>NC_086335.1:50338900-50942698 GCF_032445375.1 Bacillus rossius redtenbacheri
AGTTTAGATCTTCGTCAATATATGGCGTTTCCTTGAATTTGTAACGCGCTATCGTTCGGTGCGTCCGTCAAGTCTTTCCTAGGGGGTTACCTACCTTCCCGCAATGTGAAGCTGATGATTGGCGTCCCGGCTTTACTGATGCGTACCTTGATGCACCCAGATTGTACAACCAATGCGACTTTAAAATCAAAATTCCCCGTTTCTCAAGAATGTCCTACAATTTATTTACAATTTCACATATTTTCATGATAAACATGAATTAATAATGCGTTGGATCCGTGTTGCGTTATTGCGTCTTTGTACTCCTTGCGTAGTTTACAAAATCGGCATAAGACACGTGTGCATTGAGTTTTAAAGTTTATGTCACGCAGGATTTGTTGGAATTGAACCTGTGACTTTCACCACATAGGAGTGGCAATATAATGTTGGCAATCACTCGCCACAGGGGACAATATTAATTTATGAATGCGTTTGGTGAAGTGCTAACAGTTTTAGAGCTGGGCGGAACTGTTTTTTCGTAATTATCAGTTTCATGTTTAGACGGATTAGATAGAGCTTAATGCATCGACGAAATCAGGGTCAGCAGATACCAATGAGTGCTGATGAGATGAGAATGTGGTAAATAATTTATTTTTTAAAATGAAAACTTATCAATATTAATTCAATATTCTATAACTTTATGTCATAGAAGTGTAAAATAGTTTTTTTTTTTTTAATCTTTGGCGTTAGACAAAAAAAGATGACGAGTTTTTCAATACTACCAGTGATGTGTAAAATCTAAACACGGTAATTCAAGTTTTGTCATGTTGCAAACACTCTTAGAAGTAATACGAATTTCGGACAAGAAATTTAACGTTTAATTCTTTAAAAGGGTACACATCGTTTGCCCTACAGGCATTTGCCCTAAACGTAGGGCAAATGCCTGTAGGGCAAACGACTTTAGGGCAAATGCCGTTTAGTGCAAACGACTGTAGGGCAAACGCCGGCAAGCACTTATGTTTTGGATTAATGAAACCACGCCAACTTTTAGGGCAGACGCGTGTAGGGCAAATGCCTGTAGGGCAAACGACTGTCGAAAAACTTATTTTAGGGCAAATGCCTGTAGGGCAAACGCCTGTAGGGCAAATGCCTTTAGGGCAAACGCCTGTAGGGCAAATGACTTTAGGGTAAACGAAGTTTAGGTTATTTTGGGAAATGTAGGTTTTTTCAATTATGTATCGATTCAAACAGTGTTCTTGTAGTTTATATTTCATCCGCAGGGGGCAGTACCTAAATACATGTTTTCCCTCTAAATGCAAAGTTTACAAAACCGTCGCTAGATGGCACTTATGTAAGCTTATATCGAGGTTTGGTGGGAATTCATGTGGTATGAACTTCCTAGATTTACCAACAGATGGTTCCCTGCGCTAAGTTCAATGTTATCGAATATTTTTTCCTGTAAAATATTTCGGAACATTAGGTGATGTAAGGTCTTCGACCAAAAAAAATCATATAATAAAAAAACATTATTGACGATTTAACAAAAATATCGCTAGGAAAAGGTTCAACTTTTTTTCCGGGGCTTTTCTTATTTCAATTTCAGCTGTCAGACGCGCATTACGCTATGATTACTTAAAATATTACGAGCATATAGGTAAATAATGCGAATACTAGCTGTTAAACATTTTCTTAATTAGCATAATAGTACTAATGCGGTTAAACTCCTACATATTGTTCATACTATTTTATTCTGGAATGTATACACAACATACAGCTGAAGTACACAATGAAGAAGTACCTATTCCAGTTCGTTTTGTTCTGGGTTTTCCATAATTTGCATTTAGTTTGTAATGTTTGTGTTAGATCATTTTGACGTTCAGTTATAAGAGTTGGTCGATAATAGTCATTGGTTGGCATGATTCTTAAAATAAGCTATATCCGTAATATAATATATATTTAAATATATCCATAATATTTCCCATATTTCCATAGTGGATTCCACTTGTATTCCCAAAATAAAATAAAGAAGATACGTAATGGTATTTCTCAATAATAATAATGTGACTTTAGCCCACCGCACACAGAACGACTTTCCTTGCGGGATTGTATGCATATTTTTTGTTCCACAATATTCCTTCCTTCTTCCAAAGTGATTTGCAGTGACGCAATGTAATGTTCACACTTACTTAATAGTTCATTTTCAGGAAGATCACACCCTTGTACATCATTAACTTGCCCTGATGAGGATCCATAGTCAACATTTGGTTTAGTCGATTGGAGTTCACGCCGTTTTAGTTTCAACCGACTATCTTCTTGGTAAGCCAGTTTACGCCGAGTTGTGCCGTGTCGAATCTTTTTACGAATGACTTTCTTGTTTATTGAACCAGGGCTCCTACCTGACATTTTTTTGAAAGGACTCTTCTCACAAGCTAAATCTTTTTTGAATCTTGTCCTGCCATGTAACATTTACACTGAAAAGAGCCTCGCTGTGTCTGTGTGTAGGTAATTTATTATTTTGCGTCCATTAAATTTGGCAACGAGGCTCGTATAGAATTCTGCCGAATTACTGATTTTGTTTTCTTTGAGATATCTGTCACAAAAAAAGTCTTATTAAAAAAATTAAAAACCTTTCGTTTGAACAAGATTGTTTTAGATGTGAAGCGTCTGTGTGCATAATAGTGTGAAATCATATATCCTATAATTATAAATGAAAAATCCCCGATGGCAGCCAGTCGGAAAGGTAGATTTCGCCGTGCGGCCTAGCAATATAAAAATAAACTTTCTGAAAAATTCCATAAGTTTCAATAACTATGTAAAATCTTATGAATATTTCTAGAATATCCAATGTAACAATAAATTGCAAATTAATTGTTGGCTCAACAATATGTATGGGATATAAATCCAATCCAACAATACATAGACATCCATATTTACCTCAATTAGAAATTCTGAAATTCATAGGACCTAGATCGGAGAAAATATCGTGAAATTTTCTGTAAGTCACTCTGCGAAATCTACCTTAAAACGATCTCAGGAGAAAAAAAATTAAAGTCGCGTACAAACTTAATTTATGGAGATGAACTGCGCGTGCACAACCAATACTATTTTTGATACATGATTGTTATGCTAACAGTTTTTGTTATGGTTTGCTGTCCTGTAAGCCCGCCCCACACGACGCCCAATTTCTGCTTTATATTCTATTATACCCATGGGTATAAAAGTGGGTATATAAATTTCATTAGCAGAAGTGAAGAAAGAATTCATTACTCCATACACACGATACCCAGAGTTCTAACAGAGAAAACAGCCAACATATTTGCCGACCAAGGCTAGCAAGTCGGGTTGGATAAACCTATTGCGTACATTTAACCAAATACTGTATGTATATATTATATATATATCGTGCCTACTGTTAAAGTCGTAAGACTGTGGGCATGTAACAAATATGTAATTAACTAAAATTGCAACGGTTTATATTGAACATTATGTAATTCGGTGAATTATTTTTTAAAATATTTATTTTGCTTCACTTACAAAACATATAGAGAAGTTGATTCAGTGTTTAAAAACAAGATCATAGCAATTTTGAAACTAATTTTTTTTGAAACTATATTAACTATAATTGCACTTTTTTGCTGATTCATTAGCATCTGAAACAGAGTTATATTTAATGATATTTATTTGTGTATTATACTTTTACGTAATTCATTATTGTACATTCCACGACATATCAAAATAGTTCCTAGTTTACTCTCATACCTATGACATTTATTCAAATATTGTGGCAATATGGATGATATTATTAAATGCATTTTGAAAAGTTGTACATTTCATTGGCTGTCTCACATAAAATCAGCCTTTTATTATAGTTCACTTGTTCCCATAAAACTTATTAGGGGTTAAGCTATAGATGGGCTGGGCGAATTAGCAAAATATGCACACTCTCGATGAAAGTATTTTCACCGCATTCTACAAACATATTAATAAATCGACAGATTCAGTTGGACACATGGTATATAAAAATTGAAAATAGGCATGAAGGTATCGGAGGCTATTTTAACAGTAACTTTTAAACACTGAAATTGTTTTTATAAATGCATATGTATAATCTTCTGCCTTAAATTATTTTAGGGTCATCGTTTTTAACACGACTTTAAGTGAAAATTCCAGCAGGCAAGGATAATAAAATTTTGTAAACTCCTTTTGTTAACGCTTGTTTTTATATATAGCAGCAATATTAAATTAAGTTAATTCGTTCGCTAGTTAAACCCCCCCCCCCCCATCTTGGAAAATATTACCTACATCATCAACCTCTCTGTTAAAAAATGATTTAAAAAATACAATCCAGTCACTGAGATTGGCGCACCATCTGTTGTAAGGTTCAATTACCAGCTGCATTCTTAGACTTCAACGTTGGGAAATCAAACCGTATGTGCTGCCATCTAATTTGTGAATTTTGTACTTTGTACTCATTTGGAGAATGGTTCCAACATTTGTTAACAGGGGCAACACACGTAAGGACATCTATCTTCGAAAAGATTCGTAGGGCAAACACCTGTAGGACAAACGACTTTAGGACAAACGCCTGTAGGGCAAACGCTTTTAGGGCAAACGCCTGTTTGGAATGAGGAATGCGAGAATATGCTTCGAAAATGCGTTTAGGGCAAACGCCTGTAGGGCAAACGACGCACTTCCTTTAAAATAATGCTGAGCGTGACAGATGTACGCAAAATGTGTTTTCAACTTTATTTCAGGATGCAAGTAACAACAATTTTCCACACCCGTTGCTAGAATTCGCTGTAGAGCAGCTATGTACGTCGACTATAGAATCATTCGATTCGCAGACCGAAATTTTAAACTATATAATGAAACGTCTCCGATTAAAGCGAAAAAGACTTGAAAAAATACCAAACTTCAGCTTTGGACCAAATACTCGACAAGGAATTTTATTAAAGTACTGCCCATCTTATTGAAATTAATTAAACAGTTAATACTATAAAGTGTACCTTTGTAAGTATTTGTGAACTTTGGTTAGCGCCATCCGCCACAAATGGCAGTACCGTGGTTGTTACAAGTTTCCGTTCTTTGATTCCTTGACTTCCGTTGCATTAACGGAATTTCTCCCACCAAATGCCGTAACGGAGAGCTAAGCTGTTGTACATCATAAAAATAAAATAAAAATATCGAGTTCTTCCGTATGATTGCGTGGCTCCAGTAATTCAATCTCGGCTCACTCGGGCTTGTCTTTACGTCCTAGACTTGGATAGGACGTCTCGTTCTCCACTTCCCAGACTGAATAAATGATGCGTGAACGTCGTTTATTCTTGTCCTTATCGCATTTCTGACCTTTCCTCTATCCTTTTCTGGTTTATCGCATCGTGTTATTGTTATTTGACGTCTTGGTCACTCCGTTTCATGTAGCCTAGTTCGCACGAAGTTATGTTTATCACCAAAAAATTCTTCGAAGATAAAAAACGACACACTTAAAGAAAATAAACAGATAAAATAGTTTAAAATTACATTTCACTCTACTTCGATAGTCGTTTCAGTATAAGGAGCTTCGTGATTTTTATAATGATTCTTTTTCAATATCCAGCAAAGATAGGCTATAACCGAGATATGTATGGTTACTTAAAATCTTTGAAAGAAAATGTAGATACTTCAAGCAATTTATTTTATACTTAAATTATACGAATAGTTTACATCACAAAATCAAAAATTAGAATAATAACTAAAACCCACAGATTAAAACAAATATATATTGGCTAAAGCGAATAAAAAAAGTACATTATTTATGATTAGTTTATTAGCACATTCTGGTTGTTATAGTTAAATTTTGTCATTCAAGCTAAGATGGTTTGCAAAATTTGTGTTAAAGAAATTTAGGACCATTAATTAACAATTTCTTGATTCGCAACACTCAGTGAGATGAAAGAATAGTTGAATTCAAATTCATCGTAACAATTCCAACGGCTCGCACAAAGGAAAAATATATTTGTATACTGTAATAAAATTTCTTAGACCAAATCGTGTATTTGAAATGTATTCTCTTTCTGCCTGTAAAGTCTCCTGTATCAAGAGGCAGGATTAAGTATGTAAAGTAATTTAAAAACTAAGTTAAGACACCTAAGTGTCCAAATACTCTTAATTTTTTAGGTATACCTTATTCGTATTAAAATGCCTAGTCAATGAAAAAACATACTCGCTTAGATACAAATAAGACTATATGACAAAAACTAATTGTTTAAATTAATTTTATAGAAATATTTAAAAACAGAGAATAGTTCCAAAATTTTTTTTTGAGAAATAAAAACAGAAATTTGAAAACAACAACATACGTCATATGTTACCGTAGAACTAATTCATAACGTAGGAAAGTTCAACATTTTTAAACGAGGAATTACCAAACGTTTTATGTATGTATGAAAAATTTGCAAATTCATAATACCTATTTATAATGACGATTTATTTCCCCAAAGTCCAATTAATTAAAAGAGAAGTATTTAGTCTGCATTGCATTATCTTCTTATTTATTTTAACTGCACATATTTCCCGACACTTGAACTTGTTTTTAATACTCACGTTAAGCAAATTGCGTGCCAATAAGTTAAGAAGAAAGGATTCAATTAAATATTCAAACAATTAAAGGTTTACCATAAAAAGGTTTTTAATAATTATTTTGTAACGTTCTTTCCAGGAATTAAAAAAAATTAGTAAAAAATACTTGTAGTAGGTCTAGTAATTGTAATGAATACATATTTTTGTAATAACCATACGGTTCGGTAAACGCTTGTTTTTAGCGAATATGTAATTCTTTTAAGTTCCATATTAATAAGAAACAGATGAATCAAACATAGTTGTATAAATAATGTCTGCTTAGAAAAAAGAAAACTATTTAAAACATCATAACTGTTTACGCACTGCATAAGAAAAAAATCTGGTCAGTATTCTTGTTTTCGAAGTGAATAGTTTTAAATTACTTTTTTTTTCTCCGAGCACAAGTTAATTAAAAATGTCCAACACCCACACTCTCAAAAGAAAAAATCTATAGGTCTAATTATGTAATTTCACATAACTCTGTTCAGCGAGTGCCCAGTTAGGTAGATAAGCGAAACAAACTCACAGATAAAATTTCAGGAAGGTAAAGTACACTTTTTTTTTCTAACGAAAAAGTGTGGAATGATACAAATTTAGAAGAGGAGGCGGTTGTATATAAACACGTCAGCAGAGCGACTTTATTCTGTTTGCCTCCAGTTTTTTTTTCTTTTCTAAAGTGCCCTTCCAACTAAGGGGAGGCAAGCCACGCGCCGTAAAAATATGCCTTCTGGAGCGAATGGAGACGTGAAAGCGGAGGTAATGCGTCGCTCGGTAATAAATGTGGGCCTCTCGTCCCGGCGGAAAAACCGTCTAACTCGAGCTCTTAGACCGTGTCCGTAGACAGGTGCGTACTTACCTACCTCGCATACTTGTCCTTCTGGTGTACTGGAGCAATTCGGACGCGTACAATGTTTGGGCTCTACAAATCGTACTAACCAGACAAAAAATGGTTGTCTGTAAAGTTGGTTTACAGACGATAGTTTAACGTGACAACGTCATAACAAAACATTGATGAAATGACTAGATGTAGGCTTTTGGACATACGCCATTGCTTAGCACATGTATGTCTGCAGAAGAAAACTACAAAAAAATCACAAATGACAAAAAACACAAATTAATAATAATGTGTATTAGGAAACGGCCTTAGACTTGTGATGGAGATAAGACTGTGCGTGGTAAAACACTTGTGGGCGCTAACGCTGAACGGCCCACGTGTCACTAGAACTGTTAGCAGGCTAACACAGCTGGCTTATGTTTAAGGTAATAAACACGGCACTTTCGTTTTTCGACTTTTGGGTTTCGTAACTATCACAGTAATATATGTACCGCGTCAAATCACCTACATGATAAATTGTTGGGGGTGGGGGGGGGGAGGGGGTATTTTTTGTCACAAAAAATTAAAAAAAAAAAATAGTGGGAAATAGGAATTTTATCCCTAATAATTTCAATAAAATATTTTTGCGACAGTGACCAGTTTTGCGAAATTTGTAGAATTTTATTCTAACAAACATTATCGTGACACTTAGTGTTTGATTTTAAATATTTTATCTATTATTTTCAGTAAACCAATTAATTGTTCCGCTTCAAATTCATAGGCGTATACCAGACTTGTGAAGCATTTTAGTCCATAAGTCGTATGTGTTGGTGTATGCGTAATATGCAAGGTGTTCATGACTTGCGGAGCATAAATTTAGTGGATGATAGGGAATGCTTCTAAAAAAAGAAGCCATTTTTGTTGGTGAACATATGTCTGGAAACGCAGCCCCACCAAGTTACAGACGCAACAATAGTGCGTAAATTTGAATTTCCCGCGCAAGGCGTGAGAGGACGCGCGACCGCAGCGCCGTGGCGGTCAAGCGGGAAGCAGGCGACGAGCGGCCACGGCCTTTATTAGGCCCGTTCTGCAATGGCACGGATACAGAGACGGATCACGTAAATGGAGACGGATCACCCGGAACATATCACTATCGCGTCTGCTGCTTCCACGATGCGCGGAAACGTGACAAATGGCAACCTATGAGATTGCATTTCAAGGTACGAAATATTAACTTAATTTCCAAAAATTGTTACGCTTCGAGAACATAGCACGGGCAGAATTTGCATACATAATAAAAATAAACCACATAATAACGATATAACAATATATATTCTTGTACTTGAAACACTTTTTAACGTATTCAGAACATACACAAACATTGCTACCACCGCAGCCAAATACTCGGTTTCTATTGGACGTAAATGGGAGAGCTCAGCATAGCCGAGCTAATCCGTACGGGTCCTTCTCCGTCTGCGTGCTACTGAAGAACCGGCCTTAGAGTTAGCCATAAGCACCAGCAACCAGCTGTCTGGTGTACAGGACAGTATGTGGTTGGTCTCGATGTACGGTTACACGTTCGGCTTTTAGCGCAGTGTTGACTGTTAGTGGGTACGATGTTGCAAATGCGCAAATTACGAACAACAAAAAAACACGACAAACTTTACGTCCATAGAGATTGCAGATATGCACACGGTGTACGAGAAAACGAGAGGAATTGCAGCAGAAGCAGTATGCATTTACAAATGACTCTTTCACAACAGGAATGTACCGAATAGGAAGACCTTATCACGTATTAACCAGCGACTGCCTGGAAATAGGAGATTTTAACCTCGAAGGTGATGTAGGTACACCAAAAAGCTGGTAGATAGTGCGTATGGCTAAACATCATAACCCTTCGTGCTTGATGCCGGCTTCCAGGGGAGAGTTTGAATATCACTACGCTGCTATCGCTCGTCCTATTAGCCAGTGGAGTGGCGCCTTTTGTGCGGGAAATTTAAATCTACGCGCTGCTGTTTATAAGGTTGCGATCCCGGACATATGTTCCTTAACAAACGTTGCTAGGTTTGGTATTCCCTACTTTCAATTAAAAAGTAAGCCAGGCAATTTACACATGAGCTCCGGAACACAATGATGTAAGTCAATAATTTTGCATGATTGACTTGCTCATATAGGATAATAATAGATAATAATAATAGGATAGTAGCTTGCTCAAAGCTGTGTGTGTTTTCACCATTTTTTTCTTTCCGTGGTAAACCTTCAGCCGAAGTTTTTGTCTGTCGAATTCAAACTCAACCTGTACATTCGGTTCTGTACCGTTATTGCGTCCTCTGTGCGCTATAGCTCGCGGGAGGCATGTGTGTGTGTGTGAGAGAGAGAGACAGATACAAGAACCTGGTTTTGGACGCGAGAGGAGAAGAACTGGAGGTGGAAGCAGAAGAGAGGCGTGACTGATGATGAGACGCATCAATCCGCTTGCCGGCTTCAACCCCTCTCCCCTTCTCTTCCTTATCGCACGGCACTCGAACCATCTCACACTTCTCTCTATCTTTCTTTCTCTCTCTGACTCTCTTTCGCGCCCTCGTCCTTCTGACCCCCACTAATTCTCAACACCTCTTCCTCCCGGCATTTCACCCTTTCCTCGGGACGTGGCCGCGAATATTAATCTGACGGCGAGCGAATCAGCGGCGCCCGACAGGAGAAGCGGAGAGACGTGTAAGAGCCGCAGATCCTCGCGTCTCGCGTTATTCACAGAGTCTCGTCGAGAGGAATCAGCGCGCACTCGCTCCCGTCTATAACACCTAATGGAATCAATTTTTTTTTCCCCACGTATTTTTACCGACAGAAATCATTTCCTCCGCCGCACGTGAATCGAATCGGTGTAAATGGCTAGCTAGGTACATCACTGCATTCAGCCAAATGAAAAGATAATCAGTTCAAGTATACTTACGTAGGTACTGCAATGTTGGATAAGCAGAAATTCGCGAATTAATTGAAAGGAGCACCGCATTAAAAAAATTGTAATTTTAAAAAAAAATATGGATGAGCACTATAGTAACCCAGGATTTTTAATCACTCTACAAGCACAATTTTCAAATTTTACGTTTTAATTTTGTGAAAAATTTGGTCCTGTGCTTCGCTAAAACGCCTTGGAAACATGGAATCCAAGTGAAATATAATTTTTAGTCCATGTTAATATGGACGTTTCCATCGGTCAAAATTCGCAAATATGTTAATATAGTAACACATTAGATTAAGTTAATCTATAAAGTTCAAAACCAAATTATCAAAAGTTAGTAACATCTTGATAGGTGGACTTGCCAGTATTGGTGACGAGACCTGCCAATGGAGGAAACCTGGTCTTGCTTATGAGTTGCTGTCGTTGGCTTGCTGATTTTCAATCTTAAATTATAGTATTTTCTGTATTAAAAACAATGCTTTTAATGTAGGAAAAGCATGGTCTTTACAAAAAAAAACTCACTGGTTGTGGCCAACAAGTGTGTTACAAGTGAAACTTCACAGACTGGTTGTAGTTACAAGTGAAACTTCACAGACTGGTTGTAGTTACAAGTGAGACTTCACAGACTGGTTGCAATTCTAAGTCACCTCACTAACTGCGCTACGGGCAAGAAGCCTGACGGATAATATGTGATTCAAAAGTTCCCGATTCGAGAGACGTCGGCGTTTATGCTAGTACAGTGCATGGCATGTTGTGTGTAAGTTAATGTGATTTAAAATTATAAATAAACTGGAAAAAATCAGTTTTTAGTAGTGTTAAGAGTCTTCAGGATGTTGTGAGTAATGAGCAATTGACGTATCCGCAGCCACGAAGCCTCGCTACACACAGTTGCTCAACGGAGACAAAGAGGTGGAACAAACATGGCGCCCGAATAGTAATGCAGTTACACAACTCTCTTCCTGAGCATCTTTGTTTCCGTAACGCTCTGAGCGTTACACTATTTATCGTTACGCAATGTTTATTAAATTTAATTATTTGTATAGTATGCTTATGAGAATAATTATTAAAATTCATACCATATTTATGAAGTTCTATAACTTGTAATATATTTAAGGATAGTCGGTTATAGATATGGCATATTTATTTAATATGTATAGCTGTTTATTTAAAGTTTATAGTAATAAAGTATAGCTTGGACTTGCAGTCATAACATATTTATTAACATGAATATATTTTTAATTATTTATAGTGTTATAAGCTTAGTTATTTATTAAATATGTTTTAATTTTCTGTTAACATTTTTATAGTGTTATATTTATGTTTATAAGGAGAGTGGGTTATAGGCATACTCTCTGATGAACTCGTCGCGTCAACTTACCCTACCGGATGTAAAGAAGTAACACTTGAAAAATAGTTTTGTGAACCTGCAAATCATTGTTTTCTTATAATAAAACCTCTGCCAGTTTACCATTTTTACGGGCATGGAGAATTTCCAGCATTTAAATTTATTCTTTCAGGTTTATCGTGCGGGTATAAGTGAAGGGGTAATTAACTCAGGACGCATGACATCGAAGGGCTATAACAAAAGCTAAGTTAGACTAGTTTCCAAAGTTTGCATTACTTTTAATTCAACATTTAAAATAATTTCATGGACAGTTAGACAATTTCTGGATTGAACTGGATAGGATACGAAAATCTCGCGAATGATTTTTGTTTCATAAACATGGACTGGAAAAATTCGCTGTTTCCGTGACTTCTGGGTCCTATACGTACTTTGCGGCAAGCACACCTGCTCATTGGCTACTTACGAATGACACCTGTTAACCGGGTTGCTTGTGATTCAATTTCTGAAGGGTTTTTCATTGGCTCAGAAGTCTTTCAGGCGAACTGTAGTCTAATCACTGAAGCAGCGTGACCGTGAACGAGTTTGGATTCCATCAGCCCAACGTGAAATGAATCGGCGAATTTTTCTTCCCATATGACATTCGGTGTAATCAACGATGGCGTGCATACGTGAAATTCTTCAAGATCGATCCCCCCTCACTGAAGAATGATCCAAAAAAAAATGTTTTTACGTCAGACTCGGGAATAGAACCCGAGACCAACGCTTCAAGCTGCAGTTGTTGGCCGCGTGTGTGAGGCTGATAGTTGGATGCCGTTAATCAACGCCTCGAGTCCTCGTTCTTCTCGCTGTCTTGAAGATAACTTCGACGTCACGCGCCGAACCCCGCCTCGGCGGACGGATCCCACGCCCCCCCTCCCCCCGTGCCGCGATTGATCGCGATCTTGATCCGCTCGCCCTCCGGGTTAATTAACGCTGCGTCGTTGTTTCAGGCGGGCTCGGTTCGCCCTCCATCGGGACTCGAGAAACTGAACTTCTGACGATACACTCGTCCAACCAACGCACCCGAGTACACAGTGAGGCCTGAAAAAAATTTTATTTTTGTAATGGCTGCTGAAAATTTGCAATAGTGTTGCCCTTTTGTTATAATCACAATAGTGCAATGCACTGTATTTTTTTTAAAAATAACGGAACAGAAATATTAATATAAAATTCCAGATAATTAATTTTTTTTGAAATTTACATAAAAACAGTATTGCTACAAATAGCGTTTGCAGTGATCCTGGGTTCTGATTATTATCTTGTCCCAGTACTTCCAATAGGTACCTACACTGTAAAAATATTTTGTACTTTTTACAAGGAAAATCCTTTGGAAACCCAGTGGCCAACGCTATCACTTGTAAAACTACAAGGCAGAGCTTTGTAAATTTGCATGTAGTACAAAGCCCTGCCTTGCAATTTTACAAGTGATATCGATGGCAACAGGCTTTCCGAGGAATATCGTTGTAAAAGTACAAACAATTTATTTTTTTAGAGTGAACGGTTGTTTGTAACCAGTTCCATGAATAGCTTTCCAGTATTAACTGCGCACATTAATAGATATAATAAAATAATAAAATCCTATTTTTTTTATTCAGTTACCTTTTCCATGGTTTAAAAAATAATGCTTGAATGAAACATCAATCAAAATATAAAACTAAACACCAATTTTCGCAGGAAAATTATCTCGAAAAACGTAATTGATATATGAAAAATAACCACGTTTCCAAAGGAATCTTTAGTAAAACTTGAATTTTTTTTGTGGACGCGATGCGATAGACGCGTTGGGAATGAAACCCGTCACTTGACGTTAGCGCGACAAAAATGGTAGACGTGACAAGACTTCCCGATTAAAAGGGATTATTCTTTTCTATTTACATCGCGTCGCGGACGTGACGTTACTGAAATGAGTGCGATAAATTGTTTTTTTCATGTTCGTTAAACAGGGGCATTGATAAATAAAATATTTACCTATTCGTTTTTTTTTAGGTTAGTTGGGAAAATCTATTAAATACGTTCAAGTAAAATGAATTCGGAATAAATATTAAATTTATATCAAACAAGTCATTCTCGAAACATTGAATTCCAACAAATAATTTACATCTATTTTTTTTTTAAATATTTACACAATCACATTATGTATGATTTTCGGGAAATTTCTGTTTGTCACGTGGTTAAAAATGGCCTGGTCACATTAAAGCGATAGGTACTGAATTATTTCTGTCGAGTCGCGTCTTTCCGTTAAAACGTACTTGTTAATCTATACTAGGTATTTGTAAAATTCATATGCAGATGTTAGCTAGTAATATATTAAAATATGAAAGATTAAAAATAATCTGCTAAATAATCAAATTGTTACTATAGAAATTGATAATATTAATTTTAAGGCGTAATACGTTAAAAAAACTGTGTTAACACTAACAAAAATAGTTTATGTGACGTATGTACACCATGTATTACATATCATAGACTGTCTTAAAAAAAATAACATAAACGGACAAAGCAAGGAGTTGTATAGTTGTTTTACAGCACATAATTGTAGCTTGCGTGGCTTAAGCCAAGCCATTAGCGATGTGCGAACTCAGCATCTGAACAGAACGCATGCTTAGAGCGTTATGTTGAAAAGAAGACATGAGCTTGGAGCACGCTTCACACTGAAGTTACAGCAAACAACACTTTGCTTCTCCCCACGTGGCTATTTCGAGACAAAAAGTTTGTACTATTAATGAGCACAACTCCGGGCCACTACACCAGCTAATTGGCCATCCACTCGCAAATAAGAAGTAACGAAAACATTACGATTCAGGGGAACATTTGAAGGCCCAAAGAAAGATTATATTTTCCCCCGACGTCGAGTTCACTTGATGACGCAGTCACTTGAAGTTCCGCTTCATCACAATACAAAGCTGTTCACTTCCGAATACATACACAGAGAAAAAGGTTTGTTGAATCAAACAAATATCTGTTTATTTGTTGGGAAAAAAAAATATTTACTTGTTGTAACAAAATATTGTGTTCGCCTTACCTAATTTGTTGAGTAACAAAATTAATTTCTTATAACCAAACAAATATACAGTATAGAGTTGACAAAATCATTTCGTTATGTCAACAAAATCTTTCCTGCTACAAAATCTTTGTTTGAATCTACAAATATATATTTATTTCACCATATACAAACAAATATTTTGTTAAGGCAAACAAACCTTTCTTCCAGTATGTTTGCGAAATGTATTAAGGAATACATTGAGTTCTGTTTCAGTATCTCGTTTTTAAACTGTATTTTTAGAAGAGTGACAATAACTTAAAACGCGTGTTTTCAGAATAATGTTTAGCCTTGAAATATCCGTTACAGATAATTGAAAGAACTTAACGGACTTGCGCAACGCCCTTATCTTTATTTCTCTACCATAAAATGTTACGGTTATGGCTCAAATCTCATAGTTGCCCCATGCACGAGATAATTAAAGAATGCGCGCCAGTCCAGAGCCTTGCGCGTAGAGGCGATACCGCGCTAGATGCACCAGAGAGCGTCACCCTTAGCACCCCGCCTCACTAACACGGTTACACCCTTGACTAGGCGGGCCCCTTTAAGAGACATCGCATTGACCTACACAAGTTTCGTTTTATGGTTTCGTGTTTTCTTTTACTTTGCTGTGGGGAAAAAAAAACGGGTCTTTTCACAAATGTTTTTAGGTATAAAAATTGCTAAACACATTATCATTGACATTCCTGCGTTCAAAGTCCCAAAGAAGCGAGTGACCGACGCTTACACTGCACGCCAGTTCGGAGCCTGGCGCGTAGAGGCGAAAAGGCGCGTGGTTCGCGAGTCTGTGTCGCCCTTAGCGCCCGCCGCGGTTTCAGAGGTCGTGCGCCCGGACAGGCTTCTGAGACGGATCGATGTTTGGCCACCTGAACTCACAGGTGCGACTCGACGTTCGAAGATGGGCTTGTGTTGCTGGTTCCAGGTGGAAACCATAGGCGACGCCTACTGCGTCGCTTGCGGCCTGCACAAGCGGAGCTCGACGCACGCCCAGCAGATAGCGTGGATGGCGCTGAAGATGATCGAGACCTGCTCCCGGCAGCACACCCACGACGGGAAACCCATCCGGGTAAGCCAAGTGGAAACGCGCGTGACGTACTGAAGTGAGCGGCCTGAGGCCGGGGGTTTATAAACTACGCGGGGCACGCAACGACGCAACTAGCTCAAGGAAACCACTTAAGTCGCTAGGCGTTACCAACCCTACAACTTTAAATGGTAAAACATTAGAAACAAATTTCTTCCCTGGGATTCTTCTGATGACTTATGTTAACCATCAAAACTTATCAAAACAGTCAAATATTCAATTTAAATATTTTTTCTGTGACTGAGCGAAAGTTAAATAAGTTAAAAGCGTTAAGTATATAATATAAAAAATCAGGGCCATATTTATATATTTTTTTGGAACACTTCACTTAAAATATGGAAAGCGAAAAAGGCAAGCCCAAACGCAAGACGTTAAAATTTGGCCAATGGTTGAGTTAACTTTTTGCGTCTTATGTAGTTCAAAAACCAGTAATTAAAAAACATCGTTATTGAACTAATTGCGTTCTGCGTTTCTTGTTCTATGTGTTTACAAACCCGGTCATAGAACAGTCAGATTTTGAATACTTTAAATTTTTCAGTTATAACTGCATTCGCATCAGCCGACGTACACAAAAAGCACAGCGCCATAACACACAATTCCAATCTTCATTCTGACAGAAAAGGTGATTTCGGAAATACATCGATTGCTTTTTTATCCCAGATTCGGTATCCTCTGAAAATTCCAGTTTCAAGACTTCGACTTTTTCCAGCTGTCATTACACCACGCATTTGCGAAACGACTCACAGGCGTAAGAGTTGATCTCACCTCGCACTGGCTATGATGATGTCTCGGTTGACGACGTACATGTCCTTGACTGTGTTTGTCAGCACAAGCAACTGATCCGAGCCACTGAACGAGTTTAAAATGTTTAAGCTGTTCGAGCACAAAAATACATACGCCTTTCAAATTTTCTCAAAGTAGGTACCTTTTTTAATCTGCGATTATTTCTTGTCGTGAACATCCAAGTGTACAGAATGTGTTCCGGTATAGTTCAGCTGTCATAAAGTTTCGTCTGGCACACCTAGAACGCTTGGTGCGTCCCCCTGATGATCACAAAAGGGACTGTGTACGAGTTGAGATGACGCCATACGCGGGTCCGCCACATGGAAGGAATCGACCAAAGCGTGAGCTCTGTGAATGCGCGACATTCGGGCAACGGATGGGAAACCAAAATTCTGCTCCCCAAAAACCGCGGGACTGGCCCAGTCCTATCGTGCACCAGTGTCTTGTAATACCGACCGTGTGGTTGCAGATGAGGATCGGCCTGCACAGCGGCACAGTGCTCGCCGGCGTCGTGGGCAAGAAGATGCCCCGCTACTGCCTGTTCGGCCACAACGTCACCATGGCCAACAAGTTCGAGTCGGGCAGCGAGCCGCTCAAGATCAACGTCAGCCCCACCACCTACCAGTGAGTTCTGCCGCGCCGTCGCGTCGGCGATCCCCGACCAACTTGTCAGAGATCACAGCAAACTAGCTGCAGTGCCCCAAGGCGTTGCCCATGCTAAAACACATTACAAGTATGAGGAACATCACTACCGAGTTCCCAAGTCTGTAGGACATACACACACACAATAAAATTGCTACAGTTAACACAGTATCAAAGTGAATCACACAGTCAATATATATGCTTTTTTTACATACATATGAGAGTATTTTTTTATTCATAACTTTAAGTAGTTTCCACTTCAACTACTCTATGTGTTTCCTGTATTAACGTCCTGTGTATGTGAAGTGGGACTTTAATAATGTTATTGTTACGGACTGGAAAAATTCACGGTTTCAGTGACATCCAGGATAGAATCCAAATTCCTCTGAGTACTCAGGCAAAGATATCACTTATGAGACGTCTCACCTGGTGTTACCTGTGATTCCATATTTCTTTGGTTGTAGCTTCTGAAATGACCTAGGATTCTCCAGATGGAGTGTTAGTTGATGGAAGAAACAGCAATCATGAATAAGTATTAAGGTTTTAATCAAACACTCATTGAATCCGCAAATTATTCATGTCTCTAGCCATTATAGAATTAACAATAAAATCGCAAATGGTGAAATATACTCAATTAAAATCATGTGTTGTAAGGGTGTATGTCTCATTCCTGATCATGACATTATATCTACATTCCACACAGTTAAACTAAACCGAATTTTTGAATGGCTGAAATTTTACAAAATTATTTATATCGCATACGTTTTGCATAATTATCTGGCAAAGTTGAATTTTAAACCTTTTTTGTGCCGTATTGATAAGGGGAATGAAATGTAAATATAAACTGTAACTTTTAAGGTTTAAAGTCAATTTTTACTGGCTCCTATGTGATATGGTTTGATTTTTTTTCCCAGAAATTTTCTTTTATTTAGCTGGCATTTTAAAATCATCAGAAATTTCATGAGTACAAAAAGCTAAATAATGTTAGATAAATATTTCTGAAATTTTAAACCATACCACGCAGTAGCCACTAAAATTGCTTTTAAACTCAAAAATTGTCAGTTGTTTATTCCATTTGGTTCTCATTGTTCATACTGCACAAAAATGTTGAAGTTTCAACTTTGCCAGATAATTATGCAAAACGCATGCACTATACATATTTTTTGTTGAAGTTCGGCCACTCAACAAATCTACAAGTGGGGCGGGACATACGCCCATTGAAATCGCTAACTTGTGTACCTGCAGATGGCTGAAGAAGACGCCAGGCTTCACGATCACCCCGAGGCCGAGGTCGTGCCTGCCCAGGGGGTTCCCCGCCGACATCCCGGGAACCTGCCACTTCCTGCACGGCTACAAGCACCCCTCGCTGCCGGCCAGCGACCCCCTGTCAGAGCACGTGGCGGCGGCGCTCAGAGAGCTGCGGCTGCAGTAGCGTCCGAGACGCCCCGGTGCGAGAGTGTTCCTGTGGCAGTAACTGGTCTTCCGACCATCCGAGAAGGCCACGTTGCTGGACGCTGGTGTCAAAGAGGTGTTCGAACAAGCTCTACGTGCCCATTATGGACCACCCGAGGCTACTCATTGTTGGCTAACAAAGTCACACAAGCTGAGAAGATACTTCATAGAGCTCCGACAACAGTGCTACAGCTTCTTCACCATATAAGGCACCACAGTGCTTTCAAGTCATTTAGAAGGAAATGTTCCAAGAAGCTCATCTTGCAATAATGCCCTCCTCCGGGACCATCCTTAACACCTCATTGTTGGGTAACAACATCACACAAGCTGAGAAGATACTTCATAGAGCTCCGACAAAAGTGCTACAGCTTCTTCACCATATAGGGCACCACAGTGCTTTCAAGTCATTTAGAAGGAAATGTTCCAAGAAGCTCATCTTGCAATAACGCCCTCCTCCGGGACCATCCTTAACACCTCATTGTTGGGTAACAACATCACACAAGCTGAGAAGATACTTCATAGAGCTCCGACAAATGTGCTACAGCTTCTTCACCATATAGGGCACCACAGTGCTTTCAAGTCATTTAGAAGGAAATGTTCCAAGAAGCTCATCTCGCAATAACGCCCTCCTCCGGGACCATCCTTAACACCTCATTGTTGGGTAACAACATCACACAAGCTGAGAAGATACTTCATAGAGCTCCGACAAAAGTGCTACAGCTTCGTCACCATATAGGGCATTACAGTGCTTTCAAGTCATTTAGAAGGAAATGTTCCAAGAAGCTCATCTTACAATAATGCCCTCCTCCGGGAATATCCTTAACACCTCATTGTTGGGTAACAACATCACACAATCTAAGAAGATACTGCTTAGAGCTCCGACAACAGTGCTACAGCTTATTCCCATAAAATGCACCATATATAAGGCAAAATATGTTCGGAGAAGCTTTTTCTGCAGCAAAGCGGCTCCTCGTCCAACAGAGGAACTGAAGCATTGAATATTAATTTTTAACTAGCCACTTATGTATGCTTAAAGCTTTGGCTAAAGTAGAGCAGCTTCTTGACCATCTGACATGTGCAAAACTGGGGAAGTAGATTCAATGCAATTGGTATGAGGCGTTGCAATAAGCCTTACTTGGAAGTTGTCTCTTCTTGCACAACCTGAGGAATCACAGTGTTGGATAACTTTTTCAATCCATAAACTTTTAACAATAGTGCATATTTTTGACAATGTGAGATGTTACGATGTAGCAAAAAGAATGAGGCTTTCAAGAATCTCTGTTAGCGGTAGTGATGCTGCACGTCCATCTGGGCCATCGCGTTGTTGGAAAATGGTGTCGAACCAGTCAGTGATACATCCATACGAGTTTTGCCAGCTACAGAACCGCACCTCAGACAATGTAAATTAAATGTGACAAGCCGGTATGAAGATACATGCAATAAATCCGGTGTCATTGTTGCTTCCAGACAACCAGAGGTGCATCAGTGTTCGAGATCGGCCTTAGGAAGTCCAGTGATTAAAGTAGAAGGCTCGTGCAGCTGCTTTTTCTGTCTTTTAAGGTGCTGCAGTGAACTCTAACGACGAAAAGACTGTCAGCTTGTGGTTTCCAAGGAGTTTCACCTTCAAGCTTGATACTGCTCCTGTCGAGGGAGTAGCCATTTCTGCCACGCTAAGTCCGTCAAGAAAACTGTCTCCTGACGTCCGACTGCCAACTAAGGTGCCACACCGTAGTATCCACCCTCTTCAGCAAGCGGCGCGGCAATCAGTGATTCCTGCCACACCGTTGCCAAACCCTCGGCGGCTAGGTCATGCCTTGTGACACCTACAGAACAACCTCGCCGAAATACGCTTCTTCCTGCGGGTAGTCGCGACCGCGGAGAGCGAGTGGGTTGTGGAACACGTCGACAAAGGAATCAATCCCAAAAAATAAACGGTAGTACGTTTGTGTTTCAGCTGCAGAAGCACAGCTACGAATACAGTATTCTAAATGCTAGCAGGTGATCTTATTGCAAATGAGTACACACATTTCAGCAGACCTCAGGTGCGTGCACCCGTAATTGTGTATCCCAAGTAGTCAGTTATGTCGTAGTACAATGTGTGAATGCATGCATATGACGACAACAACTATATCCCAAGCAAGACCAACAAAATTATGAAATATAATAATTTCTTTAAAATTTCGAAATTTTGGGATAACTAGTTCATTCTCGTTTACTACCGCCGCGCCGTGGTACAGAAAATAAGTTTGATTTTAATCATTGTCAGTCGTAGCTTATTTATTCATATAGTTAAATCAAACATAAAAAGGCCACGTGCTTAAAATTCTTCTCGAGTCTTGGCCAGTGAATGAAAAGTACTTTTAGCATTATGTAATGTAAATAATGGGGGTGAATATAACAATAAATTGCATAAGGCCAGGACGGAAAGAAACACATGAAAAGACCCACACTTTTTTGTATGAAGCCAAATTTAAGTTTCGAATCTTTCAAGTATAGGAAAAGAAATCACTCATGCAGCTCATTTCTAAGCGCGCTGGCGATTTTACAGTGCGACACCTACGCAGTAAGTTGACTGATCATATATTTAATTTTTCTTCCACGGCGGGAGTATTTTGTAAGTGAGATACAACGGAATTCTTAAGGGGGAGATATAGGTACCGAAAAATGCCATCTTAAGTTTAACAGTTCTTAGGCCACAAATGTTTTTAACCATCTTTAATTTTTTAAAGCTTTAACTTTAAGCATAATTTATAATTAAGTGTAATCCCTAAAGTTAAAAGTAACTTTCTGCTACTAATAGATTCTCCTGTGAAGTCATTGGCGTTTAGTATTTAAGTACCTGGGCGACCGAGCTTCGCTCGGCGTCTTATTAACTTTTAATGTTGTTTTTTTTGTAAACTCATGGTTTTTTTTTAGGGAAGACACCTATATAGATAAACTTGAAAAGCAAAAGTTATCAAACTCATCCAAATCGTTAGAGCCGTTTCCGAGATGCCAATGTATAAATATATATACATAATAATTTCTCGTTTAAGAGTATTAGATTCAGTTTAGGAATGGCTAAACTGTAATAACATTGTCAATACGCACTACGTTTTGGTCTATAAGATTGTCTTGATACTTACATGATCTCGTACATTAACAAAGGCAATGTTTTAAAGTCGAACGTTAAATATATATATATATATATTATGGCACATAAACTGTTGAAACCTATATGGCGTCTTTCGGTTCCTTAAAGAAAAGACGCGTCTTATTATTATTTTAATAGCGTAATTGTTAACACGAAGCAGGAACTGTCAGCGTGTTTCATAATCCACGTCGCATTGAGAAAGCAGAAGCATGAAGCTAGTGCCCCTTATTTTGCTGCTGTTCGCCTTAAATCCGGGAAATACGTTTGCATGAAGAACAGACAACGACAATGTGAGACCTTTCTTTCTATCATTTTATGCGAATATCATCATCGGCTTTCCGAGACTTTCACAAACTGAAACTCTCACACAGCTGAAAGCTCTCATATTGGTGTAAGAATTGTTTAGATGTACTAAAAATTTCTAAGTTTGGTTGAACGCTGTGTAAATTCCTATGTTGAACGTCAGAGGGTACATGTGTTAAGTTTAATTTTGTGATGACATGCCATTTATTGCACGAATTAAAGAAACTGGCACAAGTTTTGCTAGGTTTGCAGTCATGTGTTGTGTTCTACATTTCCTACAAAAAAATATATATTTACTTGACTATAAAACTGAATCTTGTGTGTTTTATTTTTAATCAAGCAAATGTGGAGTGTCTGTACGAAAAAGAAAGCAGTGTGATGGTGACTGATGAGGTAACTTGTTTGGAGACTTAATTGGATCCCCAGGTATCGTCACGAGGGATGTGACAATGCGAAACAAGTTCGAACTAGGCGAGGCTATACTGTGCTGGTTTCACCATTGCCGTACGTTGTCTGACGGTGAATGAAAGATACATCATCCAGGCCTAGACTGTGGAAGGATATTTTTCACAATATGTGAAATATCCACAGACCAAGCCGGAAAGAGAACACGTTACATTTGACTCACCCTCCAGAATTTTTTTTTTTTAATGTGTAACATCTTACCTCTCGGTGTACGGTATTCGGTGGGAGTAATTATTTCGTGAATGCGACGGAAGTCAAGAAACGGAAATGTGTCAAAACCACGGTGCTGCCATCGGTGGCGGATGGCGCGAAAAAAGTTCACCAAGACAAAGGGAAACTTTTGTAGTATTAACTATTTAGTGAATTTTTATCAAGATGGACAATATTTCAATATAATTCCTTGTTAAAATTCAGGTCCGAAGTCGAGGTTTAGTATTTTTTTTCCAAGTCTTTTTTTTTTTTTCGCTTTTATCGGAGCCATTTCATTATATAGCGTGATTCGATAGTCGGAAGCTTGAAAGAGCTGAAGAACACACTTCACATCGCTAGGAGCCTCACACTCGGGAGTGCGCGCGATATTGGGTGTCGCTGTGTGTGTAGCGAGGGGGAGGGTAAGGGGGAAGGGCAGGAGCTTATTGGGAGACGGAGCTCGCGTTATGAGCAAACCTCGTGTCCTCGCACAATACTCCTCGCCTTGTTCGAGTCGGCGGCAATACTACTCCCCGAGCGAGAGAGTCACTGGCAGCTGGGAACTGCCTGTTCTTTGACGACTTGGCTTTTGGTTCACTTTGACCGGTACGTGAGGAGAGGTTGTGGAAACATCATCATCATTTACTTTTCTCTCTGCGCCCACAGTGACAGTTCGGGTTTTTGATGTGTAGCATCTTAGTTCTCGGTGGACGGCATTTGGCACGAGTACTTTCGTGAATGGAGCGGAAGTCGCGTGGAACGGGAATGTGTAACCACGGTGCTGCCATCTGTGGCCGGTGGAACGAATCAACGTTCACAAACACAAGGGGTAACCTTGAAGTATTAACTGTTTAGTGAAAGTTGGGCAGTAATTTAATGAAATTCCTTGCTGAAAATCAGTTTCAAAGTCCAGGATTAGTTGTTTTATTTTGTCTAGTCTTTTTCGCTTTTCACAGAGCCGTTTAATTAAAAAGTTACAATTTTGGTCTCATATCAAATGATTCAATAGTGTACGTAGCTGATCCGGTAACTAATTCTAGCGGCAAGTGCAGAGACTACGTGTGATTCGCGTCAATAAATTTAATTGTAAACACAATTTGGGTATGCACATATTTAACACGTTCGGCATTAATTTAAAGTTTTCTACGTTAAATATCTGTCTGAGTTTTGTATTATAAGTGTGTTTGCAACAAGTGTACCTACACATGAATTTGCTCGTTACTGAGTAGATGTTACAAATCTCTGGCAAGTATACTCACTCGCTTTTTTTGTAAGTGAAATTGCCTCCATGTACAAAAAAAACCTTCCTTCTTCATGATTTCTGGGTATAGCCACAACCGCGCAAGAAGATAAACATTCATGTAAAATTATATATATTCGTACATTAACATGAAAACAACCTTATCACTACAAAATAGTGTTCGCAGTAATACTGGGTTCGAATTCTTACCCGGGCATCTAAGCTTTGTGTTCTCCCAGTACCTCTTAAAGTTAAATTTATTTGCAAACCGTTACCAGAATAGCTTTTCAGTATTAATTGCGCACATAATAAGCATATAAAACAAAATATATTCAAATTATTTAATATTCTATTATCTCTTATATGGCTCAAAAAATATATGCTTGAATAAAAGATCAATTAAAATATAAAATTATACTCCTCTTTACGCCATAAACACTCAGTAATATCTCGAAAAACGTATTTATTATACTTATACAAAATAACTACAGCCATGTGTTGTATAAAGTAACAATGACTTTCTTGAGGTATTACAAACTCTTTCTTTGCAAATGGTTTCCAAAAGAATCCTTTGCAAAAATACAGAAATTTATTTTTCTGTTTCATAGAAGGTCAAACTGTGGATAATTTCGTTTATGACTTTGAACTGGCGCCAGGAAATGTTTACAGTATTTATTTGCAATTCTGAACCCAATCAACGTTTTGATGATATAAAAACTAAAATAATTATGAAACAGCTCCCTAGCACTCTTGTATACACAATATGTGTTTATTCTGCATTTTTCTCGGGTTTGCAACTGATATCATCCCCCCCCCCCCCCACAACAGACCAGAACATAGCGTGGAAATTTTTTCCCCGCTTGTTGGAAGTCAAATTTGTCTCTTGTTAGAGAATATTGTGCGGAGTTTCTAATTGGGGAATTCGTTTATCCCGGCGGTCAGCTCGCCGCGGGGAAATCTCCGTGTCGACCTGCTCTCTAACCTCATTTGCCACGCCGGCCTGCCTTCTTCGAGCCCTGCCCGCGAGCTCTGCTCCGACAGCGATTGTTTCTGTTAGCTTTTTTTAAAAGTGTTTAGATAATTCTCAAAATAGGAAGTATTGATTGAACAATGGAAAATATAATCTAATATTCAATAATTGGATTTTGTTTTGTTATGCTTATTAGTGTGCGAAATTAATGCTAGGAAGGCTATTCAGGGTAACGGTTTACAAATAACTTTAACTATTGCAGGTACTGGGATAACACAAAGCATACATGCCCGGGTAAGAATCTGAACCCAGTATTACAGCGAACACTATTATGTAGTGATATAGTTGTTATCGTGTAAATGTACAGATTAAAATAATATCTGTAATTTTGCATTAATGTTGACAGTACATCGAAGGTTTATTCTAATTAATGAACCCTGGAAAATGTCAAAGAAATTGTTAATTACTTAGTCGAAAACACTCTTTGGGTGGAATTAGTGACTCTAGATGTAGTCCAATAAGTTCCTTTCATGTTATCTGCCACAGCTTCCAGGAACGTGAGTCTGGCATTGATTTGCGGTTCTTATGGATGGTTTAATGGACTACTTAGAGGCAGTATTGTAATAATGAATTGTGTCAAAAACTAAGTAATATCGAAATGCTAGTCAATACGGGTCATGAAACCGAAATGCGAAACAATACACTAGATGCAACCATATTCACATAGATTACCTTATTTTGTCAATAAAATTTCAAAATTTAATTCTTAAACCTTAAGTATGGAATTTTTTTTTAAATTTTGACTATAAATATTATTGTTTTTTTTCCCAGCATAGGATAAAATTAGAAACAAAAATAGCTTTAACTAAATAACTTATTTTACATTTAAGTATCTAAATAAAAGTAGTCAATATCTGAAAAATATATCACAAGAAAATGCATAAGGACATTGGACTTCCAACTTTGCATATGACTTGTTTATTCGTATCAACGGTATTGCAAAAATAAGTTAGTGAAAAAATAAATAAAATTAATATTTAAACCTTTCAAGAAATTCTCTTGCGTGATAAAAAAATAATCATTTCAAACAATTCAAGTAATTTTATATAAGTATGCACGATATAAGTGAGATGTACACAATTCATAAAAAAACGATAACAATGAAATTATAATTTTTGTATCGTAGCCCATTTGGTGAAAATATAAAACCATTAAATTTTGGCTCCAACTATTAAATTATAGGAGGAATTACTTGTATTTGCACAGCAACTATGCACCCAATTTAGTTTTAGAATATATATTTATAAGTTGATTAATAATTTTAAAATTGTTTAAGTAATTGTTTTGGTAAATTTGGCATATTTTCACGAAATCGTTAGTTTTTTCTTAATCTAAAGTATTCAGACGAAGCTTGAAGAGCAGTTTTATTTTAAATCATAAAGAAAATTCATATATGTATTTTAAAATTATAATAAAGTTCTTTTTCTTTTTTTTTACTAAAGAAACGGGTGAGAAAGTATTCCTGGCCAATAAATATCGTCCATGTTTATATTTCAGGCGAACCAAAATATGATTTCGCTAAGAAAAGGAGAATTTATTCGTAGTAATTTGTGAGACAAGGGGACTATAACTCACTGTGGACCGAGTTCACAGTTGGAAGGAAGAGAATGAAACTTTACAAAACGACGAGCATAAAAATGAAGTTCATGAAAAGGCAAGAAAAATGAAGGAATGGCAAAGAACGACGAAACTAACGTGACTGCATAGTCGCCATGAATTATATGGTCATAAAGGCGTATTAAACACTATTAAACATGCACAATTAATCATACACAATAGCTGGTTTTATGAGTTATGTTGGTCCAACTCATTCAAGAGAACTTGTGCACATTCCGTGCCTCCAACTAATAAAGAACAAAGTGCCAAAATGATTTCACGAGCAGTAAGTCTTCAGCAATTCAGTTCTAGTCATTGGAGAACTATCTTGCACTAACTGTAGCTTAAAATTACATTTTATTGGAAGATAAATTTTCGTATTTACTGCCGATGTGTGAGGTGTCCAAAGGTTGGTGGTATAACAGCGTGCTAACTCTCGTTGTGACTAACTTATAAGCCCTAAGGTTTTTTTTATCAAATTGTTTGTTACGTCTCTGTGAGACGTAAACGCCAGCCATCATCTTTTATGCACGGTTTGTTTAATTATTATTTTTTTCACTAAACCGTTCTTAGTGCACTCAACTGCATCATGTGAGTGTATTAATCCATCAATTATGAATATACACGTAAGGCTAAACACAACGAAAGTGACAAATCTTATTTTATGTATAAATGTCGACGAACAACAAACATAAAAAAAAAAAAACCACTGTTATATGTCTGGGAATACGGTTAGGTTACAGGTTTAGCACATTCAACACCTGAACCCTTGTGCTTGTGTGTTGCAATCAATGGCGTAGCCAGGATTTGTGTATGGGGGGGTGTTAAGAAGCATGCCCCTCCCCCCCTTCCGTATTAAAGCAGGGGGTCCGGGGGTCCTCCCCCGGAAAAATTTGGATTTTAAGATGTAAAATAGTGCTATTTTAGCAGTTTTCGTTCTTAAATTTAAATATTGTAATGGTAAAAATTTTATTAATTTTAAAATGAACTTTGTTTGAGTGAAGAATAGGAAATTAATTAAAGATTTGGTACTAAGGAGGGGGGGGGGTTGAACCCCTAACCCCCCCCCCCCACCAGCCCCTGGCTACGCCACTGGTTGCAATACCGGCCTGGGACTCCGAGAGAGCCTGTGATCCCGCCGAGATACAAGCTGTCCCAGCCAGTGCCTGGGCATTACGCCCCGTGCCAGAGCGGGCACTCCCGACAGCCAGGGGCGTGTGTCCGCGCAGTGATCTGAGAGCACCACGTGGTGTGACTGCGCGCGCGTGTTCCGCCCCGTGTCACGAGGGGGGAGGGGTGGTTCTTCCCGCTCGAGCGACGGGACACAGCCGCGGGCTGGCTCGTCCTCGGAGCGACCGAGCAGCGCAGCGCCCCTGGCGTCGGGCGCTGGAAGCAACAGGGCGTGGGGACCAGCAGTTGGTTGTCATCGACTGTGCACGTCGCACCGGACGTGCCTCAAATACACGCCGGAACTTGCGGATACGTGCTCTCAGGAGGCTAAAGTGTCCATGAACGTATCGCGGCAGTTGACAGAAAAAAAAATTTGGCCGTCCAAGTTTCAATTTTATTTTTTAATCTATAGTTAGAGACCAGAAAAATTTCCCGGATTCATTTTGTGATAAGCTAAAATTCAACAACTTACTACTTATACCTTTACAATACATTTCAGTACTGGTTCAGAGTTAATCAGGATGACTCTGAGCCAGTAAGATCTCTTCAACCAAAAAAAAGTATCGAATCACAAGTTACCAAGTTGTGGCGTCTCACAAGTCAGAAGCCGATGAACAAGATACATTTGTCCAAATATGCATAGGATTATGGAGCCTGTGCTAGAGGTCGTCGAATACGGGAAGTTTTCCAGCCCGTATATATGGTGTTTTGACATATACAGGATAAGGGAGACGATTTTTCTATCTTGAATTCAGAAATTGCTGCCATATTAATTTTCCCTATTTTAGAGTAACGAATGTGTCAATAGCTGTTTCGTCTGTCATCAGGAAGATACTTGTACCTAGTTATGTTAGTTATCTGCTTATTCCGTTAATTCTTTGGTTTAACTCTAGGACGGTAACAGTTTATAAGGTATGCTGGATCTTTGTTATGTGGAATGTCACATAAGGTGCACAGCTTACTTCTGTTATGTCACCTACAGCCCGTGGTGACACGCAAAGGTCCAGCCCACCTGTCTGGAGCTCCGCACAGAGCAATGCCGCGAAGTCGTCTGGGATTTCGACTGGTAATGATGATGCATTCGCTGGCGAACGGCGCAATAACACACGTCACGTCACACATCCGGAGCTACGACCAACGTTATTGCATGCGCCGTGCGCTTGATGCAAACAGCCGCCGATGTGGGGTTCCACGCTACATTGACCCAGTGCATTTCACTGCAAACGGCAGGGGCTCTAGAGATAACCAGAAGCCTTTGCAGGCCTGCGCTCATTGATACTTCTCCCTCCCATAACATATCCTGAATATGTACGGTCTCGGGTGAAATGTCTTGCGAACTGTCAGCGCTGTATTGAGCATGAGAGATAAGAATAAGTAGGGGAAGGAAATACGTATGAGTAGAGCGCTGACAAATAGGTTTGAAAAAAACTTCTCTGGCGTGGCATTTTTCTTCGAGTGCTATACCCGTTCAAAAAATGTTAACTATGATGTGCTTAGCATGCACTACCACAGATACACGCATCAGTAGAGACCTAAAAACTTCGCGTTATTGTTTGGAAAGAGACTGGTCAAGTACCAATTTACACTTGAACTAGGTCCTCAATGGACTATAGGTGGTTTTTAACCCACCCTCAATAAAAAAAAATACACCAGTAACAACATTACAAATGCAAATGACCCAGTCACGTTCAATCTGACGGGAATATAAAATGGGACAACAGCCAATGGACAATAGACATCCACTTATTTGTATACACTAGTGTGGGGTTCATCCTGGTGCCAGAAAATAAAGCGAATTTGTCAGGTCTTTGCTCATCAGCGTCGTCACGATGATACATGTATTAAGAACAGTTGATGTGTGATTGGTAGAGTCCAAAAAATTTCGTCTATTTATTCCGTGATAAGCTAGATCACAAACAGTTAAAACCTTTTTGCTACTTTTGCTGTTGGTTCTCAGGTTCATTTGGAGGACTCTGAGACAGTGATAAACCCTCCACCAAAGAAGTAGCAAATCGTGGGCCAACCAGATGAGACTTCTCGCCAGTCAGCAGCCAATGAACCGGAAGTATTTCTTAAGCTTGCGGAGGACTGAGCAGTCAATCCTGGATGTCAATGAACCAGCTGATTTTTCCAGTCCTTAGGAATTGGGTCGTGCCGAATACGGTCCTGTGGGGCTCCACCGACTATTCGGCATCTTCTCCATTCCGTCGCGAGCAACACTTATCGATTGGACTACGGAGCTGAACTAATAAGATGTTTGGCCTGCACTAAACCCACAGCTGAGACGTGTATTTCAAATGCACACTTTTATATAGGAACCCTAACATTTTGCGATATATTTTTAACTAAAATAGATACTGAAATTATGCGTTATTGGTGGGTAAAAATATAAAAAAAAAGATTTTTATCTTAATTTTTCAGTGTAAATTACTTCATTTGTTATTACAACAGCAAATAATACTTTTATTCTGCGGAATTGCAGCTATACTATGAATATCTCTATTTCCTTGGGTAAAGAATAATATTTATTTTATTTTAATTCAGTATATAATTTATTTACTTCGACTTTTGTTTGGCGCAGTTAAGGCGTGTACGCCCTTTATTATCTGAACCATGTTACATTAACAATATGTTACAGTAACAACAGCAATGAAACATGACATTACATACTAACAAATTACAGTCGAAAGCAATTTTTGATGTAAAATCTACATATAACATCCAAGTTGAGTACTAACATAAATCATATAAAATATTGCATTAAATATTAAAATATAATAAAATACTAACCTAAACCATATAAGTTGATTGGTAACCGAATCTATAGAAACCGTTTTGTTGCTTCACACATTCAAATTAAATTATAACGATTCGTATTTCCAAACATGAGTTTGCGTTCCTTGACAGGTAGAGAAGAGTAAAGTTACGTAAATTGAAACACAGAAAGATTTACGTGTTCAGCTGTAGCATCTTGCCTTTCCCTAACGAGTAGAAAAAAGAAGAATATTTTAACAAGCAAGCGCAAAGAAGATGTGTGATTAAACAGTGAAACAAAGTTGGCCCAAAAGCTAGCTTGCAAATTATAAGGTTGCAAGAAATTTCACGAGCATGAAATAAAAAGTTTCATAAAATTTTTGCTGTTGGGGGGGTGGGGGGCAAGGTGGTTTTTTTTTTGGGGGGGGGGGGGAAAGTGAAACAAAATGGAGTAACGTATTCTGAATTTCCTAGAGATTTTAAAATAAAAATTTAAAGCACGAAAAATAAAAAAATAAACTTTTAATACGTGGGTGGAGTTATAAATCAAAATTATAAAAATAAAACACCGCAACTCTGGTAAAGAGACCATTATACCTACTTATCGAGAAATTTCATGCGCTATAAATCAAGACCCACTAATAATCGTGTGTCGGTAAAACTGAGCTCGTACAACTCATATCAATACAATATATTATAATATAAAATATATTATATATTATATCCCACTGAGTCCTATGTATTTATTCTTGAATTGCGCGAACTTAATACCGATATATTTTTTTCTTTTTTAATCACTTGCATTTTCACTGAAAGTTAAATAAAGCAATACCACACGTGTGTTCATTTTTTTTATCACTTTCCTCAACCAACGACTAATAGAAATACACAGTTTTGGAAAGATGTGAGCGTGATTACATTTGACGAGTCAGTTCGCCTAGTGTAATTGACACTAAAACGCGGGCTTCGGATCTTTCCCCTCCCCAAACCAAACTTAAAGCTAGTGTTGTGGTGGTTAGAAGAAGTCCTGGTTAGGAAGGAGCTTATTATGTCTCAGGTCCAAGCCTACAGCATAATCATGCAGGTTCCTAAACCATGCGGGGAAGGGCATCATGTGCTTTATTTTTGAGGATTGGTTAGCCATTGCAGTGGTTGATGCCACGACCCACTAAACTTTCTCAACTCTAAAATTATCATAGTTGAGGTGAAGCTAATGCAGAACTTGCATAGACGCAGTGATTGTCCTTGGTCTCAATCGCAGAGAGTACCAATACTTATAAAAAATCTTTAGTTTTAATTATGGTAAGTGTTGAAACATTTCAACGAAGACTTCGCCTCAAATGAACCAGGTTCATCGTTCTTCGTAGTTTCAGATAAATGGAACGCAAAATTGCCCCTTTCGAGTTCTGTGTTCTCTGGAGAGAGAAAAAAAGTAAACTCAGACAAGGAAGGCGTGGGTGTTTTCTGCAGACTAATCACGTTTTTGGAAGCGCTTTGGATATTTTGTAAACACTGTTCTTTGTTAAATTTTTAGTGAACATTTTTAACAATACAGGTTATACATAGTGTTTCAAAATTCCTGGTACATACCCCAAGTGGCGATAGAACACAACTAGACAAACGTAAGTTATATTATGCTCTGAACTCAACTGGTGAAGCACTAGAGGACTGTACGTGCTTTTTAATGAAATGATGACATAAGACTGTTATCTCCTGCAGCGACTCGAAAAGAGTTGCCAAGGGAGATAGGGTGGGTTTTTTTCTTGCGAAGAAACTTAAACAGTTTTGTGTATAAGACGCTTTTATTGGTTATAATATGACACACAACAAACATGTAAACTTGGAACTGATTCGTCACCGTTTGCTTCAGTAGCTGAAACAGGTTACCTGCAAATGGCTGACGATCACTGTGAACATAAATTACAACACTTTTAATTTGATGCAATAATCTAGAAATAACAACAAATAATAATCCTGACAATTTGCGATTATCTTAGCTATGGCAACAAAATATCTAATTTTTGGTATACAATATTCTTTGAACTAAATTACTGTTACTTCCTGAATTAACTTTCCTCAATTATACACAATTTTTATCTGATACATAATTCAAAACATAACCTTAACTATGACATAGACCAACGCCGTGAGTTTGTGTCCGCCCTCCATTTTTATTATATTTAACTTTGAAGTCAAATCCTAGTGGCGCTTTCGCCTACACACTATTTGAGGCGCAGCCAACTCGTCATGTTTCTATTTCTGGTTATCTGGCGTGTCAGTCCTGTCTCTATCAATTCCTTAGTCTATTTACAAATTCAATTCCAGGTACATCTGTCAACGCTACCTATAAACCCCTCTTTGCCGTATGCGGACGATGTAGATGTTGACTTCCACTCTCCTAGCGCCGACTCGCTCCTTCTCCACTCGCTGAGCGAGTGTCCCTAAACAAAAGTCTGCTCCCTGCAATAATTTCCTTCAGGGGGTATTTGCCCACCCCTGAGGACTTCAAATTTGACTAGCAGCTTTTCACAAAATTACTCGTCGAGCGAGTTGCTACTCGCTCCTGGCGAGTAAGGGTGGCGAGTCGTGGCGTCTGAGGCTAAGTCCGTTTCTTCTTATTTACGTCGTCTGCGGCTAAGTCCCTGTCCCGTGTGAAAAGTTAAAGTTCCACTTACTGCTTGTTGAAATTCGGCTAAGTCCTACCTCGTCTGCTGATGGAGGTGATAGACTCCGGAGTTCACGGCTCGGCCGCCACAGGCAGAGGCCGGTTGGTGTCTGTCTCTCGTGACGGAGCAGCGATTCCCTTCTGCCCCTAGTGCAGATTCTTCTAAGTTGGCAGCCTCGTGTTGTCGTGACGTTCCGGGCGTCGTGGGCGATGGCGGCAGCGTGACGATCTGTTGTCTTCTTCGGGGCGGTGATAAGCCGAAGCCTCTGGCTGGCAGCCAGGCACACTTTTGTCTAGCCGCTGACAACTGTGCCGCATCTTCGGCTAGCCTCGGGTATGCTCGGCACACCCGACACTCCTGACGAAAAATGACGGTAAAAAAAAAAGATGGCGCGGAAGGATGGACAACTCATGATAACCAATGGTCAATTAGGTTAGTTTAGCTACATTATAAATACTTTAAAACATTGTGGACGGTTGATTTGGTTAGGATAGCTACATTAAAGATACTGTGAAATCATGTAAACGGTTTCCTAGCCCTGGATAGCTACATATTAAAAAGTTATTTGCTAAGCAACCATAAAATGATTATACAGAATTTTTAATGTAGCTATACTTACCTAATATAACCAACCATCCACAATGTTTTAAAGTATTTATAATGTAGCTAACCTACTGAATAATTCTTTAAATTACTTCTTGCTAATTTTAAGAATAACATTTTATAAGTTAAAGGCAGTTTATTTGAACACGGTAACTGAAAGTGTGAGCGCACAAAAAATTGTTGTGGTTGTTGTGTCGTTCATGCACTGTCACACTCACGAGCAGCGGCGTGAATTCCCGAATTAAGCCGAAGATGCGGCACAGTTGTCAGCGGCTAGACACAAGTGCCAGGCACCTTCACTTCTGCCTGCTGCAATTTTTTTTTTCCTAACCTAACTAAAACTAAGTGTATTTGTTTGGGAGGGTCTGGGTTAGGGAAGACTCTAGGTGCGTCCCAGGCCGAAGCCTTTACGCCTATTCATGCTGGGTTTAAGCCATGCAAACAAGGGAGCGTGCATCGTGTGCTTTGTTTGGGGATTGGCCAGCCATGGCTGCAATTGGCGCCATGACTAACTCCCCTATCTTAACTCTAGACTATAACTAGATAAGTTGGGCCCAGGTAAAACCTCCATAGACAGAGGGAAAACCCTGGGCACTGACATGCGGGATGCAAACTTCATGCATTAATAGCAGGCAGGTTGGTTACGGGAACAGAAGAATGGTTCAGGATGAAGAGTTGGTCAGAGTAGAAAGTGTCTACCAAGCGGGGTTTGGGCACTTGGACGGTTGTGTCCGCTTTGGGGGTTTGATGGCATTGGTTTTTGGGGGCGACTTAGTCTTTCCCACCCAGCTGCCAGCCAGCTGAACTTAAAACTAAATTGTATTCTAAAAACTACGTGACTTGTGTATAGCGCATGTGTTTCATTAAAATGGTTTAATTACGTTAAATATCCGCGAGCTGAGACGTGGGCCTTACTCCGGAGCAACTATAGCTTCAGGTCGCCTGTCGCCTGTCAATGGCTGTCGGCACTTAGAGAAATTAGTTCGTCCGTCATTGCTTAACCCATTATCACAGCATCTACGCATCGATAGCTACGAATAATTAATTTAAATAGTGTGCCCGCAAGTTGATGTGTCGGGACACACTCTGGAGAGGACATAGCTTCAGATCGCCTGTCGCCAGCAAAAGGCAGTCGGCAGTTAGAGAAATTGCCCACTCCTTCATTGCGAATCCCTAACAGCAACTTCCTACGCTTATTTTCTACGAGTTTGTGTTTGCTAACACACCCGTATTTATACCAGGCGAACCCAGCCTGACATCATCAAGTGCCAATCAGCGCAGACTTGAAGTGACATCATCTATAGCCAATCAGCGCTCCGTGCGCTGTTGCTAAGGGCCTCGTCGCCTGAGAATCTCGGGTTTCCTGAGGCCTAGGAGTTATGCAACCCCTTAGACTCCCGAGTATTGCAGTTGTCCTGCCTTTTGGGGAATTCTCGTTAGGTAGGATTTTCCTACCATAACGAAACAAAAAGGCAGAGAAACGGTGAATTTAAGGAAAATATTTTATTCAATAAATTCCAATAACGAAAATCCCACTATCACAACTGAAAATTAAGTCCACCAACAGCGAATAAGGCTTCAACGCACGTCTTCGTTTGAAAAACGGTCTTGGTGCAATCTTTGTGCTTCCCTCGCATTTCCGCCCGCAAGCCAGGAAATGTGATGCGCTCGGGCCTTCTCTTGCTCACGCATCCATCTCGTTGGAGACACACAGCACAAAATTACGACGGTTGCTGTGAGCCCCGCGTTTATATCGTTTGCCGGTCGAGACCTGAGCATACGTAATAATGTGACTTGTGCTTGTCTAGTTGCCTTCTTTAGTTACCTTCTAACGTGTGTACCACGGATTTTAAAACATCCTGCACACAGGACTAGAGGATGGTCCTTTAAAAGAGTTGAACTAGTTGTAATATTTTTACCAAATGTCGGACATACGCCATTTATAGTTTGCGTTGTATGTCGCTGAGAAAGCCCAAGGAACGGACAAATAAAGATGCCTACACAATCACGCAGAACAAACAAGCCAAATGTTTATGTAAAGACAGCACAGAGTATTCGGTGGAATGAATTAGTCACAACAATGTAAAAGCACAGACGAACACATTTGATTGACAACGAAGAGACAGTTGCAACAAAAAAATATCAAATACAAACAACAACATTGGTCAATACCGCGACAGACAGATGATAATTAACAGATAATTTAGACACAACACAGCGCTGCACATGCGAACCCAGCGATGAAATTAAGCAGGGAATTCTGACAACGCAACGACAACAGGACGGACGAACACATCAGGTTTGCCAAGACGTAACAGTCGCTACGTTTCGGTGACTGAGATCTGGTCGCCTCATCAGGCACGATGAACGAAGGTGGGGAAGAAACATCAACCATAACCGTGGATGGCGGGGCTGGCACGACGTGGTCCGCATTCATACGGCGTCAGTCGTCCTCGTGGTTGTTCGCGCGGCATTTTCCGGAGGCGCCAGTGGGCGCAGCCGCGTCTGACATATCTCCGCGTCCCCTTCCTTTCCCCTCCTAGCCGCCACGGGCCGATCATGCGCGACTTGATGAAATTCCTCAGCCCCAAGCCGGGGGTGTCATCAGGCCGCCTCCCCTGGGAGCCGCGACGAATAGCAATTGAGACCCGGCTGTACTGTTCCCACCAAGAGTTCAACACCATCGATAAACTAAAGATGACAGTGTCTTGGTTATACATTTCCGACAAAAAATAAAAATAATTTTATTATAATATTCCATTAAACATTTTATTAATTCATAATTAAATAACTAATTAATCGTTTCTACTTACATAACCAAATTTATATGTATATAAATTTTTAACAACATAACATGTGATTTTTTGAAGAAAAAATTTAATTAATTGAATTTGTATATTGTAGCAAAGGCAATCCAGTAAATACGCAATATAACGGTTATTTATATTAAAAATCGTTACTAGTAAAGGAAGTTACATGGACTTAAGGTAGTTCACAGAAATTATTCATGTCGCCATTTTTAGCTAAAATATTCTTATTTATACTTATAAAACAATTAAATAGTAGTTTATAACATTTTTATCGCGGTTAAGAAGCAACTAATACCATAAATTTATAACAGAACAATAATAATTTTCAAAAGGTCTTAAACTTTTGGTGGGAACTGTACTTCATTGTCGCTTCGCGGCCCACCTATAACTGTGTCAGAAACACAGTAGCTCAAAGTGTTCTGTTCTATAGCTGTTGGGGTTATTTTAATAGAAATCTCATTCTATCGTTTTCCCAGGAAAATAACGTAACACTTTTATCATAAAGATTAAATGTTGCTTTGAAATCTCTTATTGAGGTCGAGCCTCACCCCTATAATTGGTTAACGCTATTTACAGTCATTTATATGCACTAAAATTATAAGAAAGAATGAGAAATTTTAAACAAGTAACTCAAAAACTACCGGATCTACTCCAACATTCATTTCACTTACGTTATTCCAGAATGACAAAGACTATGTTTCCTTAGAATAAAATGCTTTAGTGAGATTGGGCAATATTTGTAACTGTTTGTTTGTATCGGAATCCCTGGAAAACTACTGAATAGATTTTGATGAAACTTGTTTTTATTAGTAAATGTTTTGGGCCAACTTAAAAGTATAGGCTATATAGATGACTTAAGTTCATCCATAACAAGAAAAAGGGGTGAATATAATTTAAAAATAAATTATATCTCCGAAGCAAATTAAGCATAAATAAATATGTCACTTATTGTTACGAGGATGCTAGCGACAAGGCCGGCCAGCCAGCCCACGCATCAGCCTGTGGGTGGGGGGCGTTGCAGTGTCCGTCCCTCCATTACCACTACATGCCTAATACTCGAGAGAGAGAGAGAGAGAGAGAGAGAGAGTTCGGCGCATTCCCAGAATGCATGAATTGGCGTAAATAGAATGTCATTGTCCTCGCAGCTTAGAGTCTTACGTCGGAGATCCTGATGTCGCGACACTTAGAAGAGTTGCAAAATCTTTCCAGGGCGGGGCTGAGAGGTGTATAAACGAGGAGGATAACCTGCGGGGGCCGTGAAGTGAATCTTTGGGGAGCGGTAGTGACGGGCTTCGTGTGGGAATATCGTATCATCGAGTATCAGAGCATCACACAGAGATAGTGACGCGGCGTAGCAGTGCGTTGGGGGACAGAGGTGTGCGGTAGGAGACGAACAGCAGAGAAAAACACTGGTAAGCCGAGCTCGAATGGTATGAGTAAAAAGTGGACTTAAGGATGTGATATCAATCTGTGGACAGACGTTTAAATTGCTTTAATTTAATTATTAGTGTAAATATTAGCTAATAGGTACATAAAACTGCATTTCATTAACTGGGCTATTCTTTCCGAACCTGTGTTTCCCCAATCTTTGCAGTGCGAATAGTAAACATACAATGCAATTTTATAATTTTGTGAAATTCCATCTCTGAGGGGTGTAGAAGGGATTTTTTTTAAAGACAAATTCATATCTTCGAATGGGTAGCTGTCAGTAGACCGAAGGTAATTTAACCGAAATGTTAGCCTAATTCCTGTCTGTCGAATGAAATTTGGTCTAGCGCCTGTCTGTCTAGTCACATTCAAAAGGAAAAATAAAATTATCATGTTAGTGAGGCTATTCACTGAAATAAGAAAATGTTAGTTCACCTCAAAACCTAAAAACCATGCCATTAATTTTGCTTCACTGATAATTATAAACGTTAAGCACTTAAAATGATGGAATCATCTTCTCTGCTTCTTTCACCATCTATTTAGTCTGGGAGTAAAAGTCATTAATATACAGATTCACTCAGGTCACTGCAGAATCTCTTACAGGCATCATCAACAGTGTTATAGCCGTGGCCATGGAAACTAAGAAAGCATCGACAACAGTGCTACAGTGCTACGTTTAGATGGAGACGAAGAAAACATCAACAGTTTTACAGCCATTGCCATTGAGACAAGAAAAGCATCGTCATTAGTGCTACACCTGTTGCCATGGAGACGAAGATAGCATAATAAAAAGTGTCAGTCGTTGCCATGGAGAAGATGAAAGCATCATAAGTGTTACAGCGCAGACGTTGCCACGGAGACGAAGAAAACTTCAACTGTGCGATAGACGTTTCAATGGAGACGAAGAAGGTATTTTCAACAAAATAAGCATCAATAATTATGCAATAGCCCAAAAAATAAACAAAAAATTAACACGTATTTTGAAAAAATCGCTTTGTGGTTTAATGTACCTCTCCTGGAGAATACCCGTGCCAAATTTCATGTCTATAGGTCTCTCAATTTCCACAATACGCGAGCTACAGACAGACCTACTTTATTTTTTAATAATATAGTTTTTTGACTGTTCAATAGCTTGTTTGACTTCCAAATTATATTATAAGTACAAATTCACACAGACTCGAACCCAGAACCGCACGTATCGGAAGCCGGCGTACGTCCAAATGCGCCACGGAAGTCGACGCCAATAAACCAGAAAGATATGGAAGTACCTTTTCATGGCGACGGGTGACGTGTTAAACTTTTTTTTAAAATTCAATCATTATACAAAAGAAATACATTTTTAAAAAATAAATGCCTACAATTTTAATATCTGACTTAAACGAGCTTATTGCCAAGTTAGCACAGCGGTTTTTTTTTTTTTTTTTTTTTTTTTACAATTTGGCTATTCAAAGGTATCTGAGTAACATGTTTTCCGCAAATGACTTGCAATTTTTATTTGGTAAAATGTAGAACTTTTGATTCTATTTTTAACGGTTATCAATAGAACGGTTATGCAGTAGCTACTGCGTAATACAAATAAGGATAGTATAATATGGATAATTTGTGTACACAGTATCTAATAAACTGCGGCAGAGAAGGGATTGTAAACTTTTGAAGAAAAATAAATGCATATAAGTTAGGACAAATTTATTGAATAATTTCATTATTTTGCCTGTCGACTGTCGGATTGCCTTTGTGTTCTGGGACACGGCGTGTACTATCTCCCGTGTATGACACTGCCGGTGTGGCGCCCGTGTTGCTAAGTATTATCCCCAAGTACAACAAACCACCCGCTTGTGACGCAACGACCTGGTCGCTGATTGGTGCCTTCGTAATCCCGCCGCGCGCAACTGCCTCCATTCGCATCGCCGTTAATTGGACGTGTCGCCCGTGGAAGTTACACGTTTGTAGTTAGCGTGCGTAGGGCATCGCTGTGTTGCATGCCCGCTGGGAGAAAACTACCACTGTGGCGAATGTGCGAAAAATTGAGATAGTCTTTCAGAACTTGCCAGTGTATCTTCTAACCTCAGTAACGTTCGTGTGTTCTAACGTTGCAAATCTTTATATATTTATTTCTTGTGTGCGTGTGTATGTCACTGAACTCCTCCTAGACGGCTGGACCGATTTTGATGAAATTTTTTGTGTGAGTTCACGGGGATTCGAGGATGGTTTAGATTCACAACTGGATATTTTATCTCGATTTAAGTTAAGAAAAAACTAAAAAAAACACGCTTTAAAAGCAAAAAAACTAAGCATTGTTGATAATTAGCCTCCATGGCAACGGGCTTTTGCATTGTTGTTGCCTTCTGCGTAAACATGGGAAAGGTTTTTGGTAACGGCAGTGGCGTGCCCAAGAGGAGGGGTATGTATAATGAGAAGATACAAAATGTCCAGCGTAGAAATACTTACCGCCATATGTACATTTGGGCAGGACAATGTCTGTCGGGTCCGCTAGAAAGATATATAGAGATATATATGTAGAAAGATATATAGAGATAGAGATATAAATAGAAAGATAGAGAGAGTTATAGAGAAATACATAGAGAGATAGAGAATTAGAGATATAAAGAGAGATTCTTAGTATACGTTTAAAAAATTACAAAAAAAATTGATTGAGGCATTGCAACGCATGCCGGGCATTATCTAGTAAACTTATAATACTGTTACGATTGGGGCAAAACGGGTTCGTAAGGATAGCCCAATTGACCACACATAACGTATTCTGGGTTGTAGCCGTGTCCTTGGCGAATAATTCGCCGACGTTTCGGTCGACACTGCAGCCGCCATCATCAGGGAGCAGTTACCTACTGATGATGGCGACTGCAATGTCGACCGAAACGTCGGTGAATTATTCGCCAAGGACGCGGCTAAAACCCAGAATAAGCCAAGCTACTTCGGACAATGGCCGTGAAAGCCTGCGAACATTATCACACTTGACGTATATTTCAAGTCCACAGTTCGCACAGTTTCGCTGAAGCTAAGCTTAATAGTGGTTTGCCCCAATCAGTCACATATGCACGGTCGAATATATGGGTTTCTCGCCCTACTCGGCGAACTAGCACTTCACTCAATTCGCCTGTTGGAACTCTCACGGCGGCCGGCCTCACCGCTTTTATATCTGTTGGCCGTCTTTCTCGAACTGACTGGAGTGTTTGTGACGTGATGGCAGCACCGTGGTTACACATTTCAGTTCCATTCACGAAATTTTTCCAACCAACCACCGTATGCCGAGAGATAAAATGTTACACACATAAAAAAAAGGGTCGGTATTCATCTCATACTACCTCACAATATTTATTTTTACGAAATCCAGGGACAACTTGCCATTTCAGACAAGCAGGATTGCGATTTCGTGGCCTACAGCAGCAATGACATTTTGTTCAAAGGTTACGTGATTCTACTTAGAATGTATGATAACTGAAATAGCCGCAAAAAAAAAAAAAAGGGAAAATGAAATGTAGAAACCCTAACTATATTTTAGAAACACAAGTAAAACGTCATTAAAAAAGGTTTCGTTTTTTACAAATACCAAAAGTACTAGAACTTTTCCAAGGGGAAAGAAATTTAATAAATATCAGTCGACTGCTTTATTATTAAGTGATTATATTTTTTTTATAAATAATCAGGGCAAAAATAGTTTTTTTTACAAGTTCTACGAACTATTGCATGAAATGTGTATCCTTTTTAATCTGCTGCCATGATCATTCCAGCCATATATTTTGGCAAATAGTTCATTTTAATCTATAGTTTTTTTTTGTTTAAGTACGTTATGTACAGAAAGCGTTTCCATTAACGAAAATGTGTGCACGTTCGTGTTAGCTCTTTAATTTATCTTGTACATTTTCTTCCTCATATCAAATGTTTGAAATGATTATTACAGGAAAGGTTTCTTTATGAGTCCTTAACAAACGATGCTTGTACAGTTTTGGGATATTGGTTGTGCAGTAAACATTTAAATTAATTAAAAATATGTCCTGAATTTTCAGAAAACGTTTTTGTAAGTATTAGCAAAACTAATAGGTACTACACTTATTTTCTGTTGTAATCTTAACTGTTTAGTTTCTTATCAATTTAATTTCTTGCAAATATGTGTGAAATTGGTAAGGAAACGTTACTTACGTTTGCTTACCAGTATATAGAAATTAAGTTGGAAAGTATTCAGAAATGTTTATATTTTGTATGCACATACACAGTAAACAAAAAGTATAGGCCTTTACAAAAACGTGTTTGAAATTTCGTATGTAAAGAAATATGTTTTGTAATACAAGTTATCCTTTTTAAATTACAAACACACGTCTGTAAAATATATACAATTCACGTTGCAATTCTACAAAATAATTAGGATACTGGAACTTTGCGATTTCTTAAAATGGAAATCTCATAAATATTTTTAAAATGAACAAAATTATGACCAAAAAATAAGTATATGGCATATAGTTCCATATATACATACACACGTCTGTAAAATATATTCAATTCACGTTGCAATTCTACAAAATAATTAGGATACTGGAACTTTGCGATTTCTTAAAATGGAAATCTCATAAATATTTTTAAAATGAACAAAATTATGACCAAAAAATAAGTATATGGCATATAGTTCCATATATACATACACACGTCTGTAAAATATATACAATTCACGTTGCAATTCTACAAAATAATTAGGATACTGGAACTTTGCGATTTCTTAAAATGGAAATCTCATAAATATTTTTAAAATGAACAAAATTATGACCAAAAAATAAGTATATGGCATATAGTTCCATATATATACACATACATACATACTCGTATACTATGTGTACATTATTTTCCGGTCATTGTGTTCTCGCAGATAAAATAATTTTGGAGCACCCTGATGAGATATTTTTTTTTGTTAATACATAATATGTCTATATGGCAATTAACTTTAATATACACTGTTACAAGCAAGCTTATGTTTATCTATCATTATTTTGACGAAATCACCATTGAAGTAAATCAGTAGTCTGCGCTGGCATTAAATATGCGGTATATTAAAGTTCTACTTTGACTATTTTAAAAAACAGACCTATTTCTTCTGTATCTCTCTTTCTTGCGGTCGATCTTTTATTACTAAGTGTTTTTTTTAATACTTCTTCAAACTCAGACGTACAAAAAAATTTCGGAATAAAAACTATTTTCTCAAAAGTATCACATCCAAAGCAGTTTAAACTGCACACAAATATCCTTAGTATTTTTTTAATGTCATTATTTTTATATTTGCTCATCTTTGCTGTAACACAATATTCAGGGTTTCTAATTTGATTATGTAAATTTCCTTTGCCTTCATTATCCAGGTCCATGAGTGAGTTGCCCTGTGCAATATTTAATTTCATATCTGAACGAGATATTTTGAAAATTTGCCGCGAGTTCGTGAGTGGACAGTAACAAAGTATACTTACTTGTTGGACTGGCGATTTTTGCTGAATCTTTTTTTTGTGACCATGATCCTTTTCGATAAAAAAAGAAGCGCTATTTCACCTTTTTAATTAACTGATAATTAGGATCAGGATATACCTGTTGTTATAGGGTTCATTTTAATTTCGTCCAGTGGTGATATGATGGCCGAAATGTAAGCTGGTTGCCCTGCGCAATGCTGTAATTGAGCTGAAATTTGCAGCGGAAACGTCAATGCGAGAATAACGACTCATATTAAAGTAAGTTAACGTGTGCCCTCTCGTCTCTGTCCTCTTGTCTGTGGGGTTTTGGTTGCCCCTGAGTTCCGGGAAACACTGCAGGCAGTCCTGCAGGGGTAAGATGTGTAATTTGGTTTTTGATGGGGGGGGGGGGGGTGAAGAGAAGAAGGCATTAGGATCAGTACAGTCACTCCTATAACATTGCAGATGGGCATAAACCAGACTTTCTGGCAGGTAATATGGCCTTACGGGGCCCGCCTCGTCAGGATTGTATCTGCGTCGGTGAGGCGGGATGATAAGCGCGACGCTCTCTGGTGCTTCTAACGCGTTATAGCCTCTAAGAGCAAAGCTCTGAATTGGGCGCGCAGGCTTCTCGTCGTGCATAGGGCAACTATAAGATTTGAGCGATAACTGTAACATTATGAAATGAAGATAAAGGTGTAATGCAAGTCCCTTAAGTGCTTTCAAGAATCTTTCCCTCTCAAATAAGCATGGATTTTATCCATTTTAACCCTTCTGAAAATTCAGTTTAAACAACTTAATCCAGAAACCAAACTTTTCGTAAACAGACCCCACTCGGATATCTAGAGTAGTTTTGAAATGGCGTTTTATTTTCCTGAAGCTCTGCACACCGTACGTGTGCCCAGGTAGGCATGGCCCTTAAGGAGGTATCCCGAAACAGCTTTTATACTCTACACATGTGGTAGTTCTGAAATCAGTCCACCTTGCACACGTACAGTCCGCAGAGCGGCGCCGTAGGGTAGGGCAGTCTCCCCGGGGGTGGTGCAGACTGTCTACAGAATGTCCCTTGATGTGGCCTGGTTGGGTGGTTTCTGGGCAGGGAGGGGGGAGGGGCAGACATCCCGCAGCGACGCGGATGCGGGGTTTGCGGAGGGAGGAGGTCAAAGGTTGTCCGAGGGCAGGAACCACAGACACGGCGCAAGAGCCGGATACGGGGAAGCCAGTACTATTCACACCAACAATATCATCAACTCGGCCTTACAAGTCAAAGTAAGGCTAAATGTCACGCCGAAAGTTATTAGTTTAGATTTTTTAATGGCCTTTCTTAGCTCTATTTACGTAAATTTAAACACGATGCTTCTCTTGCATTTTTTGTTGTGTCACTAATATTTTCAACCGATATTCACTAAGTGTAATAATATTACGGGTGTTAAGTTTCCCGCAAGTGTTCGTAATCATTATTACTTACGTGACCTTATACACATTGTATAATACTTGGTGGATGTTAATCAGTTGTAAATATTTGTGAAAAATAAACAAATGCAAGAGAGGTACTGTGCTGATTGTACAAAAGTAGCCCTTAACTAATAATGGTGATATAAAATAAACAAGAGGCATTGTGAGACCTGGCCTTAAAGGTTATTTACTTTTCCGCGCCATTATTTTCGTTTTGAGACCATTCCTACGTATAATTTCTTTGAATGTTTCTTGCGATGGCGAAGATTAATTTAACACAATGGTTTTGACATACGCAGTAGTATATAATAGTAGGTCCGGCACCAGACAGCAGGCTGAGGTACGGATGGCTATATTAGATTGTGACGACACGGCGGATATCTAGGATACCTTGACCTTGACATTTAACCATAATATATGCCTTCATAGTAGTGACGGGGTTTAAGATTTCTGTTAGTCCCCATGACCTTTTGCCGTTCTTAATCGAATGATCTCGCCGTGTTCGAACCGAGGACTCCAAAAACCATTATGTAAGTGAGTTTTTATTTAAATTGTAATAAAATTATTTTTACTATAAATTTTTAATAATTTCCGATTTTTTTGGATAGTAATTACAGATTTTTTAATGGCGGATGTGACGTCAATATTTAAAATGGCGGAATTAAAGACCGCAGACATATCTATAAAAAAATGTTATTCCAATATGGCGGAATACAATATCGCGGAGGGGCCAAGGCCATCCAGTATGGCGGCAGGGGTCGAAATCAAGGTCAAGGACATCCACGATGGCCACCGTGGCGTTGAAATCCAATATGGTTGCCAGCACCTCCAACGCCTAAGCCTGCAGCCTGTTAATTATATAACTACTAAACGCTATTGGTGGTTCACGTTTTTTTTGCCATAGCTCTACTGTGCTGGTTTTCTAACGTGTTTAATATCACTCCGGTGAAACTTCCTGTACTTAAAAAAAAAAAAAAAAAAACATCGATTGGCATAACCGAATCGAGCTCACGTATCGAACAACGTAGGCGATGTCTTGGGAACGCATGACCGTTACTCCGTTCCATGACGGGGCGCACCATCCTCACAAAAAAAAAATTCATCCTCGTCACCACCGAGATCATCCCAAACCCGCTTGATGGGCGGAAGTTTAGGGGGGGGGGGGAGTTGGCAGGGTCGAGAGCAGAGTGCGGCTGACTTGGCCCATTTCAGGATTTTGTCCCCGTGGAGAGGGGAGAATGGAAAAAGGGGAGGGGGGGTGCGGGCGAGGATACACGGGGATTAACACCCTGAAGGCAAAGTGGAGGGACCTTCCTTCTGCTCTTGTGCCCTGACAGTCTCCTCTCCATCCACGCTGAAGAGAGCTCTCCCCCCCCCCCCTCCCCTCCTCCATAACGGCTGTAATTATTCACCCTCCCGTCCACCCCGCACTCACCTTCCCCTCATCCTTTGTCAGCCGGCAATAGGACTCTGGAGAGATACTGCCGGGACGCTCATCAGGGAAGGCCGCGGACAAGCAGGAGATGAGGCTGTGCGCGTCTCTGCGCGCCCGGGACATCTGCGGGTCCTTGATTGCGATCCCGTGTTCCTCGTGTGCGAGGCAGCATTCAGCACGGCGTTGGACCTCTGCTGCTTTCCGACCGTAGAATCACTCTCCGAGGACTGTTACACGCCATTTTCACTCTTGATTTAAGCACCTCACTCACTCCCTACAGGGACTGGCGTAAAACCAACAAATTAATCGACAAATGTAAAAAAGAAGATTTTTTCCCCCTAATTAACAAATTATAATTGCCGAACTGTCATTTTAAAAGCAGTTTGAAGCAAGAAAGTAGGTATAAAAAATCCAGACTCTTTAACTCTTAGTTACTTTGTCGAATATGTCTATTTAAATTTTGGTTTGGCTATTAAAACTGAATTTTGGCTCAAGCTCATATTTGTATTCGAGGATACTTAAATAATTTAGGGAACGTAGATACAAAAAATCTTCAAGATTAATTTTTAGGGTTATAAAAATTATGTAAGGAAAAATTATGCAAGTAAAAGGCTTTCAGTGAACACTAGGCAAATGATTAGATAATACATGCCTAGAGACCAGAAAAATTCGCGAATTCATTTCGCGATAGGCTAAAATACAAATAGTTATACTTTAGTGCTGCCTCTGCTATTGGCTCACATCTCACCTGGATGTCTCTGGGCCAATGAGAAACGCCCGACCAAAGCTTTATCGAATCACAGGCTGCTACGTTGGGACGTCTCACAAGACAGCAGCCAATGAGTGGGTGGCATTTGACCGAGTGTACATAGAACTGTGGAGTTCATCCTAGAGGTCATTGAACCCGCGAATTTTTCCTGTCCCTATACATGCCACATCATACAAGATGACATGAGACACAATCATTATTATTATAACAGTTACGTACTTAGTTTCTGAACGTGGCTGACAAACAATTAAGCGCCGTGGGTATGTGTAGCCTCTGCAGGGCTTTGGAAACGCCGTTGTCGCGTGAGCTCACCAGAGAAGTGGTGCAAGGCACGCATTGTGGGAAGAGACTTGGGATGTGCAGCGGTAAGCCCCTCCTCTATATATTTTTTTTTTAGTGTGAGTGGGGTGCGTGCGCTGATTGGTTGTAGCGCTACTCCTCCTCTTCCAGCCCACGCAGGGGCGGGGAAGTTCCCTAGACCACGCCCTTGAAGCCTCTCCCGCGGTGCGTCGCAAGTACACTGCCCCATACTACAATACGTTAAAGATAAGGTGAGTCTGTTTGGACGGATTTAGACTCTTTACAGTTGAGTATTCCTATGATTTTAACGAAATAGATTATTTACACATTAATAACTTGTATGCTCCTACATTTATTCATTAAGTCTCAATATCCAGCCGGAAAAAAAATGTTTGCAATCTCATTGTTAGAGACCTGTAAAATTCGCGATTTCAAATCCCTAAAGGATTTACAATCCATGATCCTCTATGCACTCGTGCAAATTACATCTGCTGATTGGTTACCGACTCGTAACACCTGTTGACTGGAATGATCGTGATTCGCTAATTCTTCTGTTAAAGATTTTTCATTTGACCAAAGTCCTTCAGATAAACTGTGGCCCAATCACTGAAGCAAAATAATGTCAAAAGTATTTGGACTCTATCCTATCGCGAAATGAATCCGAGAATTTTACAGGTCTCTACTCATTGTGTTTTGAACACAGTGTACAACACCAACGTGTATCCATCTCCTCTCCCGCGAGTGACGCGAAAGCGGAGGGCCGGCCACGTCACCCGCGGACCGTCAAAAGTGGTTTCCCTGGTTGCGCTGTCCTCCGTCAGAGGCGCTGCGGTAGCGGACGTTCGCCACTGCTCTATTCCCCTCACGTCTCGCGGCATCGCACAGCGTGCAATCTTGTCGCTCCGCTGGCGGCTTGAAGGATGCCGAGCGCTTGCGAGCAAGACACGGCCGTGAGATGCTTTCACCAAGTTATCATTTTAGTACATTTCATCTTTCAGTCCATAAGACATATAACTAGTATGAACGTTATTTATATCCCTTCATCAAAGTACCCTGCTTAACTAAACGAAAAGTTTTGCAATAACAAACTTTTATCTCCCCTAATTTTTTGTTTGTTAAATGACAGATCCCTGAAAATAAATAAAAACAGTTATCCTATTAGAAGGGAAGAATATCCTTCGTTAACTAATTTATAGCTTAAAAAAGAGCACTAGATAATTTTTTGACGAATGTTAAATATTTTGTACAGCGTTTAATGAAGTTATTTTAGTTGACTGTATGGATTTTTGTACTTTTCCCTTCACTTAAATGATATATTGATTTTTAATTAAGATTATGTAAGTCTTTTTAATAAATAACCCAGATGAGACAGACTTATTTTCTTGAAATGTAAATAGTTCATAAATGCTTGTTAATGAACTGCAAAAATATTTGTAAAAAATATTACTCTTATTCTTATCAATGAAACAGGCAATTTTGGTTTGTTATTTTTAGTTCAACTGTGTAAACATTTATATGTATTTAAAGAATAAAAACTAAATTATTTATATCATTATTGTAAAGGTTATACATTGAAGTATTTGACATGATGTAAATATTTTTAAGTTAGAATGAAATTAAGCCTTTTTTATAAATCGAAATGGAAATGCATTTTTTTCTTCAATATTCATCAAGTGGATCTTTAAAGCTTACATATTTACATTTTTTGTATGATAAAACACTTAGCTAATGCTTCACCAAGGTAGAGTCAAGCCATTCTATTTATTGCTAATACAAATGCTTCTTTCCTTATTCCTGCCAAACAAATACACGGCAGACAAGATAAAGTAAATGTTTTATTAATGTATCTTCACTTTTTAATAAACTTACTTAAATATGAATCTCCTAACCACGCTCACAGCAGTTGTTCAAGCGCTTAAAATTTACTAGAAACACTTACAGTATGTTAAAATTCAGTTTATTTCTAGAAATAAAAACAAAGGAGTTTCTTGCTAGTAAGAACACTTTGTCTATATAAAAAAAGAAAAGGAAATAAGGTGATTTCTATACCCAAAAAAAGTAAAAATATTGCCTTTGCAATGCATCATTGTATCTACTGTATTTTTTATATTATTATTTTGATGATAACATTTTTTTATACGATGGATTAGTTCATATTCTCTCCAATGATCATGCCAGTTATAAAATATATGTATTTACAGTAAAACGACGACACGGTGAGAGATAAATTATTTTATTGTATGTAGATTCATCCAAAATTATCGAGAAATTAAATTAAAGAAACATGACAAGAACAAATCAAATTGCGGCGTGTACCTATTCACAAGCGTGGTTCCATATTCTATATATTTCATAACTAATTGAGAGTAGAGGATTTGTCTACGTATGTGTGATGGAAAAAAAATTCATTTTCAAATGAATAATGTTTTCAATAGCTTTTGTTATAATTCCTGCTACTGTGCACGCTGTCGTGTGAAATAAAATCGAGATAATGCTTTAGTTACATACTACGCACTTTGTCTAATTTTAACAAAAATTTACATTTTCATACTATCCCCAGGAGGATCCTTTGCATGCAGCTGGAAATGATGTACTTTTGTGAAAGCAATACTCTTGAGTGGTCCAGTGTGTTACAAATCTCTCTAAATGGTATTTGTTTTACTGGATTTACGTGTATTTCTATTTAAATATATTCCGCTATTTAAAGAAATTGCATTTCGGTGGTGAATACTTCGTAGTGATCCACGAAAATGAAACAAAAAATTACTTGGTCGTCGTATCAATGATTCGCATTACTTATAACGATGCGTTGTCTTTTACACGTGATTTTTATTCCTTTAAAGGTTAATGTAATCTACGAGCGCGAGAAAGATAGTGTGTTTCATAGAAAATGTTTACTGAAACCACACTTGAGTAATTTATGAAAATATTGGTGTTTACCGAGAGGTTAATTAGTAGCTGATTCAGGATAGCTAAAAAAATAACGACTGAAAAATAATTGTGCTAAAATTAGTCAGTAGGTAAACAGCTGGTACATATTTGATAACTGAATGTAGGCCTACTCGTTTTTACATAAAGTAAATGGATAAAATATTTATAATTTTACAAAAACTTGCAATTAAAAAATTATAAAAATTTTAAATCATTGAAAAATATACCAGCGGTTCACCAATAAAAAAATGTGTTTAGTAAACAAAGGCAGCTACCCTGTAGTAAACGACTATCGACGTGAACTGTTTTCCAAGTTGTTACGATACGAGGTATAATGCAGCAGATTTAATAAAAAAAAAAAAACGCTGCACACTATCAACAAGTGTAAAATAAACCAGTTATATTCCAGTATAATTGTCAGGCAACATTCCTTGTAAAATTTTCCTACTAGGTATATCGTGTAATTTTACATCTAAGGTAGGGGATATTCTTCAAACTAAACGTTGATAAAAAAAAACTGAAATGCAGAGTAAATAAACGACTCATCGGATGTTTTATACCCAAAATAGATAATGTGTAACTGTAAGTAATCCTTACACATTGTACTGAACTAATAGTTCAAAAGGAAGCTTACAATGCTAATACATCTCAATTTTTTGACTCAATAAGTTAAAACAAACCTGTTTATAAGAACATCATTATAACATAGGATCTAATGTAATAAACCAGATTGGTAACATGGCAAATCTAAATAATTTTTTAGCTGAATAAGAGACGATGTTGTTTCCTCTCAATCGTCATAATTACACTAAAGTATTTATTGTGCGTCACAAGCAAAGAGATAACCTTTTTCCAATTAGCTAATGTTGATCATCACAAAAAAAAAATTTTAACCTGATTTTTTAGGTTCACGTTTGTTTGTTTGCGTATCACCTGAGTTGTTTATGAATAAGAGCTGCCGCTATGCTATTTTCACGACAAGGTACGCCCCTCTTTTTTATGATACAAAATAAATAATAAAGTTTAACGCATCGCTGAATAAAAATTAAAACTGATTCCATAAATATATGTTATCGTTATCTGTACTTGGATTGTTCAATTTTACGGCGGGAAACATATTTTGTTGGAAGTAAAATATTACAAATTGTTAAAAAAAATTACATTTAAGTACCTATATCATAATGGAAAATAAATGAACCCGGTTTAAGTCTGCTTTTACTTGGCGTACGCAAATACTAATCCATCTTAAAGCAACTTATATTAGAACTCGCTCTTAAAAGTCCCTATTTCACAAATAATATAACTAGCTGAAGTACTCGGCGTCGCTTAGGAGCTCGTTCTCAGGATGGACATGTAATGTAAGGAACATCACTGCCGAGTTTAAAGTCTGTAGGACAATTTATTTAAAAAATAAGCTTTAAGAACGCGGTTATAAAAAATTACTGTAACGTATAATTTGTGCTTTAAGAAACTATAGGCTAAAAATAATATATTATTATTTATCACATTGGTAAAATATTATTAAATAATAAATCCATTACTTAAAATAATATTAAATTAAGCTCACGCAATTGCTGAAAGTAATATTAAACTAATTACGTTTCACATTAGTTACATATAAAATCAGGTGGGCAGAATTTTAATAAAAACATTTAGTAAAATACCAGGTCCAAGTCCGAGTTTAGTATTTTTCAATTTTTTTTTGATCGGAGACGATAGAAATTTAATGGTCAATTTAACTAAAAACATTTATTTATTGTAAATATTAGTGATATACATTTTATTTTATTTTTGCTATTAGAAATAAAATCAATGAATTAGAATAAACAGTCAGTATATTTAATTATTTCATTTATCTCGATTATGTTTATAATATTTAACACTCAGTATTAATTTAAATAAATTAATTCAGTGCCTAGCGCGCGTACACGGTGGGATGAAAGTTGTACAAAATAAACAAATATTTTTGCAAAACTCCGTTCCCCCGGAGAAACCTCCGGAATGGCCACCGTATGGGGAGCCCAAGAAAAGAAACGGGCTCCCCATTTGGAAGCCACCTGGAAGGTTTTTTTCTGTTCCACCCACCGTTTATTTGGTAGCCTGACTTGTTACAAGGGATTGTATTCCTACCAGAGAAAATGCCACCATTTCATCTGGGCAATCCGCCTTGGAGGAGCCGGGGCGCGAACCCGGGTCCTACAAGTCACAAGGCAGGCGCTCTACCCCAGAACCAGAGTAGTAGAGCGGATACGTGCAGTCATCTTAACACTGACGTGATGTTATTCACAGGTGTTTATTTCTGGCAGTTGATCTGGGAAACAACTGGGATGGTATTAAAATAACATGTGAGCACGTGCTTTAGAACTCGCCAGTAATTTGTAGGCTACCATCTAACCTCAGTAAAGAGCAAATGCATATTATACGAAACTCGGACACGAAATTTCTATTAATTATTTGCATGCAATATAAAAGTTAGCTTTTACTACAGCAAATTCTAAGGCACTATTTAAAGAATTTTATTTTAGGATATGAGATTAGTTTGATGACTCTCTGTAATTGGTATTGTTTCAAATGTCTTTAATTTATAATTCACTAGCTGACCCGGCAGACTTCGTACTGCCTAATTAAATTGCAATAAAGTCCTGTCAAAATGATTTGTAATGTGACATTTTTTTGTTCATACATATTTTATAGTCGGGGCAAAAAATTCTCCTGAACAGAACCGTCACCCTGGTGATAGGGTGTTGTGAATAAGAAATATAATTAAATAAAAAATATAAATAAATAGATAAATAAAAAAATAAGTAATCTCTTTATTGTTAATAATGTGAAACATAATTTTTATTTTCATTGTAGTGCATGATTAGATCGGTAATTAGCTTGGTTTGTAGCATTTCGGGTTCTTCTACCTAAATTGATTCGTCTAATAGGAGGCATATACATATTATAGATTATTTTGTCACATGCAATAATTAGCGATCATAGGTAAATAAACACTGCACAAAACACTATATAGGTAAGAATTTGTTTCGTGTATAAGTTGACAAAAGCAAACTCATTAGGGTAGGTAACCTAAAATCCAAGAAAAAAACACACTGACATTGACAGTTTGTTGTTGTTTCAACTTTTTTTAAAATTTGATATGACTTGGAGTCAAATCCTTCAAGCCGTATTTAAAATAGGGAAATGAAATAATAAAAAATTAAACTTATGAAATACTTTTGGTAACGCTGGTTTTGTTTGAATGATGTAATGACTTGAAAACTGATGCATTTTAAAGTAAAACAAATGAAATAATATCGCGAAGCCGACCAAATTGAACTATTCGATTTCGGTTTATTTTTTTTTTATCTGTGCTGCAACGCACACTATTTTGATAGATATGATTGAACTTTGTACAGAGGTAATAAAGTGCAAATTGACTCTTTGACGTTAGGAACATACCTACATTGTTTAAACAACAATGAGTGCTCGTTTTAATTAGAAAACCTATGTATGGGAAAAAGAAAAGGGCTGGTTTTAGGGTTTTTCCGGCTATTATTCGAATTTTTCTCGCCGTAAAAACCATCTTTGAACTTCAACGAACATTTAAAAAAAATTGGCCAAATTGGGTGTTGTGAATAAGAAATATTATTAAATAAAAAATATAAATAAAAAGATAAATAAAAAATTAGTAATCTCTTTATTGTTAATAATGTGAAACATAATTTTTATTTTCATTGTAGTGCATGATTAGATCGGTAATTAGCTTGGTTTGTAGCATTTCGGGTTCTTCTACCTAAATTGATTCGTCTAATAGGAGGCATATATATATTATAGATTATTTTGTCACATGCAATAATTAGCGATCATAGGTAAATAAACACTGCACAAAACACTATATAGGTAAGAATTTGTTTCGTGTATAAGTTTACAAAAGCAAACTCATTAGGGTAGGTAACCTAAAATCCAAGAAAAAAAACCACTGACATTGACAGTTTGTTGTTGTTTCAACTTTTTTTAATTTGATATGACTTGGAGTCAAATCCTTCAAGCCGTATTTAAAATAGGGAAATGAAATAATAAAAAATTAAACTTATGAAATACTTTTGGTAACGCTGGTTTTGTTTGACTGATGTAATGACTTGAAAACTGATGCATTTTAAAGAAAACAAATGAAATAATATCGCGAAGCCGACCAAATTGAACTATTCGATTTCGGTTTATTTTTTTTTTATCTGTGCTGCAACGCACACTACTTTGATAGATATGATTGAACTTTGTACAGAGGTAATAAAGTGCAAATTGACTCTTTGACGTTAGGAACATACCTACATTGTTTAAACAACAATGAGTGCTCGTTTTAATTAGAAAACCTATGTATGGGAAAAAGAAAAGGGCTGGTTTTAGGGTTTTTCCGACAATTATTCGAATTTTTCTCGCCGTAAAAACCATCTTTGAAAATCAACGAACATTTAAAAAAACAATTGGCCAAATTGGTCCAGGCGTTGTTGAGTTATGCGCTTACCAACACATTTTGCCATTCATTTTTATATTATAGATTAATACTAGACTTCATTTAGACGATTGAACTGGCTATAATAACAGATTATAAACTATTAATAAACAAAAAACACACAATTGATGAAAGTTAAGCTGTGATGGATGAGGTTTTATGTGTATTTATACACATTATAATTTCTGTAAGCTACTTTCATCACAAAATTTTATATCTGACATGCCAGCAGAAATATAACTAGTTAAAAAATTGGTTGTCTGTAAAGTCGGTTTACGGACGATAGTTTAACGTGGCAACGTCAAAACAAAACATTAATGAAATTATTGCATACTTTTATAAATAAAATTGAATCATTTTTATTGAATTATAACTATTTTGTATGGATACAAAGAAGGAGTGAAATGAAATCTACAATTTAATTGATAAATTTACTTTTATTTGCACTCATTAATTCAAATATGTTTATTACTTAAACGAAGGGATTATTTTAACTATAACTTTTATACATGTCTGCTATTTAACTTCAAGATCGTCGAGAATATTTTACGCTTTTTCGCAATTACACATTTAACGACGAAGTTTGTTCATGGTAAAATTAAACGTAGAATTTAATAAAAATTCCCTTGCAGTTGATAAAATAAGAAGTATTAGTAAGTTTAAGAAAGAATTTCGGCTTTAATCTCCAACCCAGACGCTCGTGGTGCGCTGGGGCCGAGATTAAAATTCGTCAAGAATATTTTACGTTTTTATGTCTTCCAGTGCTCAAAATGATATGCAATTGTGGCCCCGGGCACGAAATTTTATTTATAATTCATTAATAATAACGCCCCTCACGATAAACAAAGGAAAATATGTATTAACGATTACCTGGTTTCCGCGGAAGACAATGAGCGTAACGGGACACATCGTAGTGGGATAATGTGTGTAACGGGACACTTTTTCATGCGTGCAGCAGGCATTCATAGATTTATTAGACGTTGTCACGTCAAAAATTGAGCCACATCTAGAGACACTTCTGAGATAAAACAATATTTATCGATTTTATTTTAACTGCAGCCAATATATATTCAAAATCTACTTTAATAGTAAATTTATGTAATAACTATCAAGTTTTTTTACATTGTTATAACATTTCTTTCAGACGTCGATAAAGAAGTATCACTTTAAATTATAAATAAACCGAACTAAAAAATAGAAAATAAATAATAGTTTAAAAACTAAAAAAAAACATGCTTTATATAAAAAAACCAAACTAATAAATTGGGGTGCATGGTGTCAATAGTTATAAATATTTTATTGACATATATGAGTAGAAGGATTATCATTTCGATAATATCTTAAAAAGCACCCCATGTTTTTTTTTTTAAATAAAATACATTTTTTCTTATATACACTACTATTAATTTATATTTATTAAAATATATTACACTATTCTTTATTAAAATTTATTTTCTATTTTTTAGTTTGGTTTTCTATATAAAGCGTGGTTTTTAGTTTTTTTAACTATTATTTATTTTTACTAGTCTATATTTCTATATCTCGTAATTATTGTACAGTGGGACTGTAAGTTTGTTTGCAGGAAATCAACTAAAAAATTGCCAGCCTAGTTATACACATTCTATTTCACAGTTAAGAATTTACATTATTTATGCTGAACGAACAACATAAGAACACATAAATTTGTTCGTTACCGAGGTTAGATGTTACTGCACGTACTGCACGTGTTAATGACACATGAAACTACAGTACACTCGTGGAATAACAATATGTCAGTGTTAAGAAGACTGCAAGTATCCGCTCTACCACTCTGGTTCTGGGGTAGAGCGCCTGCCTTGTGACTTGTAGGACCCGGGTTCGCGCCCCGGCTCCTCCAAGGCGGATTGCCCAGACAAAATGGTGGCATTTTCTCTGGTAGGAATACAATCCCTTGTAACAAGTCAGGCTACCAAAGAAACGGTGGGTGGAACAGAAAAAAACCGTCCAGGTGGCTTCCAAATGGGGAGCCCGTTTCTTTTCTTGGGCTCCCCATGCGGTGGCCATTCCGGGGGTTTCTCCGGGGGAACGGAGTTTTGCAAAAATATATATATATATATAAAACGCTGCAAAACAATATATATATATATATTGTTTTGCAGCGTTTTATTTTTTAGTAACTGTAGCATTATCATTCCAACATTTTATAAATAAAACTCAAACAAACATCTAAAACATTAAAAAAAAATTTGCTTTTGTACATAAAATATTTTAAATAAGTGTGTTCAATATTTTCTTGAAGCATTATTGACAGTTAAATTTTAGACACAAACTATTGACCAATACCTCTTTTATGTAGTATTTTAGACTTTTTTTGACGAAAACAATATTTATAGGCACATGAATTTTATTCCTAAAAATATTATTTATGAAAAACCACGTAGTTTTCAATCAGAAAGATCGTGATTAATACACACATGTGTATGTATGTATATATATTTTAATTATCTTACAAATAGACGCTTTGCAGTCAAACTTGCAAATGCAATTTCAATTTCGTGATATTAGGTGTTCCGCAAAGTGTGTAGTAGTTTATCTCAACTACTCTTTAATATTTGATAAATGATATATCTGTGTGTGTGAGCGCCAGTATAAAATCCTGTTATAAATAAAATATTCTATTTATTTCAACATGTGCAAAGCTGTATGGGTTATTAAACGTATTTAAGGTAGTTAAACTTACTAATTTCATTAAAATGATACTATCAACACAATTATTCAAAACTTTATGTATCTTAAGGCCATGTAAAACAGCCATATATTAAACGATAGAGTTGGAGGGGTAGTACTGGACGGAAAATAGCTTCCAATTTTCTCCTTGAAATAAATTTGGACAGATAACCTCAAATATGTTTTAAATCATGGCACACAATCAACATTTATTATTGGTCCTAGCTATCTCATACTTTTCCATTTTAATATCAATTTTGAAATTTAATAATGCATCACAGTGTTGAATGGAATTTTTGAACTTGTTGTGCATTAAATTTTTTTTTAGACATTTATAAATTTAATTCACAATATCATTTGTTACATATACATAATAAATACATGTTCATTAATTTTTTTGGTATAAATTTTCGGTAATTTGTTTAATTGTAGAAACATAATTTTATTGTTACAAAGATTATGTTATGAACATTATTTTTCTAACCAAATGTTAACCACAGAATGTTCTTTAGAACTGACACCCTCACCATAGGCTGATACACCCATGCTCGTTACGCTATAAGAACCTCTAGGTTCTAAATAACTAATGCTAATGGAAGTAATTAACATATTAAACTGTAAATGCTGTTTATTTTATAACTGTATAAGTCTATAACATTTTTGCATTCGCGAATAACCCGCAACTTCTCACACTGCCGGTTCATTAATAAAGACTAGCAAGTTTCGCGTTAAATTTTTAAATAGGTTTTCATTAGACCACAGGTGCATTATAAAGTCCAAGAAACCTATAAAAAGATCACAAATGCTCCAGTGATGTGTAATCCGATGGAAGGTAAAATTGTAGCACCAGCCTACGGACAGTTTGATAACTGACTGCTTTACGTACAAGTTGTATTTGATACTCTTAAATCTTTCAGGAGTTTTTTCCCCCCGAAAGAACTCCAAGAGATGGAGCAGAAGTTAAAAAAAGGCCAAAATTATCACTTATTATTGGTGGTTGTGTGGTTTATCCTGGCGGCACAAAATAACGCGCATTTCTCAGGCCTCGTCAACAAAATTGTGCATCTCCTTTCGGAAACGCCGCACTCCATAAGGGCGTCACACAGTGTTCGCGTATTTCCGTTCGAACGGAGCGGCTCTCTCGTGCTGGTTTACGATGATGGATCCGGGCGTTTTATGTCGACCGCGAAGTTTACCGTCTCTCCGAGAGACGTCTCGGAGGAATCGATAAAAAATACTCGACGCCCTTTTCTCTTTTACATACTTACATCGATCTAGCGGAAGAGCGACTGCGAGCGCAGGCAGAACCAAAGGCTTTGAGGCTCCAGGCCTCGCTCGCCGCAGTAAGTTTCTTCCAAGTGTTATTAAACTGCAAAGTATGCAGAAGAACGGCAATTTTTGCACCGCGTGGCGGCCTGAGTTATGTCGCTACACCGTTATTGGACGGAGGCTCGAAATGTCGCTTATATTACCTCATATATTGCCTCTTTTTTCCCCCCCATTCCTTATGTACGAGACTTGAAAAGTTAAATCAAGAGAATTACGTCAGTCTGCGATGCACAGGATGGCTAAATAAATTATAACTTTGAAAAAAAAAAAAACTTTGGAAAATAGTTGCCTAAAGATTACATAACCTCCGGGACAGTGTTTGAGGATATATGATTAGCTCATACCGCTTATTATATTGCCTTCTGACAGTAATTTCTGCCAACGATTGAATAAACTTAAGCATGGCCCGTATTACACCTATACCTATTTATCACATATATTCGAACTAAGAGTTTCGTGTTGTATTGCTTTATTAACTGAATAAAACAGCAAATACTCATGTTCAGATTATCTGGAATATACTGTAATTTTTTTTGTCGTTATTTAAAAAATTTTTTTAGTTGTAAACACGATCATAAACTTTTCATTTGCTCTTGAGCCTGTCTTTACTAGATACCTGCAAAACTCGTGATATTATTTGGAGTCAGGCTAGAATATATAACATTATACTTTTGAATAGCATTTCATTGGGTCATGGATAGTTTTAAATGCCAAAAAAGGAAAGAAAGAACAAGAAACCTGTAATAAAATACCAAAATTCGTATGATCCAACCATATGTAAATTATACTTAACGTAAAATATTGGGGCAGCCAATTAAAAAATGTACATGTGCGTGGAATCCAACCTGGCAAGTATAAAATAACATGAATGCTGCAAGCCCTTAGTAAACGAATAACTTACACTGGCACCGGTGCCGGATAATTTTCTTTTGAAGCCGCAGATCGTTGATATGAAGCCCTATTACGTGCTGCTACGCGCCCGTCTCTTTCACGTCGCATGTTCGAAGCCAAACAAAGGATCGAGTTTATTTTATCTTATTTTATTTAACTGTTTGCTTCCATTAACTCGCTGCGTCGGCTCGGCTTCATTCGCGGGGCTCGCCCTTCCGCGCGCTCTGAATCGATACTCGCGTAATGAAGCGAGTGTATTGTGTTCTGACCGCGGTAGTCGCCCTGAGCATCTGACAACAGTACCGCGCCGAATACGGTCGGCCGCGCGGGAACTCCGAGAGAGAGCGCGCCACTCTGCTCGTAGACCCGAGCCCCAAGAGAGAGCGCTTCACTCTGAGCCACTCTGCTCGTATACCCGAGCCCCAAGAGAGAGCGCTTCACTCTGAGCCACTCTTCTCGTACACCCGAGCTCCGAGAGAGAGTGCTTCACTCTGAGCCACTCTGCTCGTAGACCCGAGCCCCAAGAGAGAGCACTTCACTCTGAGCCACTCTTCTCGTAGACCCGAGCCCCAAGAGAGAGCGCTTCACTCTGAGCCACTCTTCTCGTAGACCCGAGCCCCAAGAGAGAGTGCTTCACTCTGAGCCACTCTGCTCGTAGACCCGAGCCCCAAGAGAGAGCGCTTCACTCTGAGCCACTCTTCTCGTAGACCCGAGCTCCGAGAGAGAGTGCTTCACTCTGAGCCACTCTGCTCGTAGACCCGAGCCCCAAGAGAGAGCGCTTCACTCTGAGCCACTCTGCTCGTAGACCCGAGCCCCAAGAGAGAGCGCTTCACTCTGAGCCACTCTTCTCGTAGACCCGAGCTCCGAGAGAGAGCGATTCACTCTGAGCCACTCTGCTCGTATACCCGAGCCCCAAGAGAGAGCGCTTCACTCTGAGCCACTCTTCTCGTAGACCCGAGCCCCAAGAGAGAGCGCTTCACTCTGAGCCACTCTGCTCGTAGACCCGAGCCCCAAGAGAGAGCGCTTCACTCTGAGCCACTCTGCTCGTAGACCCGAGCTCCGAGAGAGAGTGCTTCACTCTGAGCCACTCTGCTCGTAGACCCGAGCTCCGAGAGAGAGTGCTTCACTCTGAGCCACTCTGCTCGTAGACCCGAGCTCCGAAAGAGAGTGCTTCAATCTGCGCCACTCTTCTCGTAGACCCGAGCTCCGAGAGAGAGTGCTTCACTCTGAGCCACTCTGCTCGTAGACCCGAGCCCCAAGAGAGAGCGCTTCGCTCTAAGCCACTCTGCTCGTAGACCCGAGCTCCGAGAGAGAGTGCTTCACTCTGAGCCACTCTGCTCGTAGACCCGAGCCCCAAGAGAGAGTGCTTCACTCTGAGCCACTCTGCTCGTAGACCCGAGCCCCAAGAGAGAGTGCTTCACTCTGAGCCACTCTGCTCGTAGACCCGAGCCCCAAGAGAGAGCGCTTCACTCTGAGCCACTCTGCTCGTAGCCCCGAGCCCCAAGAGAGAGTGCTTCAATCTGCGCCACTCTTCTCGTAGACCCGAGCTCCGAGAGAGAGTGCTTCACTCTGAGCCACTCTGCTCGTAGACCCGAGCCCCAAGAGAGAGCGCTTCACTCTGAGCCACTCTGCTCGTAGACCCGAGCTCCGAGAGAGAGTGCTTCAATCTGCGCCACTCTACTCGTAGACCCGAGCTCCGAGAGAGAGTGCTTCACTCTGCGCCACTCTTCTCGTAGACCCGAGCCCCAAAAGAGAGTGCTTCACTCTGAGCCACTCTGCTCGTAGACCCGAGCCCCAAGAGAGAGTGCTTCACTCTGAGCCACTCTGCTCGTATACCCGAGCTCCGAGAGAGAGTGCTTCACTCTGCGCCACTCTTCTCGTAGAGCCGAGCCCCAAGAGAGAGTGCTTCACTCTGAGCCACTCTGCTCGTAGACCCGAGCCCCAAGAGAGAGTGCTTCACTCTGAGCCACTCTGCTCGTAGACCCGAGCCCCAAGAGAGAGTGCTTCACTCTGAGCCACTCTGCTCGTAGACCCGAGCTCCGAGAGAGAGTGCTTCACTCTGAGCCACTCTGCTCGTAGACCCGAGCTCCGAGAGAGAGTGCTTCACTCTGCGCCACTCTTCTCGTAGACCCGAGCCCCAAGAGAGAGTGCTTCACTCTGAGCCACTCTGCTCGTAGACCCGAGCCCCAAGAGAGAGTGCTTCACTCTGAGCCACTCTGCTCGTATACCCGAGCTCCGAGAGAGAGTGCTTCACTCTGCGCCACTCTTCTCGTAGAGCCGAGCCCCAAGAGAGAGTGCTTCACTCTGAGCCACTCTGCTCGTAGACCCGAGCCCCAAGAGAGAGTGCTTCACTCTGAGCCACTCTGCTCGTAGACCCGAGCCCCAAGAGAGAGTGCTTCACTCTGAGCCACTCTGCTCGTAGACCCGAGCTCCGAGAGAGAGTGCTTCACTCTGAGCCACTCTGCTCGTAGACCCGAGCTCCGAGAGAGAGTGCTTCACTCTGCGCCACTCTTCTCGTAGACCCGAGCCCCAAGAGAGAGTGCTTCACTCTGAGCCACTCTGCTCGTAGACCCGAGCCCCAAGAGAGAGCGCTTCACTCTGAGCCACTCTGCTCGTAGACCCGAGCCCCAAGAGAGAGTGCTTCACTCTGCGCCACTCTTCTCGTAGACCCGAGCCCCAAGAGAGAGTGCTTCACTCTGAGCCACTCTGCTCGTAGACCCGAGCCCCAAGAGAGAGCGCTTCACTCTGAGCTACTCTTCTCGTAGACCCGAGCCCCAAGAGAGAGTGCTTCACTCTGCGCCACTCTTCTCGTAGACCCGAGCCCCAAGAGAGAGTGCTTCACTCTGAGCCACTCTGCTCGTAGACCCGAGCCCCAAGAGAGAGCGCTTCACTCTGAGCCACTCTTCTCGTAGACCCGAGCCCCAAGAGAGAGTGCTTCACTCTGCGCCACTCTTCTCGTAGACCCGAGCCCCAAGAGAGAGTGCTTCACTCTGAGCCACTCTGCTCGTAGACCCGAGCCCCAAGAGAAAGCGCTTCACTCTGAGCCACTCTGCTCGTAGATCCGAGCCCCAAGAGAGAGCGCTTCACTCTGAGCCACTCTGCTCGTAGACCCGAGCTCCGTGAGAGAGTGCTTCAATCTGCGCCACTCTTCTCGTAGACCCGAGCTCCGAGAGAGAGTGCTTCAATCTGCGCCACTCTTCTCGTAGACCCGAGCCCCAAGAGAGAGCGCTTCACTCTGAGCCACTCTGCTCGTAGACCCGAGCCCCAAGAGAGAGCGCTTCACTCTGAGCGACTCTGCTCGTAGACCCGAGCTCCGAGAGAGAGTGCTTCAATCTGCGCCACTCTTCTCGTAGACCCGAGCCCCAAGAGAGAGTGCTTCACTCTGAGCCACTCTGCTCGTAGACCCGAGCCCCAAGAGAGAGCGCTTCACTCTGAGCCACTCTGCTCGTAGACCCGAGCTCCGAGAGAGAGTGCTTCAATCTGCGCCACTCTTCTCGTAGACCCGAGCCCCAAGAGAGAGCGCTTCACTCTGAGCCACTCTGCTCGTAGACCCGAGCCCCAAGAGAGAGCGCTTCACTCTGAGCCACTCTGCTCGTAGACCCGAGCTCCGAGAGAGAGTGCTTCAATCTGCGCCACTCTTCTCGTAGACCCGAGCCCCAAGAGAGAGTGCTTCACTCTGAGCCACTCTGCTCGTAGACCCGAGCCCCAAGAGAGAGCGCTTCACTCTGAGCCACTCTGCTCGTAGACCCGAGCCCCAAGAGAGAGCGCTTCACTCTGAGCCACTCTGCTAGTAGACCCGAGCTCCGAGAGAGAGTGCTTCACTCTGCGCCACTCTTCTCGTAGACCCGAGCTCCGAGAGAGAGTGCTTCAATCTGCGCCACTCTTCTCGTAGACCCGAGCCCCAAGAGAGAGTGCTTCACTCTGAGCCACTCTGCTCGTAGACCCGAGCCCCAAGAGAGAGTGCTTCACTCTGAGCCACTCTGATCGTAGACCCGAGCCCCAAGAGAGAGCGCTTCACTCTGAGCCACTCTGCTCGTAGACCCGAGCTCCGAGAGAGAGTGCTTCAATCTGCGCCACTCTTCTCGTAGACCCGAGCCCCAAGAGAGAGCGCTTCACTCTGAGCCACTCTGCTCGTAGACCCGAGCCCCAAGAGAGAGCGCTTCACTCTGAGCCACTCTGCTCGTAGACCCGAGCTCCGAGAGAGAGTGCTTCAATCTGCGCCACTCTTCTCGTAGACCCGAGCCCCAAGAGAGAGTGCTTCACTCTGAGCCACTCTGCTCGTAGACCCGAGCCCCAAGAGAGAGCGCTTCACTCTGAGCCACTCTGCTCGTAGACCCGAGCCCCAAGAGAGAGCGCTTCACTCTGAGCCACTCTGCTCGTAGACCCGAGCTCCGAGAGAGAGTGCTTCACTCTGCGCCACTCTTCTCGTAGACCCGAGCTCCGAGAGAGAGTGCTTCAATCTGCTCCACTCTTCTCGTAGACCAGAGCCCCAAGAGAGAGTGCTTCACTCTGAGCCACTCTGCTCGTAGACCCGAGCCCCAAGAGAGAGTGCTTCACTCTGAGCCACTCTGCTCGTAGACCCGAGCCCCAAGAGAGAGTGCTTCACTCTGAGCCACTCTGCTCGTATACCCGAGCTCCGAGAGAGAGTGCTTCAATCTGCGCCACTCTTCTCGTAGACCCGAGCTCCGAGAGAGAGTGCTTCAATCTGCGCCACTCTTCTCGTAGACCCGAGCCCCAAGAGAGAGCGCTTCACTCTGAGCCACTCTGCTCGTAGACCCGAGCTCCGAGAGAGAGTGCTTCACTCTGCGCCACTCTTCTCGTAGACCCGAGCTCCGAGAGAGAGTGCTTCAATCTGCGCCACTCTTCTCGTAGACCCGAGCCCCAAGAGAGAGAGCTTCACTCTGAGCCACTCTGCTCGTAGACCCGAGCCCCAAGAGAGAGTGCTTCACTCTGAGCCACTCTGCTCGTAGACCCGAGCCCCAAGAGAGAGTGCTTCACTCTGAGCCACTCTGCTCGTATACCCGAGCTCCGAGAGAGAGTGCTTCAATCTGCGCCACTCTTCTCGTAGACCCGAGCTCCGAGAGAGAGTGCTTCACTCTGAGCCACTCTGCTCGTAGACCCGAGCCCCAAGAGAGAGCGCTTCACTCTGAGCCACTCTGCTCGTAGACCCGAGCTCCGAGAGAGAGTGCTTCAATCTGCGCCACTCTACTCGTAGACCCGAGCTCCGAGAGAGAGTGCTTCACTCTGCGCCACTCTTCTCGTAGACCCGAGCCCCAAGAGAGAGTGCTTCACTCTGAGCCACTCTGCTCGTAGACCCGAGCCCCAAGAGAGAGTGCTTCACTCTGAGCCACTCTGCTCGTATACCCGAGCTCCGAGAGAGAGTGCTTCACTCTGCGCCACTCTTCTCGTAGACCCGAGACCCAAGAGAGAGTGCTTAACTCTGAGCCACTCTGCTCGTAGACACGAGCCCCAAGAGAGAGTGCTTCACTCTGAGCCACTCTGCTCGTAGACCCGAGCTCCGAGAGAGAGTGCTTCACTCTGAGCCACTCTGCTCGTAGACCCGAGCTCCGAGAGAGAGTGCTTCACTCTGCGCCACTCTTCTCGTAGACCCGAGCCCCAAGAGAGAGTGCTTCACTCTGAGCCACTCTGCTCGTAGACCCGAGCCCCAAGAGAGAGCGCTTCACTCTGAGCCACTCTTCTCTAAGACCCGAGCCTCAAGAGAGAGTGCTTCACTCTGCGCCACTCTTCTCGTAGACCCGAGCCCCAAGAGAGAGTGCTTCACTCTGAGCCACTCTGCTCGTAGACCCGAGCCCCAAGAGAGAGCGCTTCACTCTGAGCCACTCTTCTCGTAGACCCGAGCCCCAAGAGAGAGTGTTTCACTCTGCGCCACTCTTCTCGTAGACCCGAGCCCCAAGAGAGAGTGCTACACTCTGAGCCACTCTGCTCGTAGACCCGAGCCCCAAGAGAGAGCGCTTCACTCTGAGCCACTCTGCTCGTAGACCCGAGCCCCAAGAGAGAGTGCTTCACTCTGAGCCACTCTGCTCGTAGACCCGAGCCCCAAGAGAGAGTGCTTCACTCTGAGCCACTCTGCTCGTAGACCCGAGCCCCTAGAGAGAGTGCTTCACTCTGCGCCACTCTTCTCGTAGACCCGAGCCCCAAGAGAGAGTGCTTCACTCTGAGCCACTCTGCTCGTAGACCCGAGCCCCAAGAGAGAGCGCTTCACTCTGAGCCACTCTGCTCGTAGACCCGAGCTCCGAGAGAGAGTGCTTCAATCTGCGCCACTCTTCTCGTAGACCCGAGCTCCGAGAGAGAGTGCTTCACTCTGCGCCACTCTTCTCGTAGAACGGGGCCCCAAGAGAGAGTGCTTCACTCTGAGCCACTCTGCTCGTAGACCCGAGCCCCAAGAGAGAGCGCTTCACTCTGAGCCACTCTGCTCGTAGACCCGAGCTCCGAGAGAGAGTGCTTCACTCTGAGCCACTCTGCTCGTAGACCCGAGCTCCGAGAGAGAGTGCTTCACTCTGCGCCACTCTTCTCGTAGACCCGAGCCCCAAGAGAGAGTGCTTCACTCTGAGCCACTCTGCTCGTAGACCCGAGCCCCAAGAGAGAGAGCTTCACTTTGAGCCACTCTGCTCGTAGACCCGAGCTCCGAGAGAGAGTGCTTCACTCTGCGCCACTCTTCTCGTAGACCCGAGCCCCAAGAGAGAGTGCTTCACTCTGAGCCACTCTGCTCGTAGACCCGAGCTCCGAGAGAGAGTGCTTCACTCTGAGCCACTCTGCTCGTAGACCCGAGCCCCAAGAGAGAGCGCTTCACTCTGAGCCACTCTTCTCGTAGACCCGAGCTCCGAGAGAGAGTGCTTCACTCTGAGCCACTCTGCTCGTAGACCCGAGCCCCAAGAGAGAGCGCTTCACTCTGAGCCACTCTGCTCGTAGACCCGAGCTCCGAGAGAGAGTGCTTCACTCTGCGCCACTCTTCTCGTAGACCCGAGCCCCAAGAGAGAGCGCTTCACTCTGAGCCACTCTGCTCGTAGACCCGAGCTCCGAGAGAGAGTGCTTCACTTTGCGCCACTCTTCTCGTAGACCCGAGCCCCAATAGAGAGTGCTTCACTCTGAGCCACTCTGCTCGTAGACCCGAGCTCCGAGAGAGAGTGCTTCAATCTGCGCCACTCTTCTCGTAGACCCGAGCTCCGAGAGAGAGTGCTTCACTCTGCGCCACTCTTCTCGTAGACCCGAGCCCCAAGAGAGAGTGCTTCACTCTGAGCCACTCTGCTCGTATACCCGAGCTCCGAGAGAGAGTGCTTCACTCTGAGCCACTCTGCTCGTAGACCCGAGCTCCGAGAGAGAGTGCTTCACTCTGAGCCACTCTTCTCGTAGACCCGAGCTCCGAGAGAGAGTGCTTCACTCTGCGCCACTCTTCTCGTAGACCCGAGCCCCAAGAGAGAGTGCTTCACTCTGAGCCACTCTGCTCGTATACCCGTGCTCCGAGAGAGAGTGCTTCACTCTGCGCCACTCTTTTCGTAGACCCGAGCCCCAAGAGAGAGCGCTTCACTCTGAGCCACTCTGCTCGTAGACCCGAGCCCCAAGAGAGAGCGCTTCACTCTGAGCCACTCTGCTCGTATACCCGAGCTCCGAGAGAGAGTGCTTCACTCTGAGCCACTCTGCTCGTAGACCCGAGCCCCAAGAGAGAGTGCTTCACTCTGAGCCACTCTGCTCGTAGACCCGAGCCCCAAGAGAGAGCGCTTCACTCTGAGCCACTCTGCTCGTAGACCCGAGCCCCAAGAGAGAGCGCTTCACTCTGCGCCACTCTTCTCGTAGACCCGAGCTCCGAGAGAGAGTGCTTCACTCTGCGCCACTCTTCTCGTAGACCCGAGCCCCAAGAGAGAGTGCTTCACTCTGAGCCACTCTGCTCGTAGACCCGAGCCCCAAGAGAGAGCGCTTCACTCTGAGCCACTCTGCTCGTAGACCCGAGCTCCGAGAGAGAGTGCTTCACTCTGAGCCACTCTGCTCGTAGACCCGAGCTCCGAGAGAGAGTGCTTCACTCTGCGCCACTCTTCTCGTAGACCCGAGCCCCAAGAGAGAGTGCTTCACTCTGAGCCACTCTGCTCGTAGACCCGAGCCCCAAGAGAGAGAGCTTCACTCTGAGCCACTCTGCTCGTAGACCCGAGCTCCGAGAGAGAGTGCTTCACTCTGCGCCACTCTTCTCGTAGACCCGAGCCCCAAGAGAGAGTGCTTCACTCTGAGCCACTCTGCTCGTAGACCCGAGCTCCGAGAGAGAGTGCTTCACTCTGAGCCACTCTGCTCGTAGACCCGAGCCCCATGAGAGAGCGCTTAACTCTGAGCCACTCTTCTCGTAGACCCGTGCTCCGAGAGAGAGTGCTTCACTCTGAGCCACTCTGCTCGTAGACCCGAGCTCCGAGAGAGAGTGCTTCACTCTGAGCCACTCTGCTCGTAGACCCGAGCTCCGAGAGAGAGTGCTTCACTCTGCGCCACTCTTCTCGTAGACCCGAGCCCCAAGAGAGAGTGCTTCACTCTGAGCCACTCTGCTCGTAGACCCGAGCCCCAAGAGAGAGAGCTTCACTCTGAGCCACTCTGCTCGTAGACCCGAGCTCCGAGAGAGAGTGCTTCACTCTGCGCCACTATTCTCGTAGACCCGAGCCCCAAGAGAGAGTGCTTCACTCTGAGCCACTCTGCTCGTAGACCCGAGCTCCGAGAGAGAGTGCTTCACTCTGAGCCACTCTGCTCGTAGACCCGAGCCCCAAGAGAGAGCGCTTCACTCTGAGCCACTCTTCTCGTAGACCCGAGCTCCGAGAGAGAGTGCTTCACTCTGAGCCACTCTGCTCGTAGACCCGAGCCCCAAGAGAGAGCGCTTCACTCTGAGCCACTCTGCTCGTAGACCCGAGCTCCGAGAGAGAGTGCTTCACTCTGCGCCACTCTTCTCGTAGACTCGAGCCCCAAGAGAGAGCGCTTCACTCTGAGCCACTCTGCTCGTAGACCCGAGCTCCGAGAGAGAGTGCTTCACTCTGCGCCACTCTTCTCGTAGACCCGAGCCCCAAGAGAGAGTGCTTCACTCTGAGCCACTCTGCTCGTAGACCCGAGCTCCGAGAGAGAGTGCTTCAATCTGCGCCACTCTTCTCGTAGACCCGAGCTCCGAGAGAGAGTGCTTCACTCTGCGCCACTCTTCTCGTAGACCCGAGCCCCAAGAGAGAGTGCTTCACTCTGAGCCACTCTGCTCGTATACCCGAGCTCCGAGAGAGAGTGCTTCACTCTGAGCCACTCTGCTCGTAGACCCGAGCTCCGAGAGAGAGTGCTTCACTCTGAGCCACTCTTCTCGTAGACCCGAGCTCCGAGAGAGAGTGCTTCACTCTGCGCCACTCTTCTCGTAGACCCGAGCCCCAAGAGAGAGTGCTTCACTCTGAGCCACTCTGCTCGTATACCCGAGCTCCGAGAGAGAGTGCTTCACTCTGCGCCACTCTTCTCGTAGACCCGAGCCCCAAGAGAGAGCGCTTCACTCTGAGCCACTCTGCTCGTAGACCCGAGCCCCAAGAGAGAGCGCTTCACTCTGAGCCACTCTGCTCGTATACCCGAGCTCCGAGAGAGAGTGCTTCACTCTGAGCCACTCTGCTCGTAGACCCGAGCCCCAAGAGAGAGTGCTTCACTCTGAGCCACTCTGCTCGTAGACCCGAGCCCCAAGAGAGAGCGCTTCACTCTGAGCCACTCTGCTCGTAGACCCGAGCTCCGAGAGAGAGTGCTTCACTCTGCGCCACTCTTCTCGTAGACCCGAGCCCCAAGAGAGAGTGCTTCACTCTGAGCCACTCTGCTCGTAGACCCGAGCCCCAAGAGAGAGCGCTTCACTCTGCGCCACTCTTCTCGTAGACCCGAGCTCCGAGAGAGAGTGCTTCACTCTGCGCCACTCTTCTCGTAGACCCGAGCCCCAAGAGAGAGTGCTTCACTCTGAGCCACTCTGCTCGTAGACCCGAGCCCCAAGAGAGAGCGCTTCACTCTGAGCCACTCTGCTCGTAGACCCGAGCTCCGAGAGAGAGTGCTTCACTCTGAGCCACTCTGCTCGTAGACCCGAGCTCCGAGAGAGAGTGCTTCACTCTGCGCCACTCTTCTCGTAGACCCGAGCCCCAAGAGAGAGTGCTTCACTCTGAGCCACTCTGCTCGTAGACCCGAGCCCCAAGAGAGAGAGCTTCACTCTGAGCCACTCTGCTCGTAGACCCGAGCTCCGAGAGAGAGTGCTTCACTCTGCGCCACTCTTCTCGTAGACCCGAGCCCCAAGAGAGAGTGCTTCACTCTGAGCCACTCTGCTCGTAGACCCGAGCTCCGAGAGAGAGTGCTTCACTCTGAGCCACTCTGCTCGTAGACCCGAGCCCCAAGAGAGAGCGCTTCACTCTGAGCCACTCTTCTCGTAGACCCGAGCTCCGAGAGAGAGTGCTTCACTCTTAGCCACTCTGCTCGTAGACCCGAGCCCCAAGAGAGAGCGCTTCACTCTGAGCCACTCTGCTCGTAGACCCGAGCTCCGAGAGAGAGTGCTTCACTCTGCGCCACTCTTCTCGTAGACCCGAGCCCCAAGAGAGAGCGCTTCACTCTGAGCCACTCTGCTCGTAGACCCGAGCTCCGAGAGAGAGTGCTTCACTCTGCGCCACTCTTCTCGTAGACCCGAGCCCCAAGAGAGAGTGCTTCACTCTGAGCCACTCTGCTCGTAGACCCGAGCTCCGAGAGAGAGTGCTTCAATCTGCGCCACTCTTCTCGTAGACCCGAGCTCCGAGAGAGAGTGCTTCACTCTGCGCCACTCTTCTCGTAGACCCGAGCCCCAAGAGAGAGTGCTTCACTCTGAGCCACTCTGCTCGTATACCCGAGCTCCGAGAGAGAGTGCTTCACTCTGAGCCACTCTGCTCGTAGACCCGAGCTCCGAGAGAGAGTGCTTCACTCTGAGCCACTCTTCTCGTAGACCCGAGCTCCGAGAGAGAGTGCTTCACTCTGCGCCACTCTTCTCGTAGACCCGAGCCCCAAGAGAGAGTGCTTCACTCTGAGCCACTCTGCTCGTATACCCGAGCTCCGAGAGAGAGTGCTTTACTCTGCGCCACTCTTCTCGTAGACCCGAGCCCCAAGAGAGAGCGCTTCACTCTGAGCCACTCTGCTCGTAGACCCGAGCCCCAAGAGAGAGCGCTTCACTCTGAGCCACTCTGCTCGTATACCCGAGCTCCGAGAGAGAGTGCTTCACTCTGAGCCACTCTGCTCGTAGACCCGAGCCCCAAGAGAGAGTGCTTCACTCTGAGCCACTCTGCTCGTAGACCCGAGCCCCAAGAGAGAGCGCTTCACTCTGAGCCACTCTGCTCGTAGACCCGAGCTCCGAGAGAGAGTGCTTCACTCTGCGCCACTCTTCTCGTAGACCCGAGCCCCAAGAGAGAGCGCTTCACTCTGAGCCACTCTGCTCGTAGACCCGAGCCCCAAGAGAGAGCGCTTCACTCTGAGCCACTCTGCTCGTAGACCCGAGCTCCGAGAGAGAGTGCTTCACTCTGCGCCACTCTGCTCGTAGACCCGAGCCCCAAGAGAGAGCGCTTCACTCTGAGCCACTCTGCTCGTAGACCCGAGCTCCGAGAGAGAGTGCTTCAATCTGCGCCACTCTTCTCGTAGACCCGAGCTCCGAAAGAGAGTGCTTCACTCTGCGCCACTCTTCTCGTAGACCCGAGCCCCAAGAGAGAGTGCTTCACTCTGAGCCACTCTGCTCGTAGACCCGAGCCCCAAGAGAGAGTGCTTCACTCTGAGCCACTCTGCTCGTATACCCGAGCTCCGAGAGAGAGTGCTTCACTCTGCGCCACTCTTCTCGTAGACCCGAGCCCCAAGAGAGAGCGCTTCACTCTGAGCCACTCTGCTCGTAGACCCGAGCCCCAAGAGAGAGCGCTTCACTCTGAGCCACTCTGCTCGTATACCCGAGCTCCGAGAGAGAGTGCTTCACTCTGAGCCACTCTGCTAGTAGACCCGAGCCCCAAGAGAGAGCGCTTCACTCTGAGCCACTCTGCTCGTAGACCCGAGCCCCAAGAGAGAGCGCTTCACTCTGAGCCACTCTGCTCGTAGACCCGAGCTCCGAGAGAGAGTGCTTCAATCTGCGCCACTCTTCTCGTAGACCCGAGCTCCGAGAGAGAGTGCTTCACTCTGCGCCACTCTTCTCGTAGACCCGAGCCCCAAGAGAGAGTGCTTCACTCTGAGCCACTCTGCTCGTAGACCCGAGCCCCAAGAGAGAGCGCTTCACTCTGAGCCACTCTGCTCGCAGACCCGAGCTTCGAGAGAGAGTGCTTCACTCTGCGCCACTCTTCTCGTAGAACCGAGCTCCGAGAGAGCGCTTCACTCTGAGCCACTCTGCTCGTAGACCCGAGCTCCGAGAGAGAGCGCTTCACTCTGAGCCACTCTGCTCGTAGACCCGAGCTCCGAGAGAGAGTGCTTCACTCTGAGCCACTCTGCTCGTAGAATCGAGCTCCAAGAGAGAGTGCTTCACTCTGCGCCACTCTTCTCGTAGAACCGAGCTCCGAGAGAGCGCTTCACTCTGAGCCACTCTGCTCGTAGACACGAGCTCCGAGAGAGAGCGCTTCACTCTGCGCCACTCTTCTCGTAGAACCGAGCTCCGAGAGAGCGCTTCACTCTGAGCCACTCTGCTCGTAGACCCGAGCTCCGAGAGAGAGTGCTTCACTCTGAGCCACTCTGCTCGTAGACCTGAGCTCCGAGAGAGAGTGCTTCACTCTGAGCCACTCTGCTCGTAGACCCGAGCTCCGAGAGAGAGTGCTTCACTCTGCGCCACTCTTCTCGTAGAACCGAGCTCCGAGAGAGCGCTTCACTCTGAGCCACTCTGCTCGTAGACCCGAGCTCCGAGAGAGAGAGCGCTTAACTCTGAGCCACTCTGCTCGTAGACCCGAGCCCCAAGAGAAAGTGCTTCACTCTGAGCCACTCTGCTCGTAGACCCGAGCTCCGAGAGAGAGCGCTTCACTCTGAGCCACTCTGCTCGTAGACCCGAGCCCCAAGAGAGAGTGCTTCACTCTGAGCCACTCTGCTCGTAGACCCGAGCTCCGAGAGAGAGCGCTTCACTCTGAGCCACTCTGCTCGTAGACCCGAGCCCCAAGAGAGAGTGCTTCACTCTGAGCCACTCTGCTCGTAGACCCGATCTCCGAGAGAGAGCGCTTCACTCTGAGCCACTCTGCTCGTAGACCCGAGCCCCAAGAGAGAGTGCTTCACTCTGAGCCACTCTGCTCGTAGACCCGAGCTCCGAGAGAGAGCGCTTCACTCTGAGCCACTCTGCTCGTAGACCCGAGCCCCAAGAGAGAGTGCTTCACTCTGAGCCACTCTGCTCGTAGACCCGAGCTCCGAGAGAGAGCGCTTCACTCTGAGCCACTCTTCTCGTAGAACCGAGCTCCGAGAGAGCGCTTCACTCTGAGCCACTCTGCTCGTAGACCCGAGCCCCAAGAGAGAGCGCTTCACTCTGAGCCACTCTGCTCGTTGACACGAGCCCCAAGAGAGAGTGCTTCACTCTGAGCCACTCTGCTCGTAGACCCGAGCCCCAAGAGAGAGTGCTTCACTCTGAGCCACTCTGCTCGTAGACCCGAGCCCCAAGAGAGAGCGCTTCACTCTGAGCCACTCTGCTCGTAGACACGAGCCCCAAGAGAGAGTGCTTCACTCTGAGCCACTCTGCTCGTAGACCCGAGCTCCGAGAGAGAGTGCTTCACTCTGAGCCACTCTGCTCGTAGACCCGAGCTCCGAGAGAGAGTGCTTCACTCTGAGCCACTCTTCTCGTAGACCCGAGCCCCAAGAGAGAGTGCTTCACTCTGAGCCACTCTGCTCGTAGACCCGAGCCCCAAGAGAGAGCGCTTCACTCTGAGCCACTCTGCTCGTATACCCGAGCCCCAAGAGAGAGCGCTTCACTCTGAGCCACTCTGCTCGTAGACCCGAGCCCCAAGAGAGAGCGCTTCACTCTGAGCCACTCTGCTCGTATACCCGAGCCCCTAGAGAGAGCGCTTCACTCTGAGCCACTCTTCTCGTAGACCCGAGCTCCGAGAGAGAGCGCTTCACTCTGAGCCACTCTGCTCGTAGACCCGAGCCCCGAGAGAGAGTGCTTCACTCTGAGCTACTCTGCTCGTAGACCCGAGCCCCGAGAGAGAGCGCTTCACTCTGAGCCACTCTTCTCGTAGACCCGAGCTCCGAGAGAGAGCGCTTCACTCTGCGCCACTCTTCTCGTAGACCCGAGCCCCAAGAGAGAGCGCTTCACTCTGAGCCACTCTGCTCGTAGACCCGAGCCCCAAGAGAGAGCGCTTCACTCTGAGCCACTCTTCTCGTAGACCCGAGCTCCGAGAGAGAGTGCTTCACTCTGAGCCACTCTTCTCGTAGACCCGAGCCCCAAGAGAGAGTGCTTCACTCTGAGCCACTCTGCTCGTATACCCGAGCCCCAAGAGAGAGCGCTTCACTCTGAGCCACTCTGCTCGTAGACCCGAGCCCCAAGAGAGAGCGCTTCACTCTGAGCCACTCTGCTCGTATACCCGAGCCCCAAGAGAGAGCGCTTCACTCTGAGCCACTCTGCTCGTATACCCGAGCCCCAAGAGAGAGCGCTTCACTCTGAGCCACTCTGCTCGTAGACCCGAGCCCCAAGAGAGAGCGCTTCACTCTGAGCCACTCTGCTCGTAGACCCGAGCCCCGAGAGAGAGCGCTTCACTCTGAGCCACTCTGCTCGTATACCCGAGCTCCGAGAGAGAGTGCTTCACTCTGAGCCACTCTGCTCGTAGACCCGAGCCCCAAGAGAGAGCGCTTCACTCTGAGCCACTCTGCTCGTATACCCGAGCCCCAAGAGAGAGCGCTTCACTCTGAGCCACTCTGCTCGTAGACCCGAGCCCCAAGAGAGAGCGCTTCACTCTGCGCCACTCTTCTCGTAGACCCGAGCCCCAAGAGAGAGCGCTTCACTCTGAGCCACTCTGCTCGTAGACCCGAGCCCCAAGAGAGAGCGCTTCACTCTGAGCCACTCTGCTCGTATACCCGAGCCCCAAGAGAGAGCGCTTCACTCTGAGCCACTCTGCTCGTAGACCCGAGCCCCAAGAGAGAGCGCTTCACTCTGCGCCACTCTTCTCGTAGACCCGAGCCCCAAGAGAGAGCGCTTCACTCTGAGCCACTCTGCTCGTAGACCCGAGCCCCAAGAGAGAGCGCTTCACTCTGAGCCACTCTGCTCGTAGACCCGAGCCCCAAGAGAGAGCGCTTCACTCTGAGCCACTCTGCTCGTATACCCGAGCCCCGAGAGAGAGCGCTTCACTCTGAGCCACTCTTCTCGTAGACCCGAGCTCCGAGAGAGAGTGCTTCACTCTTAGCCACTCTGCTCGTAGACCCGAGCTCCGAGAGAGAGCGCTTCACTCTGAGCCACTCTGCTCGTAGACCCGAGCTCCGAGAGAGAGTGCTTCACTCTGAGCCACTCTGCTCGTAGACCCGAGCTCCGAGAGAGAGCGCTTCACTCTGAGCCACTCTGCTCGTAGACCCGAGCTCCGAGAGAGAGTGCTTCACTCTGCGCCACTCTTCTCGTAGACCCGAGCCCCCAGAGAGAGTGCTTCACTCTGAGCCACTCTGCTCGTAGACCCGAGCTCCGAGAGAGAGTGCTTCAATCTGCGCCACTCTTCTCGTAGACCCGAGCTCCGAGAGAGAGTGCTTCACTCTGCGCCACTCTTCTCGTAGACCCGAGCCCCGAGAGAGAGTGCTTCACTCTGAGCCACTCTGCTCGTATACCCGAGCTCCGAGAGAGAGTGCTTCACTCTGAGCCACTCTGCTCGTAGACCCGAGCTCCGAGAGAGAGTTATTCACTCTGAGCCACTCTTCTCGTAGACCCGAGCTCCGAGAGAGAGTGCTTCACTCTGCGCCACTCTTCTCGTAGACCCGAGCCCCAAGAGAGAGTGCTTCACTCTGAGCCACTCTGCTCGTATACCCGAGCTCCGAGAGAGAGTGCTTTACTCTGCGCCACTCTTCTCGTAGACCCGAGCCCCAAGAGAGAGCGCTTCACTCTGAGCCACTCTGCTCGTAGACCCGAGCCCCAAGAGAGAGCGCTTCACTCTGAGCCACTCTGCTCGTATACCCGAGCTCCGAGAGAGAGTGCTTCACTCTGAGCCACTCTGCTCGTAGACCCGAGCCCCAAGAGAGAGTGCTTCACTCTGAGCCACTCTGCTCGTAGACCCGAGCCCCAAGAGAGAGCGCTTCACTCTGAGCCACTCTGCTCGTAGACCCGAGCTCCGAGAGAGAGTGCTTCACTCTGCGCCACTCTTCTCGTAGACCCGAGCCCCAAGAGAGAGCGCTTCACTCTGAGCCACTCTTCTCGTAGACCCGAGCTCCGAGAGAGAGCGCTTCACTCTGAGCCACTCTGCTCGTAGACCCGAGCCCCAAGAGAGAGTGCTTCACTCTGAGCTACTCTGCTCGTAGACCCGAGCCCCGAGAGAGAGCGCTTCACTCTGAGCCACTCTTCTCGTAGACCCGAGCTCCGAGAGAGAGCGCTTCACTCTGCGCCACTCTTCTCGTAGACCCGAGCCCCAAGAGAGAGCGCTTCACTCTGAGCCACTCTGCTCGTAGACCCGAGCCCCAAGAGAGAGCGCTTCACTCTGAGCCACTCTTCTCGTAGACCCGAGCTCCGAGAGAGAGTGCTTCACTCTGAGCCACTCTTCTCGTAGACCCGAGCCCCAAGAGAGAGTGCTTCACTCTGAGCCACTCTGCTCGTAGACCCGAGCCCCAAGAGAGAGCGCTTCACTCTGAGCCACTCTGCTCGTATACCCGAGCCCCAAGAGAGAGCGCTTCACTCTGAGCCACTCTGCTCGTAGACCCGAGCCCCAAGAGAGAGCGCTTCACTCTGAGCCACTCTGCTCGTATACCCGAGCCCCAAGAGAGAGCGCTTCACTCTGAGCCACTCTGCTCGTATACCCGAGCCCCAAGAGAGAGCGCTTCACTCTGAGCCACTCTGCTCGTAGACCCGAGCCCCAAGAGAGAGCGCTTCACTCTGAGCCACTCTGCTCGTATACCCGAGCTCCGAGAGAGAGTGCTTCACTCTGAGCCACTCTGCTCGTAGACCCGAGCCCCAAGAGAGAGCGCTTCACTCTGAGCCACTCTGCTCGTATACCCGAGCCCCAAGAGAGAGCGCTTCACTCTGAGCCACTCTGCTCGTAGACCCGAGCCCCAAGAGAGAGCGCTTCACTCTGCGCCACTCTTCTCGTAGACCCGAGCCCCAAGAGAGAGCGCTTCACTCTGAGCCACTCTGCTCGTAGACCCGAGCCCCAAGAGAGAGCGCTTCACTCTGAGCCACTCTGCTCGTATACCCGAGCCCCAAGAGAGAGCGCTTCACTCTGAGCCACTCTGCTCGTAGACCCGAGCCCCAAGAGAGAGCGCTTCACTCTGCGCCACTCTTCTCGTAGACCCGAGCCCCAAGAGAGAGCGCTTCACTCTGAGCCACTCTGCTCGTATACCCGAGCCCCAAGAGAGAGCGCTTCACTCTGAGCCACTCTGCTCGTAGACCCGAGCCCCAAGAGAGAGCGCTTCACTCTGAGCCACTCTGCTCGTAGACCCGAGCCCCAAGAGAGAGCGCTTCACTCTGAGCCACTCTGCTCGTATACCCGAGCCCCAAGAGAGAGCGCTTCACTCTGCGCCACTCTGCTCGTAGACCCGAGCCCCAAGAGAGAGCGCTTCACTCTGCGCCACTCTTCTCGTAGACCCGAGCCCCAAGAGAGAGCGCTTCACTCTGAGCCACTCTGCTCGTAGACCCGAGCCCCAAGAGAGAGCGCTTCACTCTGAGCCACTCTTCTCGTAGACCCGAGCTCCGAGAGAGAGCGCTTCACTCTGAGCCACTCTTCTCGTAGACCCGAGCCCCAAGAGAGAGTGCTTCACTCTGAGCCACTCTGCTCGTAGACCCGAGCCCCAAGAGAGAGCGCTTCACTCTGAGCCACTCTGCTCGTATACCCGAGCCCCAAGAGAGAGCGCTTCACTCTGAGCCACTCTGCTCGTAGACCCGAGCCCCAAGAGAGAGCGCTTCACTCTGAGCCACTCTGCTCGTATACCCGAGCCCCAAGAGAGAGCGCTTCACTCTGCGCCACTCTGCTCGTAGACCCGAGCCCCAAGAGAGAGCGCTTCACTCTGAGCCACTCTGCTCGTATACCCGAGCCCCAAGAGAGAGCGCTTCACTCTGAGCCACTCTGCTCGTATACCCGAGCCCCAAGAGAGAGCGCTTCACTCTGCGCCACTCTGCTCGTAGACCCGAGCCCCAAGAGAGAGCGCTTCACTCTGAGCCACTCTGCTCGTAGACCCGAGCCCCAAGAGAGAGCGCTTCACTCTGCGCCACTCTGCTCGTAGACCCGAGCCCCAAGAGAGAGCGCTTCACTCTGAGCCACTCTGCTCGTAGACCCGAGCCCCAAGAGAGAGCGCTTCACTCTGAGCCACTCTGCTCGTATACCCGAGCCCCAAGAGAGAGCGCTTCACTCTGCGCCACTCTGCTCGTAGACCCGAGCCCCAAGAGAGAGCGCTTTACTCTGAGCCACTCTGCTCGTAGACCCGAGCCCCAAGAGAGAGCGCTTCACTCTGAGCCACTCTGCTCGTATACCCGAGCCCCAAGAGAGAGCGCTTCACTCTGAGCCACTCTGCTCGTAGACCCGAGCCCCAAGAGAGAGTGCTTCACTCTGAGCCACTCTGCTCGTAGACCCGAGCCCCAAGAGAGAGCGCTTCACTCTGAGCCACTCTGCTCGTAGACCCGAGCCCCAAGAGAGAGCGCTTCACTCTGAGCCACTCTGCTCGTAAACCCGAGCCCCAAGAGAGAGCGCTTCACTCTGAGCCACTCTGCTCGTAGACCCGAGCCCCAAGAGAGAGCGCTTCACTCTGAGCCACTCTGCTCGTAGACCCGAGCCCCAAGAGAGAGCGCTTCACTCTGAGCCACTCTGCTCGTAGACCCGAGCCCCAAGAGAGAGCGCTTCACTCTGAGCCACTCTGCTCGTATACCCGAGCCCCAAGAGAGAGCGCTTCACTCTGAGCCACTCTTCTCGTAGACCCGAGCTCCGAGAGAGAGCGCTTCACTCTGAGCCACTCTGCTCGTAGACCCGAGCCCCAAGAGAGAGTGCTTCACTCTGAGCCACTCTGCTCGTAGACCCGAGCCCCAAGAGAGAGTGCTTCACTCTGAGCCACTCTGCTCGTAGACCCGAGCCCCAAGAGAGAGCGCTTCACTCTGAGCCAAACTTCTCGTAGACCCGAGCTCCGAGAGAGAGCGCGCCACTCTGCTCGTAGACCCGAGCCCCAAGAGAGAGCGCTTCACTCTGAGCCACTCTGCTCGTATACCCGAGCCCCAAGAGAGAGCGCTTCACTCTGAGCCACTCTGCTCGTAGACCCGAGCCCCAAGAGAGAGTGCTTCACTCTGAGCCACTCTGCTCGTAGACCCGAGCCCCAAGAGAGAGCGCTTCACTCTGAGCCACTCTGCTCGTAGACCCGAGCCCCAAGAGAGAGCGCTTCACTCTGAGCCACTCTGCTCGTAGACCCGAGCCCCAAGAGAGAGCGCTTCACTCTGAGCCACTCTGCTCGTAGACCCGAGCCCCAAGAGAGAGCGCTTCACTCTGAGCCACTCTGCTCGTAGACCCGAGCCCCAAGAGAGAGCGCTTCACTCTGAGCCACTCTGCTCGTAGACCCGAGCCCCAAGAGAGAGCGCTTCACTCTGAGCCACTCTTCTCGTAGACCCGAGCTCCGAGAGAGAGTGCTTCACTCTGAGCCACTCTGCTCGTAGACCCGAGCCCCAAGAGAGAGCGCTTCACTCTGAGCCACTCTGCTCGTAGACCCGAGCCCCAAGAGAGAGCGCTTCACTCTGAGCCACTCTTCTCGTAGACCCGAGCTCCGAGAGAGAGTGCTTCACTCTGAGCCACTCTGCTCGTAGACCCGAGCCCCAAGAGAGAGCGCTTCACTCTGAGCCACTCTGCTCGTAGACCCGATCCCCAAGAGAGAGCGCTTCACTCTGAGCCACTCTGCTCGTAGACCCGAGCTCCGAGAGAGAGTGCTTCACTCTGCGCCACTCTTCTCGTATACCCGTGCGCAGTGGCCCTTGACCACTTACTTTTGAGGGACCCTGCTATTTGGGAGTCTTACAGGGGGTAATTGAGGAACCGGCGGAATGGATACGTTCTTTAAATGATTAACGCAATGGGGAATTTAGATTTGATAAAATTTCTTGGATATGCGCCATTGCAGTTTTGCATTTTTTTTCCATGGGAAAAATTCATAAATGCAACAAAAGAAATAAAAAATTGAAAGTGATCGTCGGTGTTGTTGTGTTGTCCATAATGTCTGTTTATCTTCATCGCTGTGTTTGTATATTTGCTCCATTGTCCAGATTATGTTGTCTGTCTGCATTTACTGTTATTGTTAGAACTATCTCGTTATAGTTAGCCCACCTCAACGCAATCACTTGCTCAAAAAAGTAAATGAATACAGTACCTCCCGGCAATGAAACACTCTGCAATATACACCAGCCAACTCCTGGAACAGAACTGCGCTGTGAATGGCTAGAGCCCCCGGTTTTTTTTCTTTCACAGGGCATAACTTTCTATGGACAGTAAAAGTAACTTAGAATACCAAACACAACATGTAATGACCTATCTATAACATCGTCGATACTTTACCACTGAAGAAACTTCAAGCAGGTTTGGCCGCTTTCCTGACATCACCGATTCACGCATTTACTTACGATTTCATCTAAACTCATCCTATTATTTTCTACTGTAAACTTTCGGACAGTCCTACTATTTTTTTCCCTTCAAATCCCGGTTCCAGGAGAGATCCTTCCTTCAAGCAGGGAGAGAGAGAAGAGCAGTGGTCCGGGAGAAAGAAAATAATTTGCTTTCCCGACCCCCCCCCCTTCCCTTAAATTTTGGTTTAAATGAAATTTTTTTCGCACAATTTAAAAGAAAATCATTACCGAGGTCACAATTATGAATGGGAACTGAGTGTATTGCATAGTTTTTTTTTGTAAAAATAAACTTGTGCTTCGCATTACCCTAAGGGTAGGCCTGTGCTTTAAAAACATTTCGAAACTCAACTAGGTCCACTTGACGCTCAGGTCATAAGGATTCCAAACCCCCCCCCCCCTTAGTTTTCAGGGGAAAATGTGGCAAAACACGTTCTCCGCGGAACTGCTGCTGGGTTCGCTACGCTGCTGGTCCGGAATAATAGATTAAGAACAATAGAAGCGTGGGGGTGGGGTCGCCTCCACCCCCCCCCCAAAAAAAAAATCCCTCAAACTTTTAATGATTACAGAATGGGAAGACTTGTACTGACTTAAACTTCTTGTGTTGTGACCTTCAGTTATGGTTGGTCGTATCAAAAACTTATTCAGACAAAAGATTTTGGCATTACTCCTACGAGTTATAATACGATTCAAACGGATGTGATATTTTCCATATTATGGGAGTTAACAGTGATTTTTCTGTTTTTCAATAAACCTTTCCCGTTTCTAGCCCTTTGGTTGGATATTGCCCATTATCGAACTAGACCGAGATGTTCTACAATTAGATGTTATGTATCAGTTTGGAAGTGATTTGTGACAATTGCGTCAGGTATCGTGTCCACAAAGTTGTGATATATACCTATATATATATATATATATATATATATATATATATATATATAAACTTTTGAGTTGACGATGTTTTAAGGGTCTATGAACTATGAAAAGAAAAACTATATAAACATTTTCTGAAAGTAGCAACTTGGTAACGGCTACAATAAACAGGTAGTATTTCTTTGAAATATAGCGAAAAGGGGGTTTCGTAAAAAAATATTACGTTTCCTTTGAAAGCCATGAAAATTTCATTTCATCCACAGAAGCTACTTCGGAGCCACACTTGACGAAACATCTCACTTTAAAATTCAGCCCAGGGCTTCATTTCCACACACCAGGCATTTCAATATTCTTGACGCGCCAGATTCTTACATCCACTCCACGTTCTGAGTTTGTCGCGGGAGGGGGCAGGCCTCTCCTCCCACTTCTGCCAGACTCTACGCGTTTTTACTTTACCCATGGCATTGCACGTGTGGTGTGTACTGTGTCGTCAACAACGCGAATTTGAATATCTGTACCTTGGATGCATAAGACTCTATGTCCACTTTTGGGCTGAATGAACTTTTAACCATAAACTGGACCACTGTTTGACGTTCTTTCTAGTGGCACACAACACTAATATCTACGATACTTCAAAAATGCACATATTTTTTAGTAGAAAATAGTTGAAATATTTAAGCGAGCCACTATTTAAAACTCTTAAAACAAATTTTTTGAAAAATATGGCTTTTGTGACATAGTGTTTTATGCCTCCGAGGTACAGGTAAAACTACGTCCCAGGATTCAAAGTCAAACTGGAAACAGTTAATCGGCCAATAATGACGGCTCTTTATGGTATGTTTGATTTATTTTTGAATTATTGTCAACGTAAGGGTTATTTAGGACAGAATAGTAGCATATGAAAATTTGTATTGAAATTTCGTGCAGGAAGGTGAAATTTTAAAACTTTTTACAAACATGCCTTCAACAATTGAAAAACTACGGCACACGTATTTTTTTCCTTCTAAAATTCAGAACCATCATTTTTGTAGGCATATCGACTGGTATGAGCTTGATGTTGAGTTCTTGTACATGATATGGAGTGAGAGAAATTCTGTTTAAAATAAGCGTGTTAGCTAAATCGATAGTGTAGTAATTATTAAACAAAAGCAATGACCGAGTACCTGCGTGCTAATAAATTTATTGGCAACATAAACAATAAACAACCTGTTTGTTAATATGTTTCCTGTTTTCGGTACTTCGCGGTTCTTCAAAGCCAGTGGAGTAGTTAAAAAACTTTTGGGCCTGCTGTGGTTTACATCTTAAATACATGCAGTGCCGTTTCTAAACTTACGAACTGGCATTCCTTAAATAACTAACACCTAAAGCAGTTTCGAACATAGATTGATTATTATACCACCTCTAGCACTCTTTAACGTTATTTTAGTGATGCTGAAACTTCTCACAAATGAACAAGTCGAGTATACATATGCTATTGCACACTTACATCTACACTTCAATAAAAATTTAACATACGAAAAGTTAGTATAAATTTTTTACTCTAGACATTCAAAGAGAAAAAATATTCTGATCAGCTTCTCGGAAAAGCTTTACAAATAAAAATTTTAAGTTTGCAACTTTTAATGTCATAAAATTTTAAGAAAATTCGGAAATTTTTTCCAAGTTGGTGTCCATCTACCTATTGGCCTATAATCACCCAGCAAAGGTTGTTTTGTTTAGCAAGTTAGCAAGTTCAAATTTCATCTGAAACTATCCTATATATTCAATTTAATGTAAAATAAAAGTTGTTAATATCTTCATTTTCATTACTAATGAATTATATATTTTTATTTTGATCTTAACTTTTTGTAATTTATTTTTAATATTTTTATGCTTGTTATTTTATTTTTTATTATTTAATGTTTATTTAATATTTGTTATGCTTATGAATAATGTAATGAAAAACTGTGAAATATTATTTAAGAATTATTAAATTACGGTATAAATTAAAAACTTAATGTAAATGAGCATTTGAAGAACATAGACAAAGTTTTAATACCAACTTTGGAATATAATTATATATTTATAAGTAAATTATAATACATATTTTGGATATAAAATATGTTTGGAAATGTATTAGCAGAAATAGTTTTGAAATCATAGAAACTAATTTTCATTTTATGTATGTGTTGAATACATAAATTGGAGAACCCATTTGTGGGGGAAAAAAATGATATGATGGTATTTCTAGGAAGTGAGCTAGTCCACGAGCATTTGAATTCTGAAGTTGGCTGCATTTTACAGAATTTCTCTCCTCGCGTTTCATGTTACGTAAATCCGAGTGGAAGCGTTGCCGTTAAAATCCCATTTGAAAAACGAATAAAGAAGAAAGAAAAATGTGTACATAATGAACGGGAAAAACAATCCTCTCGCAAAATAACTAGAATCCTGGCAGATATATACGCGAATACAAAACTTAGGCATATAGATCTCAATTCAGATTCAGAATATTTATAGCAAAATCATTAGTAATGAATCTCCAGTTTGTTAACTCTGTTACTGGTTTTTTTTCCTCGCTGGGCACATTCAATACGTGTATACGTATTTATAAACATAAAAAAAGCTTTGAAAAAATTTAATCAGAATGCGAACTACAGTATACATTCTATTATTCAACTACTATCATTTTAGAGCACTTATGTGCGTAGAAGCAACACGAAGTTACGCTGCAATTGTTCAAGAACCTACGTGAGTGAAACAAATTATTATTATTATTTGAAAATAAAATGGTTTTTTTAGGTACTTGAAAATAGCAAATTTCACCGAGTATGTAGGTCGCAGTCCAAAAACAAAGAAGAGCGAAGGCTCGATTTAATTTTTCTGGTCAACTAAATGAGAGAAAGCACCAATCAGTTTCATTTTTAATTTTTGTTCAAGCAAAGAGCTTGATAGCATTACTGTCTTTTTTTATAAGCACGATAAAGTTAAGGCTTACAATTAGGAATTGCATCAGCACTTGTATTGAAGATAGAAAACCACTTTGAAGAAAAGGAGTTACGAACACCTCTCGCTGGAATCGAATCCACGAATGCCCGAAAATGAGTCAATTAGTCAATATAATACATAATTAAATATGGTACATATTTATAGTGGAAGTCAGCTATATTTAATATTTATGAGCATTAGATTAAACCTTTTTCTGGTTAACTTTGTGTGTTTTTTATAACTAAACTCACTGATTATACTCACTTTTTGTTTTGATAAAATATAATTACAAAACGAAAATTTTTGAAAATATTTTATAGTTTAAAAAATTTAACATTTTTTGGTAAGAAATGTTTGAATTCTAACACTTCTGTGAGCAGAATCAAAGTATGAAAAACAAATTATAATGTATTCATTTATAAATAACTTACTATCGATCATTTATGTAACCGTAGAAAACAATATAACTTAGAGTTTGAAATTAAAAAAATTGTAAAACTGTATGCAAACAAAAGGTTCCCTGATATTAATAGACTAACATGTGCTCAATTATTAAATCAGTTTATGGAATTAATCCTCACAGGCCACGCTTAAATTTACATAATTCATAATCTCAGAGTTTTTGCAGGAGTTTCAATGTGTTTAGCTATCCAACAACGTTTTATAATTTATATTTTATACTACAAATATATAAAAATAATGCAAATATTTAATTTAGATGTATAAATATATTTAAATATATAATATAAATAAAATGATATATTGAAATAATATATAATATATATAAAATAACTAACATATATGACTAAATAAATTATATTACATATATATTGTTAGAATTTAATATGTATGTATTTGTTAATTAATTGTTTATTATTTTAATATTATTTGTTTTACTATTTGTTAATTAATTTGTTGATTATTATTTATTCGTTTTTATATTTAATATTTATTTAATATATAATATGTGCTTAATATATATAAATAATAATGCAAATATATAATTTATATTTAAGTCTAAAACTCGTAAGACTTACAGATATATCATTTCTTTCAGAATGGTTGAAGAGTTGTGGTTTGAAAAAAAAAATACAATTAAAATTCTATATTTTGACCCCAGTTCCACGAGAGTACATAACACAACTTTCTGAAGTAGAACAAAACTGGAAGTTTTAAATACGCTCTCTTCCCAGACAGAGCGAGCTTCAGTTTAAGTTCGTGTTCCTCTGCTCCCGTCGAATGGAGCAGTGCTCCGCAATCTGGCACCCGAATACCTCGCCATGAATGTTCCCGCTGAGTCCACACATCCGCAGGGCGATGTAAATTCTTTTTTCTTGCCCTCTCTCTCTCCCCTGGCCCTCAGTCGATGCCAAGAGAAATCCTGTGCTCACCTACACCCCCTCCCTCCATTTCCCCCACCCACCCCTTCACGCTACCTCTTCCACACAACAAAACCCACTTATATATTACAGCTTATATTATGGTTCGTTTTCGTCTGGGAGGGTGAAACTGCTGCATCGTATTTTAATGGCCCGATTTATATGCATCGTTTATTTCAATAGAAAAAAAAGAATACTTTTAGACAATGAAATTCAATTAAAACTTCTTACTGCCTTGGAGGTAATATGTCTTTCCTATCGTTCCGTACTATTATTATTTAGAGAACTTAAATATAATACCGCAGCACTCTTCACAACGCGCATGTGTGCGAATCTTATATAATTTTTTTACTTTTACTTTTTGTTTTAAACTCCCCACTACATCAAAAATCACTCGACATGGCGTGTGAGAATTTTTTTTTTCGTTTGACACCCTGTAATTAAACCCGAATCCGTGTCCTAATGCGTAGGCACTCAGTTTAATCTCTGAATTATATATATATATATATATATATATAAAATATGTGCGCATGTAAGTTCCGTACACCTGATAGAAGTGAAACTTATTTGGCAATTCAAACCTTAACTCACAAGTATATCGTAGAGGGTAAAACGGCAGCGAGAGAATAAGAGAGAAAGAAGACAATTTTTCTAAATAAACATAAATCACCAAAATTAATACTCATTTCAAAATAACTGCTCAGGATATGAATGATCATTAATCAATCCATAATGATTAAATAACAATAACTATTAATATTATTATAAATAAGTTGATTAAGTGGTTACCCATCACGTGTGACCCACCAAAGGATGAAACCTTGTTATCGACCAAGGAACACTCTATAAGGCTTGATTAAGTATAAGCTAGGTGAGTGTAGATTGAAGTGGAAAGAATCTCCAGGGGGAGATCTTTTTCAAAGGGGAAAAAAATATCTGAACGCTATTTAGACTGCAATATGGTAAACCTGCATCAAAGTTTTTTTTTACCTCGTTAACTGGCGGCCTTTTGCAAGAGAGATCATGGCCTTATTTGGCTTGGCCATCGGGAACGCGCTTGCTGCCTCAGATTAGTGGGGCTTCGGGCCGTTAGGTCCCAAAGGCACTGGTTCACAGTGGGAAAGGCTAGTCTGGGTGCGGCTTCTGCTGTGGAAGCGGGTGCACCAGGGCACGGGCGGGGGAGTGTCCGAGGGACTGGCCCCACGGGACCAGCGACCCGGACAGCGGCAGTCACCGGGCCGGCAGACCGCACAAGCCCGCCAGTGCTTGACTAGTCTAGTCGGCAGCGCGGGCGGGCCCTTGTTGATGCTGGGACTCCCCGCGGAGGTTCTCTCTACCAGGCCCTGGGTCACAGTGGCAAGTGTTCATACTGGCAGCTGGTGACTGATCACTAGAGACCCGTTAAATTCGCGGATTCATTTCGTGTTATGCTAAAATTAAAATAATCATACCTTAGTGCTGCTTCTGTCATTGGTTCACTGTTAAGCTGGAGGACTGAGGGCAAATTAGAGACCCTCACTCATAGAAGTGTCTAATCACAGGCCACCCAGTCGAGACGACTCACACGTCAGCGGCCAATGAACAGTTGGCATTTGCCCGAGTGTGTAGAGAATATTGGAGCCCATCCTGGAGGTCACTGAACCCGCGAATTTGTCGGGTCTCTACTGATCACCAACTGAGCAGGTCCGGAGGGGTCCCCTCCCCGCACGGACGGGGACGGAAGCGGTGTCCGACCAAACAGCTCCGGCACTAACTATCCCGGAAAGCTGGTGGATGCTTGGATGGACTTCGGGCAGATCACGGGCTCTCTGGATTGTCTGAGGGGTCCCAGAGGTGTGCCGCAGACTTGGTTCAGCGCCCAGCGATACTCTCGGTATAGAGATTCCTCTGAGTCAACCGCAGGTTATCAAAAAGGGTCAAGGGTGGAGAACGTGGCTGTGAGGTCGAGATGGGTTGCCTCAGCCTTTCAACCCAGCCCCGTAGCTACGTATCCATTTCCCTGCAGCTCTAGGGGAGCTCGTGCAGGTGGGATACATCCCTGACGGGGAGTGCATGCCAGTCAGATCCTGTACTTCAAACCGTTTCAGGCTTTTTCGGGTGATACTGACTAATCTGCCGCACAGTAGACGTTTACCTAGAAGAACCTCAACCGATCACAGACGATGCTTCTATTGTTTTCAACCCACGACTAGTTACAACATCTTTTCGCGAATAATACTGTTAATTGTTTTCGTAAATGGAACAGAAATATTCATGTAAACTTACAGATATTTTTTGTGAATTTGTGCATTTAAATAAAAAAAAACAGCCGCATCACTACAAAATAGTGTTCGCAGTAATACTGGGGTCGGTATCTTTACCGGACATTCATTCTTCGTGTTGTCGCAGTACCTCCAATAGTTAAAGTTATTTGTAAACCGTTCCTCGGATGATTTTCCAGTATTAACTGCGCACACCGTAAAACCAAATAAAGTCAAATTGTTGAACAGTCGATTAACTTTTCCATAGTTTGAAAAAAAATATCCTAAATGAAACATCTATTATAATATACAATTATACATCAATTTACATAAGAAATACTCAGTTTTATCTCGAAATAACGTATTTCATACATGCAAAAATAACCATAGCCATGTGATGTAAAAAAGTTACAATTTTTTTTCTTTTAGTGTTACTAACTTTTTCTTGGCAACTTGTTTCCAACGGAATCTTTTGTTAAAGCACAGAATATGTTTTTCTGCGTAGGATGCCCCTAAGAATCCGTGGTAAAATAGTGGCACTTGGGATAGTTCCTTGCAGGGTGCAAGTGTAAGCGCAGACAATGCAGTATTGGCCCTTATCAAGAAGACCGAGGGAGGGGGGAGGGGTTGCAGAGGGAGTAGCCTCGAGGGCCGATGGCTCATTAGCAGGAGTCCTCACGTATCGACCAGTAGCATAAGAACGGGTCGAGCACCAACACAGTGCTCAAATTAGGCCGCGTTCCGATACCCGATACTCGATACCCGGTTAGAAACAGCGGTTCACTCGCTTGTGCGCGAGACACTGTTCCGTAACACTCGCACTACATATTGGCAATACGAGCGTAAGGGGCCCTCCTAGTCCTGTTTGTAATTTGTGCTAGTGAGGCGGGATGATAAAAGCGACGCTCGCTGATGCTTCTCGCGCAGTATCGCCTCTAAGCGCAAGGCTGTGGAATTTCTTTCACTCTTCTCTTCGTGCATAGGCCAACTGAGATCTGAGTTGCAAACACGAAATTATGCAGCGGAGAAATGAAGATAAAGGTGTGATGCAAGTCTCTAGAGTGCTTTCAAAAATCTGATCCGGGTGTATCTAAGAAATTAACGCAATGAACGTATTTGTATTGGCTGATATTTCTCACGTGAACCGGGTTTAGATCATGAAGTAGCATTTAATAGATGTAAAATTTTTACACGTGTGCAATTTAAAATGTTTGTAATTCTGGGCACTGTTCAATGTCACAAATTTTTATATTAGCTAAAAAAAAAATCGTTTCGGTATGTAGGCAATACGCAGAAATTAATTTTAGTTAAATAATTCACAATTATATGGATATTGGCTTTGGAGATAGAGTATAATTTAACAATATACACTGTAGTTCCGGGCTGTATATAGATATTTTAATGGTTGTTTTCAATAGTCTTTTAGTGGTAATTTTCCCTGACAGCTTACTGCTGATATCCTCAAAATATATATATACAGCCCGGAACTGCAGTGTAGATTGTTAAATTATATGGATATTGGCTATGGAGATAGATTATAATTTAACAATATACACTGTAGTTCCGGGATGTGTATAGATATTTTGATGATATCAGCAGTAAGATGCCAGGGAAAAATTACCAATAAAAAGACTATTGAAAATCAACCATAAAAAATGGCATATTCATTTGATTTCAAATTATTTATATTCCAGCATGATTTACGAAATATGGTACATACTAAGAGAATTTCATGAGAGCTGTCTGGACAACATTCTTAACATCTCAAAATAAGTAAGGATGAGAGAATGTAACCCTGCTGTTGTGCGCGTGTTGCTGGTGTGCCCCGGAGGACAGCCCCGAGGTCAGAGGCGCCCCGATACATCACCGGCGGCGGAGGAGGGAGAAGTAAATCGTGGCCAGTTGCGCTCCAGCGCCGCTCCGTAACTCTTCGCAGCGCAGATTTAATGCGCGTCGCCAAACGAGCTCGCTTAATTTTTTTTATCGCGCCTTCCTCCGCAGTGTTATACATTTTAAATACACGTCGTAATTATTCCGCAGCTCATTTACAGCGCAATCTCTCTCTATCTCTCTCTCTCTCTCTCTCTCTATTTGTTTTACTCGTAAAGCCAGCTACATGGGGAAAAATAGAAATGTATTTAAAAAAATTTAACAAGCTAGAAAACATTCATTTTCAGAACATGAATGAAAATTTAGCAGTAAAATACTATTTAAAAGTGACATTTACATATTACTCTCTCTCTCTCTCTCTCTCTCTCTCTCTCTCTTTTCTGCTCGTGAGAGGGCGTCACAAAGTTTTCCGCACCTAATTTACTCGATGATAAAAACTCTAGCATTTTGGCACATAGCAATCAAGGGAAATAAACTCTTGCCAAATATGATGTTTGGAGAATGTTGGGATCACAAAAATGATTACTTTCCTCACTGGCGTTAACTGTGCCGAATCGTCCCCTGACCTAACTAAGTTTTATTTCGTGTTCGTTATCATTTACCTTTTAGCGTAACTTACGCGATTTAATATACAGTTTCTTTCTTTTACTGATCCCGAATGGTTATGGATGAAGCAGGTTTTTTTACACTACTGATGAGGTTTTGGCATTCATTTCCCGCACTTAGTAACAAATCACGAAAGAGAAGCATGAAACTTTGATTTAAAAATTATGTTAATCTGATGATCAGATTTATGTACTTAGAATAAGCTTAAGTAGAAGTTTTCCTTATAGATAGGGACCTGCAAAATCCGTGTTATTTTCTGACGACAGTCTAGACTGGAAATGCTTGTACACTTGAATGACACATGCCATTGCAAAGCGGGTCTCTTGGAGGTCTAGACGTAACTGACAAGCACCATGATGGATTCAAATTTCCTGTATATAATAAAGCCCTTTTTTTTAGAATGCTTATTGATCGATAACGATTTCACATCCTTTGGCGGGTGGCACGAGATAAGGTACGCCTTGTTCTCCTTGCTCATTACTGGCTCAGGGTCGCCAACACCGTGTCCAGAGTACTGTAGTCCAATCATCAACGTGAAGCAAAAGTATGTGTGCTTTAAGTGTACTTCGATACCCAATGAATCCGCGAATTGGTCGTGGCTCTATATACAGAATGAGCCTGAATTCGGCCGACAGACTTCGGCTGCAAGTTCATCACAACAAAAAAAGTTAAAAAAATCTACAGAACTTACGATTTAAAACTGCTTCCCCAAGGCTGGTATACATCATTGAACATTTTTATTATATATAATAGAGAAAGTATTTAAGACTGAACACTCAGCGTTTGTATTGTGCTTAATTTGAATGAAGGTTTACAACAACCGCGAATTTTGTGGCTGTACAAAAAATATTTCTTTGAAATAACTGACGGTAGTAACACGCCACAAAAAAAGTGGAAAATAAAGGTGTTACTCTTAACTACTTCAATGAAACAATTTTGCCACAGCCAAAAAATCCTCGGTGGTTGTAGAACATTCTCCAATTAAAACACAATCCAGATGCACAGTGTTCCATCTTAAATACTTTCTCTTTTATACACATTTAGAATGTTGTTCAACTACACCTTCAAAGACGTATACCAGCCTTGGGAAGAATTTAAGACAATAAGGCATATGGAGGTTTTCAACTTATTTTGTTTGACGGTCGAATTCAGACTAAATCTGCATAGCTTCTGAGAATATCATCAATAATTAGCTTCAAGTTTAAAGCTTGTAACAAGAACTTAAAATTATAAAAATATTGTAGTCGGTTTGACAGACGATTTAAATAATTGACCGACCGCATACTTAATTTTGGACAAACTTATCTTGCTCGAAAAACTATGCTTCACATTTGATATGGCGTGCAGATCTCATTAAGAGAAAAAAAAATAGTACCCGAAAGGAGCCACTCTGTTTAAACAGATTTAAAGGCTATAGGTACATTTTTTTCTGACTTTTGACATTTCAAATTTGTTTTTAGTTGTACAATATAGTGGAACGCCTGAAGTTTATAGTGAATGACTGCTAGTAATAGTTTCCACTGTGAAGTCATTGGCAATCTAGTATTGGATTCAATTTTTTAAAATGACTAAAACTTTAACATACAATTATGCTTTGGCTTTTGAAAAGCAGTTAACGTGTGACTTCTACCTTCACGAGGGCTTATTTTCATTAATAAACGACAAAAAACCAATTATGGCATAAAAGCGGTTGAAACCAATATTGCGACTTTCGACTGATATATCCTAGCCCTTGTGTTTACTAAGATTATGCAAAGATAACTAACGTCGCTTCTGTCCTTTGTCAATGAGATGCACCCGCAAGATGCTGTGATCTGCAGCGATGTTGATGGACCGTGTTTACGTAGGGAGAGCGTCTGTCAGCACTGATAGCGAGGCTCAGTACCGGCTGCTTGGTAGCCAGCAAACGTGACATGTCCACAAACATATGCAAGCCATTCGGATTTCAGCAGCGCAGCCAATAACAATATGGTAATTCCACCCTCACGCGTGTGACAGTTCAACTCATTTCCCAGTTATATTTTATCTCATGCATTTATAAATACCACTGGTCATATTTTATCAATGTAATATCATGAAAGCACGTCAAGACATAATTTATTTGAATATAATACCTAATTAAATTATTTCCTAGTTCACGTAGTTTCCGCACCCGCCGATAGAATTCGCTGCCGGAGTAGCTACGTCCAATATCGAATCATTCGATTTGTAGAGAGAAACAGCTCCGATGAAAGCGAAGAAGACTGAAACAAATACTGAACCCCGGCTTTGGATCTGATTTTCGACAACTACTTTTATTAAAATACTGCCCATCTTGTTAAAATTATTTACAAGTTGATACATTAAAGTTTCCTTATGGCTTTGGGCAGAAACTTTTGAGAAACTATTTTTTGAAAAGAAAACACTTGTATTTGTATTTTTTTTTTAATAACTTACGACTTATTTGAACTTAGGTATTTTGGAAATATGTCATTTGGAAAAAGTAGTATTGAAAATATTGACAATGCGGACTGTTAAACTCGTAAAACCAAATAATTGTCATTTTGTTATTAATTTGGCTAAAGACATGCAGTACTTACTACAACAGTTCTTTTAGTGAATTTATTTGCAGCCGTATATAATCAACTCTTAAAACGTAATTGTATTGAGCAACACTGACTATCAACTTCTTCATCATTCTTTGAATTGCAAATATACCAAGCTGATATTTTTAACTCAAATCGTTGAATAAACTGTCCACAACGCTAAATTATTACGTTGATATTTTTGACTTTTTAACGCCAATTTTATATATATATATATATTCTGAGAGGTAAGGCATGGAAAATATATAATTTTAAAGTTGTACCTTCATTTGCCTAGAGCTGTGATGGGAAAGCCACTTGGGAGTAGAGGTTAGTGGAACCCATCCCAATGCTAGGGCATGGGTTCGGATCCAAGTTCACCCCCCAATTTAAAAAAAAATATGTATTTAAATTAAAATTACCATTGAGTGAAATGGTCTGCATCCCATTTTTTGGGGTCATTGATATAATTTAGCGGCTATTTCTGAAATTATAATACTATAAATCCCTTACATTTGTTGTTTTGTCACCAACATTTTCAACAGACGACCATTACGTGAGTCATAATTGGTATAAAAATACTCGCAAGTGTTAATAAGAATCATCACTTGCGCGACTTTAATTACACTTTGTGACTATCTGTTGAGAGTATTGGTGACAGACAGCAAATACAAAGGAGGTTTAGTGCTGGAATTTCAGAGAGAGAAAAAAATTGTAAGCGAGTCTTTCATCTAAACTCGGTAACAAGAAAATTCGCGTGTTCTTATGTTGCAAATAAAATTATATAATACAAAACTAGGACACGAAACTGAACGTATAAATCTTAAAAATAATTTAAAACGTGGTAAATATACGGAAATTGTGTTTTAAACTGAACATATCGACGCGAATCACACGTAGTTTCCGCACCAGCCCTGAATTATGTAATGAAACTACTATGGTACGTGTGAAAAACACTTGAAAAAAAAAAATTAAACACCGTCTATCGACCTGATATTCGACAATGCATAAGACTGCCCATATTTTTAAGAATTAATTAAAATGTTAAAACTATAAAGTTTCCCGTTGTCACTATGTCACAGGTGACAGCACCGTTTAACACATTTCCGTTCCATCCGACTTCCGTCCCCATTCACGAAATTTACTTTATCGAATGCCGTGTACCGAGGGATAATATGTCAACACATGATAAAATGCTGTGTGTGCCCGGAACTTAAGGGGCCCGCCTCGTCAGGGGTGTATGTATGTTAGTGAGGCGGGATGATAAGTGCGACGCTCGATGGTATTTCTAGCGCGGTATCGCCTCTAAGCGCAAGGCTCTGAACTGAAGCGTAGTCTTGTCGTCGTCACAGGATGACTGTGAAATTTGTGCGGTGACCGCAACATCATATGGCCGATAAATGAAGATAAAGGTGTATTGCAAGTCCCTTAAGTGCTTTTAATAATCTGTACTGGTTGTTTTACGCCTAAAAATTACTCTGGAAAACATGCGTTTTAGCCATTTTAACTCTTCTAGAAATACAGTTTAAAAACATGATCCAAAATTAAAAGTACGTTTTGGGCCTCAGCGAACTCTTAAATGCTTTGCTGTATGTTTAATTACTTTCCTTTTTATGTATCTCTATGCTTAGTTTTTAATTACTTTATGATTAGTTATGGTTGAATCTTTTGTAATAGTTAATATTTGAACATTAAGTTAAAATTTTAATTTGTTCTCATAATATTTAGTCTATGTCATGCTTAGTTTTTAATATTCAAATCTTTGATGTAATTGCAGAAAAGTGGTTAAGTGTAAGAGAAGGCGTACCGCTTTAACTTCGCCACCAATAAAGACGATAAATAAATAAATAATAAATAAATAAGCGGACCCCACTCGGATGTGTTGAGTAGTTTTGAAATCGCGTTGTTTTTCCTGAAGCTCTGCGCACCGTCTGTGTGACCAGGTAGGCGGAGCCCTTAACAGCCGCTCGTACAAGTGTCGTCGACTTGTTAAGTGGGCCCGGGATCGCTCGCGCAACGACTTCAGACCCTGTGAGAGACAGGCCTCCGCCCCGCTGACGACTGTTTGCGCTGCTCTCCAGCACGGGCCCTCGACACGGGATGACGTCGCGTGACGTCACGCTGGAGCGCCGTCAGGCACTGCGGCGTTCGGCGTCCCTCGGTTCAGACCTCGGCTGCGCTCGTTTATACTCCGTGCTTCCCAGGGTAAATCGTTCAGTACAGGCCTGCGTTTGAAGAACGACTACATCTGACTGGTTCTCAGAAATTTACGAAAATCGTGTCCACACTCAGTTTTATGTGTTATAAATAGGGACCGGAAAAATTCGCCAGTTCAATGACCTGTAGGATGAACTCCATAGTTCTAGGTACACTCGGTCAAATGTCACCCACTCATTGGTTGCTGTCTTGTGAGACGTCCCAACGTAGCAGCCTGTGATTCGATACAGCTTTGGTTGGGTGTTTCTCATTGGCTCAGAGTCATCCAGGTGAGTTGTGAGCCAATAGCAGAGGCAGCACTGAGGTATAATTATTTATATATTAGCCTATCGCGAAATGAACTCGCGAATTTTTCCGGTCTCTAGTTATAAACATTATGTCATAAATTCTGTAATTTTTTTTACGAAAACTGTACCATTATAGCTACTCGAACCATACACAATTTTAGTGTACTCATATCTAAATAAAAAAATGGCAGTAGACTGAATACTTTAAATATAATTCCTTCATCGTGTCCCATTCTCAATATTACAATGATATTATATCATTAATTTATTTTGTTTTATGTAATAACTATTTTGATACCATTAATTTCTTTAAAAATACTGTATTTTACAGTAAATATCCTTTCCATTATATACCAAGAACCAAATCATCATAAAATTTAATTATTATAATTTTGTTAGGTTGTTTACCTTCTATATGCAAGTGTAATCTATCACGCAAATCAATCAAATTAAATGAACTAAAAGTGTTATAAATCGTTGTAATATGTTATTTATAAACCAACATAAATGAATAAATAAAAGTAATTTACTGAATTAAATAAACCTATTAAAACAGGTAAGCAGGGGCGTAGCCAGGGGGGGGGGGGGTTAGGGGTACAAACCCCCCCCCCTTAGCACCAAATCTTTAATTAATTTCTTATTCATCACTCAAACAAATTTCATATTAAGATTAATAAAAATTTTACCATTACAATATTTAAATTTAAGTACCGAAAACTGCTAAAATAGCACTATTTTACACCTTAAAATCCAAATTTTCCCGGGGGAGGACCCCCGGGCCCCCCGTTTTAATACGGGGGGAGGGGGGCCATGCTTCTTAACACCCCCCCCCCCCCCCATACACAATTCCTGGCTACGCCACTGCAGGTAAGTACTCCTAACTTCAATAACATTAAAACTGAACATATTGTAAACATAGACAACGGCTTTTTACAATTATAATGATATTTATTATTTATCTTCAAAATAAAATATATTTTATTAATAAATACTTCCATTTACTATTTCGACAATATTATATTATTATTCTGTGTTTCATCACAATACTGTGCGAAATATTCGCCCGGGTCAGCTAGTATATAATAAAGCCTTTTCACAATGATGATTGATGGATAATAAGGTTTGGCGGGTTATGGGTGATTGGTAAACATTTATTCTCCTTGTCCATAACTGACTCAGGTTGCCAAGAGCCTGTCGACAGAAACTATGGTCTAATCACCAACGTGAAGCATATGTACATGTGTTTGCCAGGCCCCATGTCAATGTAACCTTCAAATAATCGTGGCTCTAGCAAGGGTTCATGTCTGTTCTCTTCGAACAATTATTAATTACAGATTTTATGATAAATGATCTAGCTAAGATACATTGAAAATGTTTGAATAAATGTATAAATAAGTAGCTTGGCTTCTGGGTTGTAGCCGTGTCCTTGGCGAATAATTCACTGACGTTCCGGTCGACATTGCAGTCTCCATCATCAGGCGAATGAAACACCGGTGAATTATTCGCCAAGGACACGGCTACAACCCAGAAGCCAAGCTACTTCAGACAGTGGCCGTGAAAGTCCGCGAACATTATTAATGTATACATAAACCTAAATTTTTGCCTTTCTATGTTATAAGGAATTTCTGTACGTATAGAATAACATCTTCCTCGCATTTATTTTTTACGACAATTAGATTTATCAAGTCGAGCATTAAAAAAAGATGTATCTTTGAGAGATGATGTCTGCCATGCAAGGAGAAGCAGAATGAGAAGCAAACAAAATCGAGAGCGTTATCGGGGCGGAACAAGCCTACGGCTGCGTATGGAACTTAACACGACGTGACACAAGAGTTATTGAGTTCGCTACGCACTGCGAACGGAAGGAACTACGCGTGGAGGAGTTTCGACCGGAAGCGATTTCCCGCAACTACGTCGAGTTGAAAAAAAAAACCAAGCACATGCTCTATACATCTATATATCTTTTTACCTAACTCCATTTCATTTTGTATACCTCACTCTATCTCCCTCTCTCTGTCTGTATCTCACTCTATTTGTATCACTTTATCTCTCTCTGCGCCTCCTTGATATTTAATCCAATTCAAATGTGGCATGCGTTTGCACTCATACAACGAAAAGAGACGAACTGCTGCTATACAAAATGAGATATGAGAAACCAACAGTAGTTACAGTGCGTTCGTACAATTATTTTTTGTTGTAAATCTAACGGAAATGTGCGTGTAAAATTACATAAATTTGTACTTATACATAAAAAACAACTGCATCACTACAGGATAGTGTTCGCAGTAATACTTGGGTTCGGATTCTTACCCGGGCATAAATACTTTGTTTTCCCCAGTGTCTCGAATAGCTAGTTATTTTTACACCATTTCTTGAATAGCTTTACAGTATTAAATGCTTAATAAAACCAAATAAAGTCAAATTATTTAATATAAAATTATCTTCTCCAGGAATAAATGAAATTATGCTCGAATGAAACATCAATTAAAATGTCAAATTATGCCCCGATTTTCGTAATAAATAATCACTGTTATCTCGAAAAAAGTATTTCTTTTGAAAAAATAACTATAGACATGTGTGGTACATAGTTACAATATATTTCTTGTATTATAATTAACTATTTCTTGGCAACTGGTTTCCAATCAGATCTTTCGTAAAATTACAGAAAATTTTTTCTGTTTATGCTACGTATTTATTGTATTTGCAAATCCAACTGAAGATCATTTGAAAACATGTAGGCTAACTATAAAAAAAAACGGAAAAATCTCTATTTTAAAGTTTTTCTTCTCTTAATTTATCAATGTATATTTTTGGATACAAGTGCGCTGAAACTATTTAAGTTTAATGTAATATTATACATTACGTGATAGTGATAAGGAAATCAATTAAAGGAAAGTTATATCAAAGGACACCTTCAGTATAGAAAAGAGCAAATAATGGAATAATGGTAAGTAAAATTAGAGCATACAAACTAAGTATTTTAGAATAATTTTGAAGTAGTATTATAGTTGTTAAAAGTTCTCAAGAAATTTAGAGTATTCCAGTACTTATATAATGTGTTTTCTTTCATTAATTGAATAAAAAAAGTGTTTAATAATGTTCTGTAGATACTTTGCTCGCTATTAGTGTGACTGGATCGTTTATATATCTACTTTTCAATCCTATGAGCTGGTGAATCAGTTTAAACTCACTTGGTAATGAGAGCTAAGTGAAAACGTATATATTTACTGTTAAGTTTCAACACTAAAAAGAATTGATTTTTTTTCCATCTAATTCATTAGAACTTGAGAATGAAATTCTCATGCAACAAATCCTCTGATGGGTTGTTATCTCTATTAATTTTAATTAAAAGGCCTAAATGTATTGCCATTAAACGTTTATTTTAACAGTTTCATATTTTAGTGTTATTCGGTTTATTTCTGATAACACATATTAGTTAAAATATGTTAGCCAAATCTAATAATATTTGTCCTTTTTGTAACGCCAAACCAAATTCCTGTATTCATCCTTCTGTATCTTATTCAAGAAAGAAAATATGCTTGAGAAAAAATTTCGTACATAATCTGCAATTCGAAACACTTTTTATAAATAGAAAAAGAACACGATTATGTAATTTACATGTCAAAGGATTTTAAAAATTTATTTGGGCATTTAAAAAAACCGTTTCGGTCAGGCTTATTATTATGTTAGAAAAATATTAAAACGTTTTCCTTTGTAAATGGCTAATGGGAAACGATGTTCGTTTAAGCTTTTATTCAGCATTAAAATTAACTCGAATCTTTTGATCTTAGCCTTCCTTGTTTCTCTTTCGTTTCGCACATCGTCGCTTATAGAAAATTGCAAGAGAACCACTTTTACGCCATCCGTTTTACTTATTATCGTTCCACAAAATTAAACTTTTTGTGTTAAATATTTTTTATTAAAAAAGTATTTTTAGACATAATGATACTTTTATTTATTGATAATAATCGAGTTTATCTTAAAGTTACTTTAAAACGATCAAAGAATTTACAGCTTCTAGTAGCCTACATTCTATAAACTAGTATTTTGCAATGACCTTTATTCTGTTATATACCACCATTTTCTCTGATAAAAGTGTCATTGATGAGATTTTTTAAATGCTGATTAAACTTTTTATTAAATACTTGTCTGTCTTAAAATCTTCTGCAATGGAAATGTGTATCCCAAAAGTAAATTATAATTTTGTTAATCCTTTTAAGTCACACTTTACTAATATATTAAGAATTTATTATTTTTTTGGAAAATTTAGGTAATAAACTTAACTATTTTATTATTGTAAAATATTACATTATAATAATGTTCTACTATAGTAAATAAAATTATAATGGTAGTATTTAATAGACGAGTCTGTCGCAAAGTATTTCTTATGGGACTACGATTTTGGTGGTGGCTTGGTGGTGTCTCGCCAATAGTAAGGATTCGGCCATCTTCGGACGTTTCCGTCGCTCGTTGCTTATGATCGTCGACCATCTTTGGTAACATTCGGCTTTTTCATCCGCAATCCTATAATATCTATAGTTATTATTTTAGTTTTATCTGAAGCACTGCACGTCCATCCCTGAGTTGGGTGTTTGCATATTTCGTAACTAAGTGCCTAGTTTGTAAGTCATTTATCTTTTTTCTGTCTTAGTTTCTTAGTTTTTTAGGTGCTGACTGGCGGCGGAGTGAGTGGTCAGTGTAACCACTCACCACCAGGGGCGCTTGCGTCCCTGGTCACTAAATCCAGTCCTGGATAAAAAGCAAAGCGGACCACGAGTCCAAGTGCCCAACCCCCGCATGGTAGATTCTTTTCTACTCTGACCAACACTTCATCCAGACCATCCTCTGTCTCCTGTAAATTCCTACACGTAATGCATGCCAATTTGCATCCCGCATGAATGTGCCCAGGGTTTTCCCTGTGTCTATGCAGGTTTTACCTGGGCCCAACCTATCTCTAGTTATAGTCTAGATTTAAGAGTGAGGGGAGTTAGTCATGGCGCCAATCGTTGCCATGGCTGGCCAATCCCCTCCTAGTACATGATGCATGCGACCCTCTCCCTGCATGGCTAATCCCAGCATGACTAGGCGTATAGGCTTCGGCCTGAGACGCACCTAGGTCCCTCCCTAACCCGGACCCCTCCAAAATACACTTAGTTTTAGTTAGGTTAGAAAAAAAAAACCAATCCTCTCCGATGGTTCGCTTGTTGTGCTAGCGTCGCATGCGAGGAGCACTACCATAGTGAATAGTCATATTTTATATTTTCCTCGGTATTGGCTATTTATAATGTAAAATTATTTTTATATTAGTGCCTGGCCAACGATTACGTGCCTGGCTTCTGAATAGACATGACTGGTTAATCGACTGTTACGTATAAATGGCCTGAAAACACATCTCAAGGCATGCAAAGGACTCGCTTCACCATCTAAGAAGACTGTAGAAATCGAGAAATGCTAATAAGTTCCTTGCTTGTACTTGAAGAATAGTAGTATAGCTTGGCCGGTCCTGAAACAGGCCTCAGGCGGTGGAGCCGAGAGCCGGCTCCGCCATATTGGATTGTGACGTCACGGCGGCCATCTTGGATGGTTGTGACCTTGACCTTTGACCTTGACCTTGAATTTGATCCTCAAAAATCGCCAAAATCCGCCAAAATTGGGCAAAATTTGCCCAAAATTCCTCAAAAATCGCCAAAATTTCCATTTCTGTGGAAAAAAGTTCCGCCAAAAAATCTCAAAAAATTCCACAAATTAAAAATTTCTCATTTCGAGGGAAAAATTTCCCGTTTCGAGGGAAAAATTCCCGTTTTTAGTCCTTAAAAATCCCAGCGGCTGAAAATTCCTAAAACTGGCTTAAGCATCCTTAACTCAAGCCTCAGTTAAGCCATTTCTAGGAATAAGGATACCATGGCCGCCATCTTGAATTATGACGTCATCGTTGCAATTTCCGTTACGGCCGCCATCTTTAAATTTATTATCCGATTTTAATGAAAAAAAATTTAAAATTCATAAAATAAATTAAATAATAAAATTTTTAATAAAATATTTAAAAAACAAACATTTACGACACGGAGCTCGGAGTCCTCGGTTCGAACCCGACGAGTGCAAAAAAAATAAAAATGGTGACCGATCCTTCCCCCGAGGTGGCTGCAGGCATACTGACTCCCACCACTTTTTATCATCATCTAGTATGACGTCATGGCCGCCATCTTGTCTTCGATGCTGGAAGCCATCATCATTGTATCGTCGGCTAGAGTGCGCCGATGACATGTTAGTTTAATTCGTATCCGCAAGAGTGCAGTAATCATTTATTACTGTGACATCCGCCATCTTGTCATTTGGCCGCCATCTTGAAAATCCGTAATTATTTAGCTATAAATTCGGGAAAAGTTCCAAAATTCATTAAATAAATCACTCATTAATTTACATATTGATTCGATCGATTCCCGTCCTCGGTTCGATACCCGATCGTTGCAATAATGTTTAATCTTATGTAAAAAAAATAATTTAAATAAACCATGTTCAACATTCTTAAAGAGACTTTAAATCCTCTACTACCACCATCCTATCAGACATCAAGACCACCATATTGGAAATGTGTAATTTTAATGCTAAAGATCCGGGAAAAAGTTCATAAATCATTAAATAAATTTCCGATCAATATACTGATTAATTAGATCGACTAAGATCCTTGGTACGATCTAGGATGATGCAAAAAAAATTAAATATATCATCAATTTAACATAATAGTAACAGGTTCGAGGAATTAAACACCGCAAGTTCTTTTACAAACATAATATTTATTACATAATTTCTATTCTACTACAGGATCACTTACGAAAGCCAACAATCTTATAATCATTTAGTTCCGCAGCGGTGTGAAATGACTAATTCTTAGCTCCAATCGGTTTATACTAGACAGAGTCCAGACAGAACCTTTACAGACATAGTCCACCTCTTATTGACAGAGTTTCTGAATACCGTTTTTAACAGTTTGCTTCACATCGTTAGAACTGTAAATTACTGCAGCAGATGTCTTGAATGCACACTTCTTCACTTCGTCATCGAACGGATATGGCTTTCCATATATACAGTCCAACCACAAGTTATATTTCAAAGGTCCGTTTGTTGCTACATCATCAGTAAGCTGATTGATTATCTTCTGTCTGATATCGTCAAGAAAATTACAAATGTCCTTCGACTCACCGAACGTATTTAGATAATAGTAGTCTTTCAACGTTCCACGAAATGCAGACTGCGCCAAGTAGAAGCCATTATCGTTCACTTGTAATGCTACGAACACAGTCTTAGGTTTAGTTCCATGTTCAGACGTCATAACAATCGGTTGCTGGGCATCTGTTTTTTTGGTTGTACGCTTTCGTGTCTCCAATCTAAAGCGAGGAGTCGAAATGTCGGCAGGTAGTTCAGCAGTAGGAGCACAGGCTCCACCTTTATATTTTTTCGCATGATGTCGCAAACTGTCAATTCGAGTAAACCATTTAAGGCACTCATCACATCGAAACTTCATGCGAGAAGGATTCTTCGCGCATTTGCTCCGCTCATGTCTTCGTGCATCATGGTAAAATGCGAACGACGTATCACAGTAGCTGCAAGGATACCGTGGTGATGAAGACGATCCTTTCAGACCCGATCCAGATACAGGCGTTGCAACAGTAGTACCATTTCCAGGCATTCTCTTATGCACATCGATGCATCGTTGTTGCGCCGAAACCTTTACTTTCTGCCGCACAGCAGGACCTTTGCATGCCTTCATGTGCGTTTTCATATTATCTTTTCTGGCAAACTGCTTATGACATTTCTCACAAACAAACATTTTACGATATAGGTTCTTGGCACATTCGCTCCTCTCGTGTCGCCGAGCATTGCTGTTGTTTGAGAAAATCTTGTCACAGTAACAGCACCGATGTTCGCTAGTTGTCAAATCAGCATCCATTGAAGTCTCCATCGAGGTCGTATCGTCGATCGTCGTGGTTTCCTGCACATCCAGCTCAGTAGTCATTAAGCTATATTCTGCTGGTGGTATCACATCTGTTGAAATCTCCTCCAATGTTGACATCGTCGTCGTTGCCAACGGGATCTGCTCCACCATTGTCGTCGCTGTCGTCAAGGTTCCCGTAGACGATGATACAACGTCCATCGAGTTCGGCGTTAAAGTAGGTAAATATGCCATCGAGTTCTCAAGAACAGGTAATTACGCGACTTATTCACCAGATGAAATAATCTAGGTGATCCTTACACCGTCGACGACAGTAACAAACTGAGCGACCTGCTGTCTAGGACTCGCTTATATACATGCACCGGATGGAATAATACGCAAGTCAAATCAAGAACCACTTACTATAATACCAGAGTCAAAACAACATTAAAAATAGAAGGACCATCAACGAAAAGGCAGCACATTTGGAAGCACCGACAACGAAAAGGCAGCACCGACAACGAAAAGGCAGCACATTTGGAAGCACCGACAACGAAAAGGCAGCACCGACAACGAAAAGGCAGCACCGACAACGAAAAGGCAGCACATTTGGAAGCACCGACAACGAAAAGGCAGCACCGACAACGAAAAGGCAGCACATTTGGAAGCACCGACAACGAAAAGGCAGCACCGACAACGAAAAGGCAGCACATTTGGAAGCACCGACAACGAAAAGGCAGCAGCGACAACGAAAAGGCAGCACATTTGGAAGCACCGACAACGAAAAGGCAGCACCGACAACGAAAAGGCAGCACATTTGGAAGCACCAACAACGAAAAGGCAGCACCGACAACGAAAAGGCAGCACATTTGGAAGCACCGACAAAGAAAAGGCAGCACCGCCAACGAAAAGGAAGCACATTTGGAAGCACCGACAAAGAAAAGGCAGCACCGCCAACGAAAAGGAAGCACATTTGGAAGCACCGACAACGAAAAGACAGCACCGCCAAAAGAAAAGACAGCACATTTGGAAGCACCGACAACGAAAAGGAAGCACCATCAACGAAAAGGCCGCACCGCCAACGAAAAGGAAGCACATTTGGAAGCACCGGCAAAGAAAAGGCAGCACCGCCCACGAAAAGGAAGCACATTTGGAAGCACCGACAAAGAAAAGGCAGCACCGCCAACGAAAAGGAAGCACATTTGGATGCACCGACAACGAAAAGGCAGCACCATCGACGAAAAGGAAGCACATTAATTTGTCATTGACTGCAATATTCATTGGTTCCAATATTCATTGGCTCCAATATTCATTGGCTCCAATATTCAATGGCTCCAATATTCATTGACTCCAATATTCATTGGCTCCATCAGTCATTGACACCTACAGTCTTTTGGTTCCAAAAGTCTTTTGGCCCCAAATATATTAGGCTAGAATTCTTCGAGTCTAAGAGACTATGAGACCACATGGCTACGAGTCTAAAATGATCTAGCTGGTTACGAGTTATACATGGCTTGCGAGGCTACAGAGCTACGAAGTTTCTAGTACACAGGTTTACATGACTGCGAGGATACAGGACTACAAGTCTGCAAGAGTACTTGACTACGAAGGTACTCGTCTACATGACTCCAGTTACCGCATCTGTCCTCGACAGAATTTCCTCTTTTGCTCCAACTGCTCCATCAGCATTATGTTATAAGATTACAAGGCCTCTTGCTTACGTAGCTTCAAGTCTACGAGCCTCCAATGCATCATGACTACGAGACTACGAGCCATGAGGTTACGAGTCTATGCGATTGCGAGTCTTCTAGGTTACGTGATCGCGAGGCTATAGGACTACGAAGCTTCCAGAACGCATGGTTACGAGACTGCGAGGCTACAATTCTACGAGGTCCCAAGACATCCTGGCTACGCGACTACGAGCCATGAGGTTACGAGACTACGTGACTACGAATCTTCAAGTTTACGAGACTGCGAGGCTACAGAGCTACGAAGCCTCTAGAAAACGAGTTTACGTGACTGCGTGGATACAGGAATACAAGTTTGCATGAGTTCTTGACTACGAAGCTACTCGTCTACAAGGCTCCAATTGACACATCTGTCTTCGATGGAATTTTCTCTTTTGCTACATCTACGCCATCAGCATTATGTTATAAGATTACAAAGCTACTTGCTTACGTAGCTTCAAGTCTACGAGGCTCCAATACATCATGACTAAGAGACTACGAGCCATGAGGTTACGAGACTATGCGATTGCAAGTCTTCAAGGTTACGTCATCGCGAGGCTATAGGACTACGAAGCTTCCAGAACGCATGGTTACGAGAATGCATGACTAATTGGCCGCATGGCTACGAAACTTTATGTCTCTAACTGACTACAATAGCACTATTCAGTGGTGAGAGTTAATTTATTTCATGCAAAGGTACTTGCTGCAAGCAGTTCCGCTTTTCAACATCAGATGACGTCACGTTTTGCTTGCAGGTAAAATAATATTTATTTATTTTATGCGGGATGCGGGTTGTTCACTATCGATCGCATAAGAAGAATGGCATCGATAGTCTTCAAGGAGAAGGAAGTTCGTCCTTCCTGCTAGTGCTTCTCAGATTTCTCACGGTCCGCCATATTGGATTGCGACGTCACGGCTGCCATCTTAGATGGGTGTGACTTTGACCTTTGACCGAAACCGCAGGAATGATCGCAAGCACTCGGATTAATCATCAAAATATTGATAAGAATAATCAGGAGCACACGGAGAAAACCATCATAATATTGGCAAGAATAATCAGGAGCACACAGAGAAAAACGACACACGTTTTCTTTGATATCATAAAATTACAGAAAAAAATATTTAAAAATAAAAATAAATTAATAAAAAATTTAAAATAAAAACAAAAAATACATAAAATTCTGGCTTGTACTAGAACTCTATCTTTGCTCAACAATGATAAGTTTACAAGCTAGCAGAATCTGTTTATGTATTTTTTGTTTTTATTTTAAATTTTTTATTAATTTATTTTTATTTTTAAATATTTTTTTCTGTAATTTTATGATATCAAAGAAAACGTGTGTCGTTTTTCTCTGTGTGCTCCTGATTATTCTTGCCAATATTATGATGGTTTTCTCCGTGTGCTCCTGATTATTCTTATCAATATTTTGATGATTAATCCGAGTGCTTGCGATCATTCCTGCGGTTTCGGTCAAAGGTCAAAGTCACACCCATCTAAGATGGCAGCCGTGACGTCGCAATCCAATATGGCGGACCGTGAGAAATCTGAGAAGCACTAGCAGGAAGGACGAACTTCCTTCTCCTTGAAGACTATCGATGCCATTCTTCTTATGCGATCGATAGTGAACAACCCGCATCCCGCATAAAATAAATAAATATTATTTTACCTGCAAGCAAAACGTGACGTCATCTGATGTTGAAAAGCGGAACTGCTTGCAGCAAGTACCTTTGCATGAAATAAATTAACTCTCACCACTGAATAGTGCTATTGTAGTCAGTTAGAGACATAAAGTTTCGTAGCCATGCGGCCAATTAGTCATGCATTCTCGTAACCATGCGTTCTGGAAGCTTCGTAGTCCTATAGCCTCGCGATGACGTAACCTTGAAGACTTGCAATCGCATAGTCTCGTAACCTCATGGCTCGTAGTCTCTTAGTCATGATGTATTGGAGCCTCGTAGACTTGAAGCTACGTAAGCAAGTAGCTTTGTAATCTTATAACATAATGCTGATGGCGTAGATGTAGCAAAAGAGAAAATTCCATCGAAGACAGATGTGTCAATTGGAGCCTTGTAGACGAGTAGCTTCGTAGTCAAGAACTCATGCAAACTTGTATTCCTGTATCCACGCAGTCACGTAAACTCGTTTTCTAGAGGCTTCGTAGCTCTGTAGCCTCGCAGTCTCGTAAACTTGAAGATTCGTAGTCACGTAGTCTCGTAACCTCATGGCTCGTAGTCGCGTAGCCAGGATGTCTTGGGACCTCGTAGAATTGTAGCCTCGCAGTCTCGTAACCATGCGTTCTGGAAGCTTCGTAGTCCTATAGCCTCGCGATCACGTAACCTAGAAGACTCGCAATCGCATAGACTCGTAACCTCATGGCTCGTAGTCTCGTAGTCATGATGCATTGGAGGCTCGTAGACTTGAAGCTACGTAAGCAAGAGGCCTTGTAATCTTATAACATAATGCTGATGGAGCAGTTGGAGCAAAAGAGGAAATTCTGTCGAGGACAGATGCGGTAACTGGAGTCATGTAGACGAGTACCTTCGTAGTCAAGTACTCTTGCAGACTTGTAGTCCTGTATCCTCGCAGTCATGTAAACCTGTGTACTAGAAACTTCGTAGCTCTGTAGCCTCGCAAGCCATGTATAACTCGTAACCAGCTAGATCATTTTAGACTCGTAGCCATGTGGTCTCATAGTCTCTTAGACTCGAAGAATTCTAGCCTAATATATTTGGGGCCAAAAGACTTTTGGAACCAAAAGACTGTAGGTGTCAATGACTGATGGAGCCAATGAATATTGGAGTCAATGAATATTGGAGCCATTGAATATTGGAGCCAATGAATATTGGAGCCAATGAATATTGGAACCAATGAATATTGCAGTCAATGACAAATTAATGTGCTTCCTTTTCGTCGATGGTGCTGCCTTTTCGTTGTCGGTGCTTCCAAATGTGCTTCCTTTTCGTTGGCGGTGCTGCCTTTTCTTTGTCGGTGCTTCCAAATGTGCTTCCTTTTCGTGGGCGGTGCTGCCTTTTCTTTGCCGGTGCTTCCAAATGTGCTTCCTTTTCGTTGGCGGTGCGGCCTTTTCGTTGATGGTGCTTCCTTTTCGTTGTCGGTGCTTCCAAATGTGCTGTCTTTTCTTTTGGCGGTGCTGCCTTTTCGTTGTCGGTGCTTCCAAATGTGCTTCCTTTTCGTTGGCGGTGCTGCCATTTCTTTGTCGGTGCTTCCAAATGTGCTTCCTTTTCGTTGGCGGTGCTGCCTTTTCTTTGTCGGTGCTTCCAAATGTGCTGCCTTTTCGTTGTCGGTGCTGCCTTTTCGTTGTCGGTGCTTCCAAATGTGCTGCCTTTTCGTTGTCGGTGCTGCCTTTTCGTTGTCGGTGCTTCCAAATGTGCTGCCTTTTCGTTGTCGCTGCTGCCTTTTCGTTGTCGGTGCTTCCAAATGTGCTGCCTTTTCGTTGTCGGTGCTGCCTTTTCGTTGTCGGTGCTTCCAAATGTGCTGCCTTTTCGTTGTCGGTGCTGCCTTTTCGTTGTCGGTGCTGCCTTTTCGTTGTCGGTGCTTCCAAATGTGCTGCCTTTTCGTTGATGGTCCTTCTATTTTTAATGTTGTTTTGACTCTGGTATTATAGTAAGTGGTTCTTGATTTGACTTGCGTATTATTCCATCCGGTGCATGTATATAAGCGAGTCCTAGACAGCAGGTCGCTCAGTTTGTTACTGTCGTCGACGGTGTAAGGATCACCTAGATTATTTCATCTGGTGAATAAGTCGCGTAATTACCTGTTCTTGAGAACTCGATGGCATATTTACCTACTTTAACGCCGAACTCGATGGACGTTGTATCATCGTCTACGGGAACCTTGACGACAGCGACGACAATGGTGGAGCAGATCCCGTTGGCAACGACGACGATGTCAACATTGGAGGAGATTTCAACAGATGTGATACCACCAGCAGAAGATAGCTTAATGACTACTGAGCTGGATGTGCAGGAAACCACGACGATCGACGATACGACCTCGATGGAGACTTCAATGGATGCTGATTTGACAACTAGCGAACATCGGTGCTGTTACTGTGACAAGATTTTCTCAAACAACAGCAATGCTCGGCGACACGAGAGGAGCGAATGTGCCAAGAACCTATATCGTAAAATGTTTGTTTGTGAGAAATGTCATAAGCAGTTTGCCAGAAAAGATAATATGAAAACGCACATGAAGGCATGCAAAGGTCCTGCTGTGCGGCAGAAAGTAAAGGTTTCGGCGCAACAACGATGCATCGATGTGCATAAGAGAATGCCTGGAAATGGTACTACTGTTGCAACGCCTGTATCTGGATCGGGTCTGAAAGGATCGTCTTCATCACCACGGTATCCTTGCAGCTACTGTGATACGTCGTTCGCATTTTACCATGATGCACGAAGACATGAGCGGAGCAAATGCGCGAAGAATCCTTCTCGCATGAAGTTTCGATGTGATGAGTGCCTTAAATGGTTTACTCGAATTGACAGTTTGCGACATCATGCGAAAAAATATAAAGGTGGAGCCTGTGCTCCTACTGCTGAACTACCTGCCGACATTTCGACTCCTCGCTTTAGATTGGAGACACGAAAGCGTACAACCAAAAAAACAGATGCCCAGCAACCGATTGTTATGACGTCTGAACATGGAACTAAACCTAAGACTGTGTTCGTAGCATTACAAGTGAACGATAATGGCTTCTACTTGGCGCAGTCTGCATTTCGTGGAACGTTGAAAGACTACTATTATCTAAATACGTTCGGTGAGTCGAAGGACATTTGTAATTTTCTTGACGATATCAGACAGAAGATAATCAATCAGCTTACTGATGATGTAGCAACAAACGGACCTTTGAAATATAACTTGTGGTTGGACTGTATATATGGAAAGCCATATCCGTTCGATGACGAAGTGAAGAAGTGTGCATTCAAGACATCTGCTGCAGTAATTTACAGTTCTAACGATGTGAAGCAAACTGTTAAAAACGGTATTCAGAAACTCTGTCAATAAGAGGTGGACTATGTCTGTAAAGGTTCTGTCTGGACTCTGTCTAGTATAAACCGATTGGAGCTAAGAATTAGTCATTTCACACCGCTGCGGAACTAAATGATTATAAGATTGTTGGCTTTCGTAAGTGATCCTGTAGTAGAATAGAAATTATGTAATAAATATTATGTTTGTAAAAGAACTTGCGGTGTTTAATTCCTCGAACCTGTTACTATTATGTTAAATTGATGATATATTTAATTTTTTTTGCATCATCCTAGATCGTACCAAGGATCTTAGTCGATCTAATTAATCAGTATATTGATCGGAAATTTATTTAATGATTTATGAACTTTTTCCCGGATCTTTAGCATTAAAATTACACATTTCCAATATGGTGGTCTTGATGTCTGATAGGATGGTGGTAGTAGAGGATTTAAAGTCTCTTTAAGAATGTTGAACATGGTTTATTTAAATTATTTTTTTTACATAAGATTAAACATTATTGCAACGATCGGGTATCGAACCGAGGACGGGAATCGATCGAATCAATATGTAAATTAATGAGTGATTTATTTAATGAATTTTGGAACTTTTCCCGAATTTATAGCTAAATAATTACGGATTTTCAAGATGGCGGCCAAATGACAAGATGGCGGATGTCACAGTAATAAATGATTACTGCACTCTTGCGGATACGAATTAAACTAACATGTCATCGGCGCACTCTAGCCGACGATACAATGATGATGGCTTCCAGCATCGAAGACAAGATGGTGGCCATGACGTCATACTAGATGATGATAAAAAGTGGTGGGAGTCATTATGCCTGCAGCCACCTCGGGGGAAGGATCGGTCGCCATTTTTATTTTTTTTGCACTCGTCGGGTTCGAACCGAGGACTCCGAGCTCCGTGTCGTAAATGTTTGTTTTTTAAATATTTTATTAAAAATTTTATTATTTAATTTGTTTTATGAATTTTAAATTTTTTTTCATTAAAATCGGATAATAAATTTAAAGATGGCGGCCGTAATGGAAATTGCAACGATGACGTCATAATTCAAGATGGCGGCCATGGTATCCTTATTCCTAGAAATGGCTTAACTGAGGCTTGAGTTAAGGATGCTTAAGCCAGTTTTAGGAATTTTCAGCCGCTGGGATTTTTAAGGACTAAAAACGGGAATTTTTCCCTCGAAACGGGAAATTTTTCCCTCGAAATGAGAAATTTTTAATTTGTGGAATTTTTTGAGATTTTTTGGCGGAACTTTTTTCCACAGAAATGGAAATTTTGGCGATTTTTGAGGAATTTTGGGCAAATTTTGCCCAATTTTGGCGGATTTTGGCGATTTTTGAGGATCAAATTCAAGGTCAAGGTCAAAGGTCAAGGTCACAACCATCCAAGCTGGCCGCTGTGACGTCACAATCCAATATGGCGGAGCCGGCTCTCGGCTCCACCGCCTGAGGCCTGTTTCAGGACCGGCCAAGCTATACTACTACTTATGTAATAATTTTTTTTTTATTTGAAATTTTGTTGTTGTATTTTTGAACTTAATCCTTTTATGGTAATTTTAATTAAGTTAGTACTTTTACCTTTTACTTTTATGAATGAAACAAGGATTGAACCGAGGATGGATATCGATCGAATCAATCATAATTTTAATAAATTACTTTTTTTAAGAATTTTCCCCAAATTTCTAGCTTAATAATTACAGAATTTCAAGATGGCGGCCAAGACGGTTGGCAAGATGGTGGATGACTTGACGGTCTTTTGATTAGTACTCTAGCAGGTAAAAATTAAACTAATATGACTGCAGCGCAATCTAGAAAATGTACTACGTGACACTAGCACTCTTTGTATCGATTACTGAAAACTATTTGGCGGCAGCTCCCTATAGCTGATGATGATTTAACTAGCGCTCATGTTAGCGAGTATTGAAAATAAAGGTGGTGACAACGTCCTGTAGTAGGTGATTCTATTATTCCTTCAAAATTAAATAATAATAATAATAATAATAATAATAATAATAATAATAATAGGTTTCCTAATATGTGTGTTATATAAAAAAATACCTTATTTAATTCTTGGTCTGGTAAATTTCTCGATGGCGGTGCGGTCAAAGGCGTATATTTTCCTATCCAGAGATCCGAGTGGTTAATGTTTGAAATTATGGCTGGTTTGCACTGATAAACTTCTCACGTAAATGATCTATTTTTTAATGGGCGGTAAACTGGCAAGTTTAGGATGTCACCAGTGTGTCAATCATCCCCCTCTCCCATAATGTTGTATTTTTATTCCACCCCGAGTAATTGTGAAATTGTAGTTGTGGTTGTTGATGTATTAAAACACAAATTACATCAATTACTTACCCGGGATTTGAACCCAGAGCCTCCGCATCGTAGTCCGCTAGCTTTGTCGACTGGACTACGGAGGCCGACAGCCGACTCAGTTGCTGAGTGTTTAAAACTCCGTTTGCTTATTTGAAGGATGTGGGTTTGAATCCTCCCAACTCCGAATGTATTTAAACTTATTTAAATATTTAAGGAATCACCATACGTACTAACATAAAACTATTTTTACAGTAGAAGTATCCAATACCGAGGAAAATATAAAATATGACTATTCACGTCGGTAGTGCTCCTCGCAGCCGACACAAGCACAGCAAGCGAACCATCGGACAGGATTGCGGATGAAAAGCAGAATGTTACAGAAGATGGTCGACGAGGTCCTGATCATAAGCAACGACCGGCGGAAACGTTCGAAGATGGCCGAATCCTTACGACTGGCTAGCAACCATCAAAATCATAGTCCGATAAGAAATACTTTACGCCTGACGCGGTCATTATATGCTACTTATAATATTATTTATTTATTTCACAGCCATTAAGTATGATCTGGACTAGGAGGTACACCATTATCCACACATCCAAAGTTTAATATAAAATGTCTACTTCAGTTGACGAACAGACTGAAAAGGTTAACGAAGAATAAGTTTCTAAAGTGAATTGATTGGTAGTAAGTATTGTAATCCTTTTTGGGTTTTAATGTAACTGAAAGAGTAGCAGATACACATCGAAAGTCATTTGACCGAAATTTCGAATAAACTACTTTTGGTTTAGGGTTTTTTTTTGTGCTTTCGGTCCAGTGTATCTCGGTCTAGTGACTTTTGGTCTAGTGCCTTTCTGCTAAATGACTTTTGGTCTAGAGCCTTTCGGTCTAGTCTCTTCTGTCAAGTGATTTTCAGCCTACTGCCGCGTCCATAACTAAAATAATACCGCCCTAACTAACGCAAAAATTTGTTTACGTATTAAAGAATACAAGATTATTATGGTGAAGAAACTGTTTAAACCAAAATGGTGTCATTAGGTTTATGTCTCCTGTATTTTTATCAGCAATGTCTCATATACTCACGCAAAACCTAATACTGACGGTTCGCTAATAATTGTCACATTGTGAAACAAACAAAAATGAATATTGTAGGTCAAAAAAGTAATATTCGTAGCTACTCAATAGGGTACGTAAAAAGTTTCTCGTTCTGTTTTTTTTTTCCACCTCGTTCTTTTTTCAATTTTTATCGCCGAGCTGAGTCGCGAGCAAGACATAACTGAAATATCCGTCTCCGCCCGTTATTGCCGAGTTAACGACCGGCGCTTCCCGCGTCGCTGGAATTAGCGGAGTGGTAATTACAGGGTGACCCGGGGGGGGGGGGGGCATTTTCCCTCAATTTTGTCCTCGTCGTTCGTACCCTTGCGGCTTTCGCGAATTTCACCGCACACGGAAGGAGGGAAAAAAAAAACAGATATGTAATAATCTTTACAAAGCAAGAGTTCTTTTTTTATCTTCAAAAATATTGGTTCTTTTTTTGTGAGTGTACGCGTTTTATTGCGCTTGTTAAGTTATTAACTCCAACTTCTTCCATCCATTTTATAGTCTGAATTATTGCATTAAGATGAGATTTGCAGCAGACGAATGTGAAGTTGCTTGGGGGAATAATGTACGAACTTTACCATTTTAAAACAGCCCTTGAACTATTTAGACCACAGACGGAAATAAATACAACACTTTTTTTTAGACATAAATTACTTTTGTTTTACTCTTTTATTGTTCAAAAAACAAAAAAAAACAAAAATACCCAGTGTTAGATCCCAACTACTTAAAGCTGTTTCCTGCAATTTGATTTTACTAGCTTAAATGTTTTCTTTTTAATGTGTTTCGAGTGCCAAATTCCTTTCATTGACTATTCACAACGTTAGTTTTATCTTTCGTACTATGATCGTTGCAAATTTTTATGCAACAAAGGAAACTACCACTTGACTTTGTGTGGGACAGACGTTTATGGTACAAACATGTACTATAGTACACATTTATATCTTATTAGGGGCAAGGATGTATGCGTAATGACTGTCAGGGTAGTTGGTATATAATGATAGATAAAACGGAAGAAAAAAATTCGATGTTATAGGAAGAATATAAATAATCATAACTGATTCATACTGATTTTCAGTTCAAGTATCAAAATTTGAGTATTAATTTTCATCTTGTAACTAATCAAGTTTTGTCGTTCTTTAGTTTGTCCACACATCGAAAAGTGGACGGAGAACTGCAGAAATTCATGAAGAGCATTTTAATAAAATATTGTAATTTTATTCAATAGTTTTTCATCAATTAGTTGTTACCTTTTCAGGTTCGGCACATCTGTAATCACTTGATTTGACCACACGCTCCGGGAGAAAAACAACATTCTTGCGCATATCTCTCATGGACCGAGGTAGTGAGGCAGCGTAATAAACCAGCGTTTTTTTTTTAAGGTGAGTTGGAAAAAAATATATTTTGTAAAAACGAAGCGAGGCTGAATGAAACCATAACAATACTTTTTTAACTCTGTAAAATAATAATAAGGCCGTATAGGAGCTGAGGGCTGGCGGAAAAAAAAGCTAATTAGTGTGCCTGTCAAAAGCGTTACCGGTAGCTATTTATTTCGGACATTTTCCCCGTTATTTCGGGACTAGAAAATAATTGGCCTACACTGACCAAATCAGCTTTCTTGATTAATGGCAATGGTTTGTTTTAGCTCTTGATCCGTCTATATAACTTGAAATACTTATTTATTAATTTAAACTAATGTTTTCTTTAAAAATGTTGTATAATAATTCAAAACAATCCTGAAAGTTATAAATATTTATCCTTGAGATGAAGGAAATGTATATCAGTGTTGTATAAGCTGCGAAAACATAGTGTCTGCATATATTATATAATATAATCCAATAGAATAGGTCTGTCCCCCCCCCCCTCCTTTTCATAAAATGCTTGTAACCGTTGAACAGTATCCTGAAAAGTAAAACTTAACTTAATTTGTATAAATAATTACATTAAATAAAAATATGACTGCAGAACACAATTCAGGCTTCGGGGATGTGAGTGTAGACAGATTGTTTCGGGCAGCTGTGTTATTTGTAGGGCCATGAAAATTTCGCGAAAAGATCCCGAGAGTAGCTGGAAGTTAAAACACTGTAGCATCGTCTGTGTTTCGTGATTGGGTGAGTTACTTTCAGGTGCATGTCGATTGTTACAACAACCAATCACACTAATGCAGTGTGGAAGCAAACTCGTCCTTAGTGGCTCGTGCAAACAAGGAAACGACTTCTCTCACAGACGGCTGCCAATCACAAGGAAGAAACCGCTGGTGTGAGTATACCTTGTTGCAGTCTAGTAGGCGTTCAGATTTTTTCGTGAAAATTTCCTGCCCCTAGTTATTTTCCCTCTTGGTAGCATGCGTGTGGGGAATTGTTTTCGGCCTTGACCGTGGAAGTAGGTCAAGGTCGTGACAGTGTAAACATCTTAGTTCTCGGTATACGGCATTTGGTAGGAGTAATCTCGTGAAAATGGAACGGAAGTCGATGCACGAAAATGTGTCACAAAGCTGGCGGACCAACGTGTAACAACATAAACCCGTATATATTCAGTTTCGTTAACATTAGGGGACATATCAAACGTATTGGTGTGCCAAATGAAACTTTATGATAGTGAAACTACCATTTAATATGTTTGGCAAACTAAAATAGTTAAAGTAAAAATAAATCACAAGTTTTAAAATACCTAAGAAGACTATAATTGCAATTATTGTAATACATAATGTCCTTATAAATTAATAAGAGGCTTCTAACGCAGCGGTAGAGCGTGTGCTTGTCAACTTCAAGGTGCGCGGTTAAAATCTCATAATTGAAAAGCTTTTTTTTTTAAATTAACTTAAATAAATAATTTGTAATATAATAATAATGTTGGATCAGCTCAATAAGGTTAATGTTTTCTAGAAGTAATTATTTACATAATGATTTCAGTCATTAAAGCAAAAAATATATACATAAACTCATACTTAGTTTTAAAATATGTATTTTGAAATATTTAAGGTTTTAGTGATGCCATAGAAGTATAACATCTAGCGTGTGCAGAAACTCTGGTTTTTAACTGTTTCGTGATTTTTAACAAGATGGACCTAACTTCAATATAATTACTTGTCAAAAATCAGTTCCTAAACCGGGGTTCAGGATTAAACCAAGTCTTTTTTTGATTTTATCGGAACCATTTTTAATAGTTTAAAATTTTCGCTTGTTTCGTGCTGCCATCTGTGGGTGATGGTGGCAGGCAACGTTTATGATTCAGACAGCGTATTCTAGCTTGTCGGAAGGGGGAAATATATAAAAGTAAATGAGCGATTCGCGTCCAGAAATTTTGCTATGTACATGAAACGCGAATATTTTACTGATCAGTATATTTATCACGCTCGGCATTATTTAAAATAACTACAATTCCTAATTTCGTTTCCAAGCTTCGTGTTATAACTTTATTTGCAAAATGAACAACAGGAGAACCCATGCATTTGCTTGTTACCGAGGGTAGATGTTCACACATCACTGGCAAGCAATGAAAGACTTTCTCACTATTTTTTAAATTTTTTTTGGAGTGTCGAACTAACCACGTGGTATAGTGGCCATCTGTCCAACCTGTATCCAAATAAGAACTTTTTTTTTTCTGATCTTGTAGCAGTGAGACACGCCATTGCGCTCTGTCACTGCTGTTGCCGCAGGCTGCTTTGAGCAGCGGTCGCCGAAGACGTCCCTGGATCGCTGTGCGCATGCGCCCGGCTATGGTAACCATGGTAGCTGCAGGGCCGGTGCAAGGTAAATGGGCGCCCTAGGCGAAAAAACCTTAATCCCCCCCCCCGCCCTCCCCCCGGGCCGGACACCACAAAAACATTTTCCTTGCCTCAAAATACATCATGTAAGCCTAATATTGTCAACAATCAAATGTAAGCAGGCTTGTGTTTTTTTTTACTTTTTTACTTATTACAAATCATAAACAGGTCACCGTGGACTTTAAATAATTACTTATATTCAATATAAACATTCCAAACTGTTACAAAAATCCATTTTCATCTAGTTTCACTAATCGTTAAACATATTATATATGAGCTGTTGTGTGTCGTGCTGCGCCGCCCCCAACTACTTGGCGCCCTAGGCGGTTGCCTAGTTCGCCTGTACGGACGCGCCGGCCCTGGGTAGCTGCTGCAATGGACGCCCTCTGAGCTCGCTGACCGACAGCCTGCAGGAGGTCGGAGTGGACTACTGATTCCCCGGGAGCGCCCTCCGACTGCGCCTCAGGATGTATCCCTTGTCCGGAAGTGCTTTTACGTTTGGTCCACTTATCGAGGCTGCCAGATAAAACAACAAAAAAGAAAAATCACCCGCAAAACAAACCTTGGGGGGTGGGGGTTAGGAAGGGGGGTAGGGGCAGGGCGTTTCTAAAAGGGCGCTTTGCTTGTTGTTGAAACACATTTTGTTTGAATGGATCTCAAGAAGAGAATCCATAAACATCAGTGATGGTGATGGACATTTCAAAGTCAAAGATGCTGCGTCTCATCAGTTAACTTAAGCGTTCGGTGGCAGAGTGATCTAATGTCCAAGAAAAAAAATGGGTTTATGGTAAAAGAAAATTATAACTAGAGACCGGAAAAATTCGCGGATTCTTTTCGTGATGCGCTGGAATTCCAATAATTATACCTTTAAGCTGATTTTCCTATTAGCTCAGTGTTCGTCTCCACGGCTCTAGGCCAATGAGAAACCCTCAACCAAAGAACTATCGAATCACAGGCAAACCAGTAGAGACGACTCGCAGGTCAGCAACCAATTAACTGGCGTTATTTTTCTTGGTATATACAGGACTGTATAGTCTATCCTGAAGGGCATCGAAACAGCGAATTATTCCTGCCCTAATTATAACTAGAGACTGGGAAATTTCGTCGATTCAATGGATGGACTCCGCAATCTTACGCATATTCTGGCAAATTTTTCTTGTTAATTGGCTGATGACTTGGTAACTTGTGATTTGATACTTTTTTTTGTTTAAGACTTCTCACTGGCCCAGAGTCATCAATATTAACTGTAAGCCAATAGTAAAAGCAGTACAAAGGTACAATTAGTTCAATTTCAGCTTATCACAACATCAATCCGCGAATTTTTCCGGTCTCTAATTATAACTGTTCAGCATCTTTCTGTGTAAATCTTTAATGAATAAGTTTGCTTACATTGGGAAAAAATAATTATATCAGAGTGTCCTGCTTATGAAATTGTTTCTAGATCACTTTGATGAAAATTTATATAATTTTTTGTACTCAAGTGATATCTTTATCCTTTAATCATGTCTATTATTTTTTACTATGTACCGCAAAGATGTTTTCATAGAAGACTTTAATTAAAAGTTAAAAAAAAAATCAGTTGTTCGCAGTCCTGAGCTGTGAAGCTTACTGATAGACAATATTTTTGTGTAATTATTTTACAACATTTATTTATACCCAGTGGAAAATGTTACAATATTACAGTATTGTTATATAACATGAAAGGACATGAAAATATAAATGACTGATTTCTTAGTACAGATGTAAAATTATATACGACACACATTTTAAAAATAGAATAGATTTAAAAATTTTGAACACAGACTTGCGTAAACAAATACATACAAAATCAAAGATATACAATAAATAAAAAAACCATAAAATTAATTAATTTTTAAAATACAAATTTGATCGGAAAACAAGTTTTATTCGCTCATTCTTTTACTTTATTTTAATTTATAAAAAGCAACTAAGATATCTAAAAAAGCAGTTCTTCAAAAAGAAGCATTTATTTTCCTCATGAATATGAGCTCATTTTGTCAAGGAACCATACAATGAAATTATTTTATGAAGAAAACAAGAAAAAATAAGTAAAGCATTCTGGCTTCTGGGTTGAGACTACGTATGTATAATTATCGATGGTGTGCCCAACGATATTGATTTATCATCAAGTATCTTATCTTAGTATCGTACTATTTAAGAAATAATCTATCTATTTACTATAACGACAAGTAAAGTTCCTACCATAGATTGAAATTACGATTTAGCAGCCAGGTCAAAAGTTCAACTCATTTTTATTTTTATTTTTTATTTTTTTCATGAATTCAAAGAATGAAAAAGTAAAGTTTATTAATTCAGCTGGACGGATTTCCATCTGTGTTTTTACATTTCAAGTGTTCCAGCATTTGTGTTGCCAATTGGATTTTAGCGACGGGATTCACTTCACGTGCTTGGTTTCGTTAATCGAATCTCTTTGATTCCCTCGCGCTCTTTTCACGTCGCTGCAAATCGTTTTCAGAGCGAAGTTCTCACACGTACGTTAAATACATCAGAGATTTTCAGATAATTGGTTTTCGAATCCGTGTTATCGACCGCCGATAGCTCTTTGCGTGTGTCGTGCTAAAACCCAGGCAAGCCTTAGGACAATATTGGTTCTCCATACCGGGAAAAGTGTACATTTTTTTCTGTTCACACGGATGCATGAAGATCCATGGAGTGACTGTTTTGAAGTTAAATTGAAGTAACTTTGGTTAGCAAAACAAAATGAAGGTAAATGTAGCAGGTAAATGATAAAAAGTTCGATTTAAAAGCTTGCTAGGAAGAATCATGCAATTACCAGACAAATATGTTAACACATATCAGCAATTAATGAGCGTAAAAATTCACTGTGATATAAATAATGTTATCCAGATGGGTGGTCGTTATCATTAGGACTTCAAATAATATCATTGAAAAATTCCAGACACTGACTCAACTTTTTATCGGTCTTCAAGTAAATGTGTGTAGCTATAAATGTTTTGTAACGTTTGTTATTGTATATTTACCTACGTATACTTGCTGTGTGGCTAATATGCGATATCACGCGACAATTAGGCATACGAGGTTCTTCCATTCACTTGAGTTCCTTTAACAACGCAAAATACGTGTAGGATGAATTCAGAAGCTGCAACATAAACGAAACACATTGCAAATAAGTTCATAATTCTTTAAATGTAAAATATAAATTCCTTATCAATAAATATTAAAATAGTTTTAAAGTAAAAATAAAATTCTACATTTATAAAACAAAAACTGTTATAGAGTACTAAAAAAATTACAACGTAAATTTAGAGTTGAATTTGGAATTTTTTCGCAACGTGAAAGACTCGGTCGACGTGTTCCAAGTTCTTAAACTGGGGTCGTGGGTTTAAGTTTTTCTTAGAGCGCGAGTCATTTTACGTGTTTTTAAGTTTACAGACCGAAGAAAGGGGACGTTAATATTATCCAGAGTAACCTGTTCTAATGAAATTAAACAGTTATAAACATATTTTCCCTTGGGTTTTTTTCCCCCGAGTTTTTAAATTGTTGGTTAAGTTTGACACCGTATGCACATCACAGTATGCAGAGGTAGGTGTAAAACAAAGCACGATATATACCCACCGCTCCGTAAGTTTCCAGCGATATATCCTTGTAGCGGAATGCAGTGAGCTTGGCGGGTTTTTGCGCTCTCGTGATCATCATGAGCACCATGGCCTTGAACTCCTCGTCTTCCTCGTACCACTCCATGCTGTAGGCTTCTGTCGCCACTTCCCCGCTCTGTGCGAACATTGTTACTGCGGTATTCAGTGCAACATAGCTGAACAAGTAGGTGTTCCAAAGGGATTTGCTGTTATAAACTGTGCAAAGTGCCTTCCCGAACTAACTACTTGTGACGCGCAGCGTCACACTCGCAGAAAATTTTTTTTTAAAAGATCTAATTTTATTTTGGTATTACTGAAAAAATACCACAAAATAAATGTTAAGTTCCAACTATTATTTTTCGTATTTGGCCATCAAATTCAAGGCTAGCCAGACAATACCACTGAAGATAACACTGGGTATTTTAAGGCTGATTCAACTTTTGATCCTAATCAAGTGAAACGAAATTTCAAGTAATATTTTTATAAATAGCCGATACACAGTAAATGTTTTTTTTTAAATATAACATAAATATTCATGTAAAATTACAGACATTTGTAAATTTGTACAATTTGAAAACAACTTTATCACTGCCAAATAGTGTTCGCAGTAATACTGGGTTCGGATTATTACACGGAAATTTATACTTTGTGTTGTCCCAGTACCTCCAGTAATTAAAGTTATTTGTTAAACCATTCCCTGAATAGCTTTCCAGTGTTGACTACGCGCGTTAAGAAGCAAAAAACAACAAAATAAAGTCAAATTATTGAATATTTCACTGTCTTTTCTATGGTTAAAAAAATATGCTTGATTAAAACATCAATTAAAATATTAAATTAAACGCCAATTTTTGTAAGAATATACTCAGTATTTCATATGTGCAAAAATAACCTAGTCATGTGTTGTACAAAGTTACAATATCTTTCTTGTAGTGTTACAAACTATTTACTGGCAATTGGTTTCTAAAAAAAAAAATATTTAATAAAAACAGAAAAAAAACATTTTCTGTGTTGAGAGGGAGATATATATATATTTGATCGAAAAGGAAGTGATGCTGAGAGTTTTAACATAGTAATCACCAGCTGAATTATGGCGTCTCCGTATCTGCAGAACAAAAACAGCTCCGAAGACGAAGCAAGCACCAACGCCATGAACTTAAACAAGTCGCTGGTATTGGTTGAGCTCTGCAACATTACACAGTTCATCGCACTGGAGGGAACATACATTTAATATACTGAATGAATCATGTGTGAGAACGAACTTGTTTAACAAATCATTAAAAAAATAGTAGATGGTTATTCACATGAAAAATACCCCACAAATTTGTAATTTTCAGGAGATCATTTGTTTCAAATTTATATTTAGGTTTATTTGCTAGCTAAAGTAACTTCTTAATGAAATAAAAAACAGATTATTGGTGCGATTTATAAAACTAAAATAGTAATTTTAATATAATAGTTATACCAAATTTATAACATGTATCAAGCACACCCACACACACAATTATAAATATGTGTCTATTAATGATATATATATTGGTTAGTCAAATTGTTTACTATTAGTTAGCTGTTTTAGACGTCAAACTATTTTTAAAAAATTCCCGAGTGTTTACTGTAAATACAATTATTTCATTTTCTTGCAATGAATCTGCAGGTTCAGTTGAACAAATTATAAACAAATAGACTTAAAACCTTTCCCTGTTTTGAGATAATAACTCCAACTGTTGACATATCTACAAAGCATTTCGCAACATAATGTTCGTGAATATTTCAGTCAATAGAACAGTTACATGCGTCAGCATAATAATTTTTCCAAAACATGAAGGTAGTCTACATTAAATACCAAATATGCGATAGATGATAGATCCCAAACTAAAAGTCTTTATCTCTGTACTACGTAGCAAATTATGACCTACGTATTGGCATGAGGCTCCAATTTCGTATAGGCTACTGTGATGTGATCAGAAGATTGCATTAAGCGGTTATAGTCGATGAGTCAGAAAATTAAAATTCATCCTTTATTTAATAACGCCTCACTTACACTTCTCATTTACCTGAACATATTATACACGGTAAATTCAAAATGAAATAAACTTGTATTAGTTATTCTAGCATTTTATACACTTAAACAACGATGTATAGGTACTAAACACAGAAGCGTAAGAATTTAAACAGGGAGAAAGAACATGTATTTAGAGAAAATGTGTAACTTTTAAATTATATTCTTCTCTTATATTATTGATTATTATTTTATGGCATCATGAACCCTTTTCTCCCATGAAGGGGGTTGAATTACGAAAAATGCCCCTCTTCTGACGAATTCCCGAAAATCCCTCCACCCCTCTTCCACTTATTTTTTTAAGCTGGGTACGCCCTTGACATACATTAGCAAACTATACACACATACATGCAAAATCACCAAACATAAGCTTGTAAGTGTCGGAAGACATCGTCCAAATGGTCAGCTATGGCACGTATAACATTTATAAATGTGGTTATGTTCTTACCCGCAGCAGAAAGTTCAAGTTAGACACACTCCATATAGCTAAAAAAATTCGTAAATATCACGGACATTAAAAAAATGTATTTTTTTTATTGAAAAACTTATAACCTTCACTTTAAACGTAGGTATTTATGTTTTGTAGAATAGATAGGTTACTTGAAGCATTCAACTATTATTTCGCTTTACTTTTAAAAATTGGTATTTAAAACTCTCTTACGTAGTCTATTAGTTTTAAAGATAAATAAGATTAATTTAATGTTTTTAGATCAATAAACACCCTTTTTTTGGTCACTAAAAATTACTTAGCATGGTGATAATACGCAAAATATTTTGTAGAAACCATAGAGCCTACTTTTTACACAATTATTAAAATAACTAACCTACGTAAATGTGGTTGTTAACTCACCTCTGTGGCTAGGAAAACACTTAGGGCGATTATAAACACACTGTACAGAAACTGCATCATCATGAAGGGGTGGTAAACATTGTCCAATTCCTTTACAAACCTGTAAATGAAGATGCGAGGTTGTAATTGGTAAATGAGTTGAAAAACAATTTTATTTATATTCATGCTTATAAACGATATTCTACATGTATAAACATACAAAACAAGTAAAATAAAGCTAAATGTGTACTTCTGCAAATGCTTAATTTTCTATTTTTTTCGTGTTTTCAGCTAAACAAAAACAACAGAAATCTCGTAGTAGAAAACTTTTTTTTCAGCCTATGATTAAATGTATGGGTGTTTAGTAACAAAAGAGTGATATTTCTGGTTGGCAAAGGGGTGGGTATGGGGATTAGATAGATCTCCCGCTGTCATCATCGAAGAAATTGTCTATAGATAAATGAAAATTACCAGTGAAGTAAGAAATTCAAGACTAGAAGAGAATGTGAATTATAAAATGCTACTAGCCATTTAAAAATGGGATTATTGAAGGTTTCAGTAAGCCAGATTTACGAATATATTGATTTGTTATATTTTGCAAAAAAAAAAAGTCTAAATGCTCCCTTAAGTGGGATTAGGCCTCTCCATTTTGCAATTTCAAAAATTTTGATACGGCTTACAATAAAGCTACCGTGCTAATTTTTCTGGTCGGGCATGGCATAGGACTTAGCTTTGGCTGCTTGTAAAAGTCAACACTTGTAATCTGGTGTGATTGTCATGAAAGTTGTAGTCACCCGCGTGAAAAATTAAGTTTCTTCCTCGTAGAGCTTACAGACTAGAGCCTGTTAGTAAATATGTGGTCGCAACAAGATGATGAAGGTCTGCGAGATATTATTTATGCCTTGACATGCAAAAATTGGGATAAATAGTTAAAAATCTGAATTTTAGCTAAAATCTGAAGAATAAAAAAATCCGGATGGCGGGGCCTAATCCTCCTTAAATAAATAAAAACTTTTAGTGTAAAAAGCTATGAACTAATGATTATATATAAAAATTCTTTGTCTTCTGAGTTTTAGGCCATAATTGTCTTCCGATTTGCCAATACATCTTTAAAATTGTAGGTACTCGAACTGAGCAGCATTTTTAAAGTTATTAAATGTAATATACTCTAATATTTTTGTTTACTCATCAAATATTTTAATATAACGGAACATAATCTAAAAATATTGATGCGATGGAAGTGCAGTGAGTCTCTGGCCTGAGCAACGAGACAACCTGTATCCACTATTACACATTTGCTGGCGGTTTTATTCGGGAATAGCCGAACAGTGTTGGACTAATAAATTCAGATCTACACAGCTTACCTGTGCATTTGGCCTCGGCATTAGTCTATGGACCTTCCTCGTCATGATTCTATGGGAGGAAGCTGCGGGCTTACACTGGAATCGCAACAGCGCGACGTGCGTGACGCGAAGTTAGCGATGAGACAGCAAAAAAAAATCGCGTTATTGCAAACACGTGATCTATTTTTACTCCAGCGACAAAATAAAAATAGAAACATTAAAGTAATAAATATGTTTTTTTTTGCCATTACACACGCACCAAACGTATGACAACCATAAATGCTTATAGTCTTTTTCTTTTCAATCAAACTGTTTCAGAGAAATATATTTAATTCGAAATTAACATTCATTTGAAATATCACTGTCGTGACACATTTAAAAGAGTTCACAGTTAAATTTTACCAACCTAACCTTTGAAAAAATAACAATGAAATAGGCCAACCAACTTTGTAATTCCAAATTCTGACGCTCGTTCCAGTAACGTCGCGCCCACTACGCGGTGGAAATAGAACAACTTTCTGATCGGAGTGTCTGTCGCGCCGGCGTATTCTGTCGCTATGACGTCAGAGATGTATCAAACGTTATGACTAGAAGAATAGTTTTATTCGCGTCGCGTACATCTCGCTGTTGTGGTTCATGCTTCAGGCCTAGTTTATAAACTATGCAAGGAACCTAACCCTGCCACAAAGCAAAACGCAACCAACGAAACTCGGTCGTTTATAAAGCATGAAAGTTCCAAAAATGTCTCCATTCATACCACTTGCATAATAGTAGAAAACTAATTTACTTACATGGATTATATTTTTAGTTCAAGTTTATCATAAAAAAATTCTAAATCATCAAAAATTTATTTTAAATTGTTGTATTATTTCACTGTATAAAATTTTGAGTGAAAATGTGAAGTAACTATTGGTATAACAACATAACGTCTGCATTTTGAAAAGATTTGGAATACTTCGAATAATATGGAAGGCGGTAAGTTGGCCGATGTTTGCGTTATGTCTCTGTGCTTTGCGTGGTTAGTAAACGGGCATTTAAAAGTTTTTGACGTGACAAAGTCTAATAAATCGATGAACGCCGGCTGCACGCACGAAACAATGTCCCGTTACGCACATTGTCCCGTTACGCCGTGTCCCGTTACGCTCATTGTACGCTTGCGCCGCATCTATCTCTCTTCCACTAGATTGGAACAACCATCGATTTGACTTTTTCGAGGCACATTAAACATGAAATACTCCCATTCGTTTCCTACTTTTCCTATCATCGTCCTATCCTTAACAGAATAACACAGATTGGAAGAAGTTCAATAGCAAACATGTATAAAAGTTATAGTTAAAATAATCTGTTCGTTAAAGTAATAAACATATTTGAATTAATGAGTGCAAATAAAAGTAAATTTATCAATTAAATTGTAGATTTAATTTCACTCCTTCTTTGTATCCATACAAAATAGTGATAATTCAATAAAAATGATTCAATTTTATTCATAAAAGTATGCAATCATTTCATCAATGTTTTGTTATGACGTTTTCACATTAAACTATCGTCCGTAAACCGACTTTACAGACAACCAATTTGTTATGTGTGTTGAGCGTGTGTGCTGCGGCCTCACGCGGTGACGGCGTCGTGGTGACGGACGCAGTCGGCGAGCAGGCGGCGCCGCGGCCCCGGAGCGAGCGCGGCCCCGCGCAGGCCCCGGAGCGAGCACTTCAGCACCTGCAGCTGCCCCGCGGCGTGGATGAGGAAGGCCGCGGTGGTCGTGTCGTAGCTCACCACCATGCCGGCGATCAGAGTCGCGCTCGCCACCTGCGACCGCGCGTTTGCACCGCCACAGATTGAATATCGAGTGTGTCATTCCAGGTTTCATACTTAAAGCTTACTTTTGTCGACTTAAAAAAAAAAATCATTACTATATCATTGGTATGTAAAGTCCACTTAAAGGATTTCATAATTATGTCAGACTAACATAATCATTATGTCATTAATTTTACGTCAGTATCTGATAAAATAAGTGCGAAATAATTATCCAGACTATAATTAATTTAAAATTTCAAAAACAGAACAGTTATTCCTACGCGTGAAAACTCTTATCAGTTCCACTGATTAGCAGGGGCAAGTCTTTCCCGCCAAATAATCTGATCGATATTCAGACTGCAATAGCAGGCATCACCTCGCTACTCAGAAAAATATTTTTTTTTAAATACTTTTACAAAAGATTCCTTTGCGAAACCAGTTGCCAAGTAATATTTTGAAATACTACACGAAATACATTGCAAATTTTTAACAACACATGGCTATGTTCTTTATACATTTAATATGTTTTTCGAGAATAATAAGTCTTTCATACAAAAATTGGCCCATATTTTTGTATTTTAATTACTGTTTATACAAGAATAATTTTTTTAAGCCATGGAAAAGATGATAGAATATTCAACAACTGAACCTTTTTTGTTTTATTATGCTTATTTATGTACGCATTTAATACTACATAACTATTCACTGAACGGTTTACAACTAACTTTTAACTTTTATAGGTACTAGGACAACACAATGCATAAATACCCTGGTAATAATACGAACCCAGTATACTGCTAAAAAAATTTTTTAGTGATACAGTTGTTTTCAAGTAAATTTACAAATTTATAACTATCTGTAATTTTTTATATGGATATTTCTGTTCCATTTAAAAAATAAAATTAACAGTGCAGCGACTGTTCCCTTATTGGCAACCGCCTGCAAGCCGGGCCATTGAGAACGTGTCTGCTTTCACACAGGTTGGCTGCTGTGTTTGGTTTGCTAACAATAGACACGCACTTGAAATATACACATCCAATTACGAAAAATGAACAATGCTACAAAGTTTTAACAAACAGCTGGTCTGGAAATGTTTTATCAAAAAATGCTTGACCCTGCTGATTGGAGTCATCGCAAAATTATGAGCGACTTCGAGAATTCGGAGACTAAGGAACGTGGGACGAAAGGGCTGTCTAATTATGAATATATTACAAATGAACTTTATTAAATCAAACCCGAATACCCTTATACCCTTTCAATTTTATATTTAGGTATAGATTTTCAAACTAACCTAACAAGAAAAATTCAATCTCGTTAAGTCTAAAACCCACTGTATTTTTTTTTAAATACTAAAGCAACTTGTTATAATTTTTTTTACAAGCGATGTGTAGAAGATAAAAAATTAAAAAAACCGTTCATTAGGTTAGACAATTTTAGAATAAACGGCTTTAATTTTCGCACATATTTTAGTGTTTGGTTGAAAGGACAGCAACATTATTATTCCTACCCCCGATACGCATGGCAACTGCGTTGGCTGGCAAACTTTTATCATTTTAGGTATGCTGTACGAACTGTCATATCCACTTTTATGCCCATGGGTATAACAGAAGGCATTGTGCGTATTGGGTTTAAGCAAGCAAGCTATAACTTCCAGACGCCTGACTTACGACTCCGGGGTTGTTGCGTTCAGTCGGGAAACGCAAATGACGAATAAGTGCACGGACCCAGGGGCGTACCCAGGGGGGAGGGGGTTTATGGGTTAAACCCCCTGCCCCTTTTAGAGCCAAATCTTTAATTAATTTCTTATTCATCACTCGAACAAATTTCATATTAAAATTAATAAAAATTTTACCATTACAATAAATAAATTTAAGAACCGAAAACTGCTAAAATAGCACTATTTTACACCTTAAAATCCAAATTTTCCCGGGGGAGGACCCCCGGACCCGCCGCTTTAATACGGAAGGGGGGGGGGGGGGGAAGGCATGCTTCTTAACACTCCCCATACACAAATCCTGGCTACGCCACTGCGCGGACCGATCTTAGGTAGCGGGTGAGCTTGCTTGTCACGCGGTTCGGAAGACACTAGTTACTGGTTCCGTGTGGGACGCGGCGACGGGCTGACCTGGAAGCAGTAGGCGGCCTCGTAGGCGGGCGAGCGGCGGTGGTCGAAGAAGTAGGCCGCCTGGAAGGGCAGCGCCCGGCGCGGAGACGGCGTCTGGAAGGCGGCGGGCGCGGTCCACGCCGCCACCATCAGCAGCACCACGGCGCCGAACCCGCGCGTCAGCAGCCCGGCGCGGCGCGAGGCCAGGCGCATGGCCGCCTCTCGCCCCGGCGTCCCGACGCCCGCCCAGCGCCCGCTCTGCGGTCAGCGCCACTCCCCGCTGCTGCTTCCGGCAAGCTACAACTAACTAACTTTACACATTAGTAGGGACCCGTGAAATTCGCGGGTCCAACGACCTCCAGGATAGACTCCGATATCCTCTACGCACTCGGGAAAAACGCCAAACTGTTCATTTGGCTGCTGACTTGCGAGTCGTCTCGACTGGGTGCTGGCCTGTGGTTCGACACCACTTCTACGAGTGATGGGTCTCTAATTGGCCCTCAGTCCTCCAGATCAACAGTGAACCAATGACAGAAGCAACACTAAAGGTATAATTATTTGAATTTTAGCATAACACGGAATGAACCCGCGAATTTCACGGGTCTCTACACGTTACACATGCTAGACACCAACGGTCTACCAACATAATACAAAAACAAAAGTGTGGCTGTCTCGTGGACACATCCGTGTGTTGTACGTGAATGCGTGTACGTAACAGCTAATATTTTATATACAAAATATAAAATACGCTATATATATTCACTGTAACTATTTCACACTAATGTTTTATAAGCATGAAATCGATAGATTTTGACGAGAGCTGACGATTGAAACTCAAACGAACGTCGTAGCTTCTCCGAGTCCAAAGTTATATGTACTAAAATGAAAATCTCGAAACGCAGCAAAATGACCTCAAAATGGTGGCGCTTCCCCCTCCACCGCGCGCGATGCGTCACAGTCCTCACTTAGCGTAACGAATTCTTTGATCCTTTAGCTTTCCAGTGGTGTGATTAAATTTTGGATGGAGATGATAGATGTGTAGCTGCAACACTAAACTTATCCTGAGCAGTTATTTTGCAACGAGTAATAATTTTTTAATTCATTTTTATGTAGAAAAATTGTCTTTTTTTTCTCTCTTTTTCACGATAGACTTACAAGTCGAGGTTTGAATTGCCAAAGAGGTTTCGCGTCTATCGTTGACTTACACACGCTCTTTTTTTATTAATATTAGTGATAGTGATAGTGATAGTGTACTTATAAACTTTTAAAAGTGTATTTATATAAGTGAGGTTATGTTCCCGGGTGTATAATTTCTTTACATTGTAAACTACTACAATTTTATTTAATAAATAATTTAAAAAATAAATTAGATAAAAATTTAAGTATATTAAATATATTTATATATTAATTTTAATTCATCTAGAGTTTACTAAATTTTAAAATTAATTTTATACACATTTATATTAATATTAATTTTTTTGTTACAATAAATTAAAATAAGTTTATTGTCTTAAATTTAAAAAAAATTAAACTTCTAACGCACGTACATAAGTACACACACCTTTTAGGTAGATATCAAATAAATATTGTAGCCGTTACCATTATGCAACTTCTGACAATACAAAACATTACTGCAAGGGGTTGAAAAACTTGGGGTTGAAATAAGAAAATAAATAAATCTTCCCTACAATGTAGTCTATAAAAATGTTTTATTTTTAACTTTTTAAAAATTTGAAATTTTTTGTCTCAAGTAAATTTTATATTGCAAACTACTGCACGTGATGGAAATAACAAGGGTAGAAAGAAAATGTCATTACTTATTTCATAGATATACCATAAAATCCATTAAAATTTATTGTAAAACTCCTAAACTTTTATGTAAAACCTTTGGCTGAAATAAATTTTGATGGAACGATCTATTACCTAATAAACAAGGGAAAAATTTAAAAAAAATCTTTGTATCAAATTAGTTGGAATTTATTATTAAACATCTTAATATTACCTTAAACCTTTGTCAAAAAAATTTATACGACCACGCATTAGTGCAAATGACGAAAAATAGTGTTTAGGAGGTCAAAAATAGTTGAATAACTACCTTAGTAGTCATAATATGAAATTTGTTAAGACATTCAATGCTGGATGCACTATGTTAAAAACATTCAAAATATTTTCGCCGAAGGGAATGTGATAAAATATTAAAAGTATGTATCTTTTTTATACACGTTTATAGAAGTTTCTTTTAAAACACGTCTATAAAGTATAACTTCAAAATATTATTTTAAAATGTAGCTCTTTAAATTCACAGACATGTAACCAAGAAAAAAACTGAATGAATGTGTGTGAGTGGGTGCGAGAATGACTGTATCACAATAAGAATATTAATTATATTTTAAATTTTTACATTAATTCACATTATGTTAGTAATTAACATGGATATTAAATTGGTAGATGATTAATCACTAATCAGTAATTGCTGTAATTTGTAATTTGTTGGTATGTAATTTCATGTTTTATTCCTTGATATTATTATACGTTGTCTACGTCTCATGCTTCAATATAATAGGAGGCGTACCGGCTTAGCTGCGCCAAACTGAAGTTGAATAAATAAATAAATAAAATGTATGTGGCAGCAGTGTCACCACCCATGTTATTGTAATTTTACACATATGCATGTTGTTATATTTTATCTCTTGTTTTTAAGTTAAACACAATGTAATAATGCACTAACACGCGTATAACAATAACATCGGTGGAGACACTGCTACCGTATACATTACAATTTTTTTACTGCATCACTTACTAAATTTACACTAACTATGGACATGTTAATTTGTACTACTTCCAAAAATATTTTACTTTTGTAGCTTATAGCTGTTATAGACCAATGTGAGCTGTAGATTTATTTTTAATTTTATCACCTTTTAATGAACAAGTAATTATTTTCTTCAATCTGAGTGACCTATCGGAGAATCGAACCGATAACTTTCTTATTATTAGTCAAGTACCTTAACCTCACTACTATCATGCACAATAACAATAAAAGAGAACTGGGAATACGGCTTACGTAAACTAATATAAATTAAATGGAGTTTTGTCAGTATGAAAAGTAAAATTTATTGCATATTTGCGGTTCCTTGGTTGTTGTAAAAATTTGTATGAAATTTTACAATATCAGTGTGTATGTACAACTACAGTGTACTGACAAAAAATAGGACATTTCTAATTTAATACTAATTGTGTGTGTTAATTTCTCATATACATCCATATGTGTTATTTAACAAATAAGTTATTGCAATAAACTATTTAAATTACTTAATTTTTACCAAAACCTGTAAAATTACACATGTATACTTGTTTCTTAAAAATTAAAAAAAAATTAAAATTACTATGCTTGTGTATAGGGGCATGCATATTTAGCGAAAAGATCCCGAAACTAGCTGAAAGATAAAAAACTGTACCATTGTCTGTGTTTCGTGATTGGATGAGTTTCTTTCAGGTGCATGTTGAATGTTAACACCACAAATCACAGTAACTCAGCGGAATCAAACGTGTCCTAAGTGGCTCGGTTCAATAAGGCAATGGCTTCTCTCGCGGACCGCCGCCAATCACAAGGGAGAACAGCTGGTGCAGTCTAATAGGAGTTCAGATTTCTTTTCTTTTTATTTCGCGAAAAATGCCAGCCCCTACTGGCAATTTTTTATGTAACAAGCTGGACAAAATTGTAGTAAATACATGGTTCGCCAATTTTTTTTTACAGTATTTCACTCCTATCTTAACCTAAGATAAATTATATTTGGTTCAATCTTTCAACCGTTCTATATTGGAACACATTTTTTTTTAATTACCGCGATAATTTAAAACAAAATCCAATGTTATTCAATACACGTGAAAGAGCAGCAAATTGCTCCAGTTGAACTATACTGACGATCTCAGGATGTCAGTACGACTGGCAATACTCTGATAATTAGAGACCGGAAAAATTCGCGGGTTCAATGACCTTCAGGATAGACTCCAATATCCTCTACACACTCGGGCAAATGCCAACTGTTCATTGGCTGCTGACTTGCGAGTCGTCTCGACTGGATGGCCTGTGATTCGACACTTCTGTGAGTGAGAGTCTCTAATTGGCCCTCAGTCCTCCTAATTAACAGTGAACCAATGGCAGAAGCAGCACTAAGGTATAGCTATTTATTTGAATTTTAGCATAACACGAAATGAATCCGCGAATTTTTCAGGTCTCTACTGATGATTAGGGGCATGCATATTTCGCGAAAAGACTTCGAGACCAGCTGAAAGTCAAAACAATGTAGCACCGTTTGTGTTCCGTGATTGGGTGAGTTTCTATCAGGTACATTTCGATGGTCACAACACCAATCACATTAAGTCAGTGCGAAATAAACGTGTCCTGAGTGGCTCGGTAAAAAGAGGCGACGACTTCTCTCGCAGACGGCCGCCAACCACAAAGAAGAAACCGCTGTTGCAGGTATACCTTGTTGAAGTCTAGTAGACGTTCAGGTTTTTTTCGCGAAAAATGCATGCCCCTACTGATAATTAGGGACCGGAAAAATTCGCGGATTCAATGACCTCTAGGATAGCCTCCATTATCCTCTGCATTTCTCAAGTAAACACGCGTGTTCATTGGGTACTAAATTGTGAGGCGTCTCCACTGGGTAGCTTGTGATTCGACTCTTCTATGGTCGATAGTCTCTCATTGGCCCAGAGAGCTCCAGTTAAACTGCGAGCCAATAGCAGAACCAGCAGAATTGCACACATGTTTGAATTTCAGCCTATCACGAAATGAATCCGTGAATTTTTCCGGTCTTTACTGATAATTAGAGACCCGTGAATTTCGCGGATTCATATCGTGTTATGCTAAAATTCAAATCATTATACATTAGGGCTGTTTCTGCCATCGGTTCACTGTTAATCTGGGGGACTGAGGGCCAATTAGAGACCCATCACTCACAGAAGTGTCGAATCACAGGGCCCACACAATCGAGACGGCTCGCAAGTCAGCAGCCAAATTAAGAGTTGGCGTTTGCCAGAGTGTGTGGAGGATATTGGAGTCCATCCTGGAGGTCGTTGAACCCGCGAATTTTTCCGGGTCTCTAGAGATGAATGCAAGTATGAATGCAGAGCACCCACCTGCAGCTCCGCCAGCAAGCCGGCCAGCCGCGAGACGTCGCGCCGCCGGCGGACGAAGTAGGCGTACCGGAGCCCGGAGACCAGGATGGCCGTGGTCGTGCAGGCCGCCGTCACGGCCGCCTCGAAGTCGCCCCGCGCCGCCGCCAGCCCCGCCACGTTGGACGCCGTCGCGAGCGAGTACACGGCCAGCATTAGCGCGGACACGGCGCGCTGGAGGCGGCGTCGCCACGCGGCGCTGCCGTGGGGCGGCTCCATCATGTCGAACAACCGCATGCATTTCGTGTTCAGCCTCATGTCCGCGAGCTGAGCCGCCATGCGCCTGGCGGTCCAACCACGGTCAGACCATTGCTTAGCGACTTATAGGTAGAGACCCGTGAATTTCGCGGATTCGATGACCTCCGGGATAGACTCCAATATCCTCTACACACTCGGGCAAACGCCAAACTGTTCATTGGCTGCTGACTTGTGAGTCGTCTCGACTGGGTGGCCTGTGATTCGACACTTCTATTAGTGAGGGTCTCTAATTGGTCCTCAGTCCTCAATATTAACAGAGAACCAATGACAGAAGCAGCACTAAGGTATAATTATTTGAAATTTAGCATAACACGAAATGAATCCGCGAAATTCACGGGTCTCTACTTATAGGTAGAGACCTGCAAAATTCACGATTTCAAATCCCTAAAGGATGGACTCCATGATCATCTATGCACTCGTGCAAATTACATCTGCTGATTGGTTACCGACTTGTAACACCTGTTGACTGGAATTATCGTGATTCGCTAATTCTTCTGTTTAAAGATTTTTCATTGGCCCTGAGTCCTTCAGATAAACTGTGGCCCAATCACTGAATCAAAATAATGTCAAAAGTATTTGGACTCTATCCTATCGCGAAATGAATCCGCGAATTTCACAGGTCTCTACTTATAGGTAGAGCCAAGATTTTATGGTGTTATGAAAAAGGACTTTTCGTCATTAAGAATTGTGGATTTCGTCTTTATCGTCATAAAAAATTAAAACACATGTAATAACATGTACACACCTAGCAGAGCTGCCTTGATCAAATGCTTCAATAATTTGTGGTTAGAGACTTAAAATATGCACATTAAACAATACTATGTTGAGAGTACATAAAAAATTAACAACTAAAATATTCAGTATTCTTATGCAGGTAAGTACTGTTCCTGAGTTCAGGAGAGAGTCTAAATTAACTAAAATAGAAACTACAGTTAAACTTTTGTTCTATAAATGCAATATAATTAAGCTCAGGAAAAAGCCACCATTGTCAGCAGTTCAGCATTCTCTGGTTTTAGAGATCTTCTTCTGTCACTTACAACTACAGAATACTTAGAAAAAGATCTTTCTGAGTCCACATTCGTTGCAGGTATCCATATTAACTTTAAAGCAGCAGCTGCAAATTCAGGATAATCCGCTTTCATTTTACATAGTATGTCCACCATGTCTATGTAGTTCACATGCGGTTTCATCTGCTCTTGGGAAACCAGGTTTTGGAGTATTATGTAGCCTGTCGCTACAGAGGTCTTCTGCACCTTGCAAAGGAAAGGTAGGTTCCCAATATGTTTCTGGAATTCTTTTTCCTCCACACGAATGTTTCCTACATTTTGAGGATTCATTAGAGCGCTGATTCCCAGAAATAGTTGACGAGATGGATCAGTGTTCACCAGATCAATCAGTTTTATAAGACTGAGTTTAGCTGTGTTCTTGAACTGCTCTTTAAGGGCTGCAGAGTTGACAGTTTTCATTTCAGCCAAAATGTCTTCAACATTTTCAGGAAATATCCCCTTAGCCAAGACATCAAGAGTAGTTTGCAGTTTACTCAATTTTGTGCACAACTGATGAGCAGTAGGATACTTTGTTCCTTCAAGAAAATTAATTAGCTCTATACAAATGTGTTACAGTTTTGAGCCACAAATGTAAGCGTGGCCTCAAGACATTGTAACTCTTCCTTCTGGAGTCCCTTGATATATTTAACACCAGAGTTATCTTCGCTAAGCTGCTCAAAGAATTCCACAATGTCGTGCAGATGGAGTGCGAGGTATGATACAGATTCAAACCATGTGTTCCAACGTGTAACAACTGGCATGGGGAATAACTTGACCAGAGCCTTGTTTTCTCCATGTTTCTGGAGAAGAAATTGAAGGTATGCATGCCTCCTCTTTCTGCTGTTAAGAAAGGCCATCTTTACCTTACAAACGAAGAGGTTCAGTTCTTCCAAGTTGTTTTGCCAGATCTGCCCAACAATGTTTACTTTATGGGCCCAACATTGTATGTGGTACATGTGGTCACCAAATACACCTTCAAGGGTGCCAGCAGATTTTGTCATGTACCTGGCACTATCTGTAACATACGCAATTATGTTTTCTTCCTTGACTTCATATTTGGAGCATACATCAATCACTGCCCGAGAACAACAAACAGCATTTGCTGCATCAAGGACACAAGAAGCCCCTAAGATAACATCTTGTTCAGCACCTGGTTTCAGAATTTTAAACAAGATGTTGAAAACACAATTATTACTCTTGTCAGTGGTTTCATCTGCGAGTATGACCACATCTTGCCCCAAGAGCTGCTGCTTGATTTCCACTTCTTTTTTCTCTCTAAGTAGGGGAATGTACTTTTTCCTCATCCAATCCGCTGTTGGAAGATCACCAGCACCACTTACATGCTTCTGCATCCATGCAGTCAGCTTGCTGTTGTCAAGTTTCTCAAGAGGAATACCTGCAGCTACAAAGGCTTCAACAGTTTCGAGAACAAAATCTTCCTTTTGTTTTTTGCGCATATTTGCGCCACTCCTGCTTCTGGGATAGACAGCTGTCGTTTCAAAGTGCATGGGGATCGTTTACCTTTTACATGTTTGTCGCTAATTATGCGCTTGTTTACCGTGTCCTTACGTTCATGCTCCAAACGGCAATTACAATATTTACAGAAAAGTATTTTTCCGCCACTGACATATAATCCCTCATTCTTAAACTCGTCAGCACGTGATGCCGCAGTAGCTTTATTTTTCGGCATGATTAAGAAATTTAGCTTTCATTTATGCACGTAATTTGTAAACAAAGCCCGGAGGTACCAAAAACTAGTATTTACTGAAGTTGTAGCGAAAAAATAAACCGCGGGAAGCCTACTTTTTACAGGCGAGAGAGCCATATACTCAACCCGAAGTAAAAGGTTAGGTTATGTCAGGTCAGTGAAATAAATGTTTTTATTTATTTTCCGGGAGGGTTGGGTAGGTAAGCGTTATTTAAAATATTTAATGACCGTAAAATAAATAAATCCTTGCAATATGGTACTTTTTCATTAGCGATCGGAAAACTTCGATTATGTTACGATTTTGGCTCTCTCGCCTGTGAAGTGTGAAATGAAAATGAAGACTTCACGGTAAACTGCTTATTCAACAAGCACACAAAATTGCGTTACAGTGAAATTTCATAAAATATCAAGTGATCATTAAATATCAATGTTCGCTTTTATTTTATTTTCATACGCATTTATTTAATAAATGCAGTTTTTGTTCACGTGTATTTTTCAAAGGATACAGCAAACAAGGCGCTGAGATTTTTCACGTTGTTGTGTTTGTTAACTTGTTAATTTTAGTTTACGATCGTCAGTTGTAAATATTGCGTGATCTCTAGTGGCTAGATGCGTTTAAAAACCCTAACCTAACTCCGATAACGATCTTTTTTTTGTTCGTGATATCGTCAATTTTTGTGATATCTTGTAATTTTTTAAGATGAATAATTAACGCATTAAATAACCACCACACTGCAGTTGGATGACGACCATTTCTTCTACAAACAGATACGGAATTTTTGTCAATCAACCAATAGTCGGTAGTTAACGATTTAAATCAATATTGAGGTGTTTATTTGTGGTTAGAAAACATTTCGCATTTTTCGCGGTTTGGGATGAATTTCGCGTAAAAATTCGCGATTTCGCATAAAACCATATAATCTTGGCTCTACTTATAGGCTATACTCCGCCATCATGTGCATATTCTCGCGAATGCCTAGGGACCGGAAAAATTCGCGGTTACGATGATATTCACTGGTTGGTTTAAATATTGTGGTTTACTTATTAGTAGAGACCGGAAAAATTCGCGAGTTCATTTCGTGATGCGCTGAAATTCCAATAATTATACCTTTAAGCTGCTTTTGATATTAGCTCAGTGTTCGTCTCCCCGGCTCCAGGCCAATGAGAAACCATCAACCAAAGAAGTATCGAATCACATGCAAGCCAGTGGAGACGTCTCGCAGGTCAGCAGCCAATGAACTGGCGTTATTTTCCTTAGAATATATAGGACTGATGTATAGTCTGTCCTGAAGGTCATCGAAACCGCGAATTTTTTCCGGTCCCTACTTATTTGTACAGGCATGGCTTTTTTTGCAATACAATCTGAACTCCTATTAGACTGCAATAAGCTATACCCGTACCAGCGGCCACCTTCAAAGAAACTCCATTGCCTTATTTAACTCGGCCACTTCAGGTCACTTTTACTTCCGCACTGAAATACTGTCGTAACAGCAGACATGTTCCTGAAAGACGATGCTACAGTGTTTTAACTTGCACAGGCCTGTATATACCAATGAATATAACGCCAGTTCATTGGCTGCTGACCTGCGAGTCGTCTCTACTGGTTTGCCTGTGACTCGATACTTCTTTGGTTGATGGTTTCTCATTGGCCTGGAGCCGTGGAGACGAACACTGAGCTATTAGCAAAAGCAGCTTAAAGGTATAATTATTGGAATTCCAGCGCATCACGAAAAGTATCCGCGAATTTTTTCCTGTCTCTATTCATTACCTGCTGACTTTTAAGAAACCTCAACTTGATAAACTTGTGATTCGATACTTTTCTTTTTGTGGAAGGTACCTAATTTGCTCAAATTCGTCCAGATTAACTTTGCGCCAGTAGCAAAAGCAGTACAAAGGTATACGTAGTTGAATTTTAGCTTACCACAAAATGAATCCGCGACTTTTTCCATTCCCTAGCTATTGCTAGTTTTCACTTAGAGAAAATCCGTAGAACAGACAACGGAGGATGAATAGCCTACCCAAACCACAGAAAAACCAGCCAAAGTCAAATGCCTTTTTTTTTTGTCCTTCGGGTGTCATTCATGACATAAAGTGCAAACTTGCAATGGTTAGGGACCGGAAAAATTCGCGGATTCAATTACCTCTAGAATAGCCTCCATTATCCTCTGCATTTCTCAAATAAACACGCGTGTTCATTGAGTACTAAATTGTAAGGCGTCTCCACTGGGTAGCTTGTGATTCGACGCTTCTTTGGTCGATAGTCTCTCATTGGCCCAGAGAGCTCCAGTTAAACTGCGAACCAATAGCAGAACCATCAGAATTGTACACATGTTTGAATTTCAGCCTATCACGAATTGAATCCACTAATTTTTCCTGTCTCTAGCAATGGTTTATGGCTGAAATAATCTTTTAAAGAACAAACCTGGATCAGGATACAGCACCACCTCAAGACGGGGTGAATAGAAACAGGTCACTCGAGGAATCTTTAAATACTAAATTCTTCAATAAAAATCACTCTAAATGCTATCAGTAAACGACTTACTATATAAATATATAATAAACTAAGATTATCTTTGCACAGACTGTTTCTATTCACTACGTTTCAACATGGTCTCGAAATTATCATTACCATAGTGAAGGACGAGTTAAGCAGATGACAAAGAGAATGCACTATGTTAACCCACTTTATTTACTCACTCCAGCATTACGTTACTTGAAACGGAATATTCCATCATCATTCCTTATTGCCGATGATGACAGAACCAAACAAACTCCCGGAAGAAGGAAAAAAATGTCTTCGGAAGTATCTGATGGACCTCGAGGCAAGTTTCGGTTTGTCTTGAGTGTTGAGAAACGACAGCACAAATTAATACTTAATTATATTCCCAGCGTCCGTTAAAGAGAAACGAGGCTGTCGTAATTAAACGGACACAAGCCAATAATTCCAAGAAAAGAGTTCAGGTAATTATTTGCTATGATAAACCCGGCGATTAAGGCCAAAACTACTAAGTATCCGCAAGGAGTAAAAGTCTAATTAGCCTAAACCCACTACAAGGAAATAAATAACTAGATTACGAAACATTATTATATTTTTAACATTCTAGTATCCACCTGGTAATAACATAAATATTTATGAAGAAATTATTTATTTGTGAGTATTGGTAGAAAAGATTTATAATAAAAATGGTACTGTTTGTAGACATACAATGTATGTATGTATGTATCATTACTGCACTGGATATCACAGCAGCAGAAATCTTATACATGCAGGCCAACTAAGACGATAAGCGAATCCAAAATGGTGACATCCAGAATGGCTGACATAACATAATAATAGTGGAAATAATATATAGCTTGGTATTAGCAGTGTCAGTATGCTGCTAGTCTCCATGGAGGAATGTTTTTAAAAAATACTAAATTAGCATTGTTGGATTCGAACTGAAGACTCCAAAGTCGATTATGTAAGTACGTTTTAATCAAAGGTTATTAAACTCGTAAATAAATTTTTTAATAAATTTTAAAATTTTCCGAATTTTTTGTATAATAATTACAGATATTCAATATGGTGGCTGTTAAGTCATCGAAGATAGCAGAATCCAAGATTGTGGGAAGTTATAGAAAACAAAATATCGGAATTCAAGATGGCGGCCTGGGCCAGAGTCACCCAAAATGGCGTCGGGATCAAGTCAAAATGAAAGGTCAAGACCATCCAAGATAACGGTAGGTACAACAGTACCACAGCCTGAATCCTGTGCTCGGATCGGCTATTGCTAGGGACCGGAAAAATTCACGGTTGTGATGACCTTCAGGATAGACTATACAGTCCTATATATACCAAGGAAAATAACGCCAGTTCATTGGCTGCTAACCTGCGAGTCGTCTCTACTGGTTTGCATGTGATTCGATACTTCTTTGGTTGATGGTTTCTCATTGGCCTAGAGCCGTGGAGACGAACACTGAGCAAATATCAGAAGCAGCTTAAAGGTATAAGCATGTGAATTCCAGCGTATCAGGAAAAAAATCCGCGAATTCTTCCGGTCTCTAGCTATTACATACTACATAGTTTGTATAAGTACAAATCTTTTAAATTCTGTTTTCAGCTCACTTGGTTTTTGCGATCAATTTGAATGATTTCTTACTTTTGACTTAAATTGATGCCCAAGGCAAAACGCTCGAAAAAAATTGTTTGCTCCAAAATAATTTGCAAAAGCTTCGAGTTTTAGCAAACAAACAAAGTTGTAATCCCCACTGCTGAGTTTCTTGGAAGGGTGCCACGTACGGACCAGGAAAAATTAAACTGAAGTGGATTAAAAAGGATATTTAAATCCTTCCTTTGGGAACGTTTTAACTTTAATCCGGTGAATTTAGAGTTTGTGGCGCATTGCAGTTGAAGATAATAATCTTAAAAAAATTATCTCAAAATTCGGTTAGTGATATTTGTACAGTACTGCTACATTTAACATGCAGTTAAATACAGAATTTTATTTTTATTCTTATTGAAGTGTTTGTTGATTTAAATGAAACATTGGGTATCTAGACAGTAATTGTTATAAAATGGCTACGCTACTACCGTTTACCTGCTCTGTGATACCAACTGAATCAGATTATCTTTCAACAGCAAGACCCCTATACGCAGCAGTTGAACACCGTAATTTAACGATAAAATAAAATAATTTATAGGAACTTTTATGTTTGGTTTGCCATTGTTATATTTTTTCAGTTATTTTCCACATTTTGTTTTTATAGTTAACTTTCTGGCTATGTGAAATTATCTTAAATAAACTGCAAGAATTCTCTCGGCCAATCAGGAGACAGATAGCCGAGTGAGATTTAATTCGAACGAAAATGAGGTTCTTTGCTGTGTGTAATTTTGTTCCAGACACAGAAGACTTAACGATGCTGAACTGCTATGTTAATAGTACGATAGCTAGCTTTTTGTGCAGCATCCTTCTCCATGTGGATGTAGTTAAACATTATTTAAAAGTTTAAATATGATTCAGGGCTTACACATTAGAGTAAAGCAATTAGGGTGTGCAAAAAAACCCAGTGATTAACTTACTGGTTGTTTAGCCATACACGCTGAGGACAGATTAGTCGTTTAGTACGGTTTGAATTGTTCCATTTGATAGGTAAAAAATGTGTACATTTAAAGAACACTTTATTTTTATTTTTTGACAAACAGGCTGTAAATTCAACTGATATTAGACAAATTTCAACTTCTATGCTCAGAGGTCTAAGCGAGAGTTTGTGCCCAGTGGAGAAAATTGTTAGTGGAGCAAAACATCCAAAAACTATCATTATCTTACAAATGAAACTTTAAACTAACGTGTTGGTTTTATGGTTTTATGTAGTGGGATCAATCTTAACACTAAATGCACTTGTTTTATGCATGTGTGCCCGACGTATATCCCGAAAGGTATAGTACACATTATTGGTAGCCAAGAATATAATTTCAGATAAATATCATATAAATATAAGCAAATATATATGTAAGCAAATATAAAACTGATATCCAATGCAATTTTGATTTTACTGTTATCATTACATACTGTAAAGGTTAAACCAGATAGTTTAAAAGAGTAATTTGTAATATTTCTGGTCTGATACACACAATAATAATTGTATATGTTTTGTTTGTTTACTATTTTTATGTGATACTTTTATGTAATAAAATTAACCTAAGTTCCTGCTTGTTATGTTGTGTTTGATATCTGCTATACAATCACAACATTGACACGCGTGGGGAAGAGTCTAAATAGTTGTGAGTTTTACTAGACATTTATATTTTAATCTTGCATTAATTTACTGTTTTATTTTACTGTTCCGAGTTGGCATCAGAATTTTGCTATAATGTTGACAAGTCTACCCACACAGTACAAAACACCCTTTTGCTGCTGTAAAAGAAAAAAAGTAATTAGAGACCTGCAAAATTGGCGTATTTTGGCGATAGTCTAGAATGCAATTGTTTGTACACTTTAAACATCCCTGACAATTATTGTATAACGGGTTATTGACACGACTAAAAGGACTAGAAGCGAGTTAAAAAAAACCTAGGAAAACATCTGACCAAAAATCATTTGCGACCCAGAGAGAATGTTGAAGTGTGGGATGAACACGTGACATCGGCTTGATTAAAAACGCACACGGGTGTGGATTATAGCCTGGAACAAAAAAAAAAGCCAATTTTTCAGGCTTCTATACAAAAGTTCAAATGAAAAAAAGAACTGTCAACTTTATGATTAAAAAATATAACCTCTAAGAATTACGATAAAGGATTTCTTTGTAATTGAGTATAATATTATAGCTAGTCGCCGCTAAAATAGGTAGTTACTTGGGGTTTAAATTTTGTTCTTTCTTTTTTTGCCAATAAAAGCGGGTGGGTTTATTGCCCCAGAAATCTGTGATACGACCCAGCTTCCCTCGCGTATTCATTCCACGTTCTAAGAGTCTGCCCTGTTGGCTCCATTTCCTTCGCACTTTTCACAGCCGTCATGCTTCGCCAGAAAATCTTTGCGGCCGGGTAGCTCCAGTCGTACAAAATAAAAGTATCTTAAAAAATAAATTCTCACGACGTAACCGGCTATTATTTCCTAGATATATGAATAAAACTTTTTTGAAATTATACTTCTTTAAGCGCATCATGAAAAAATGATGAAAGTGAATTTTTACAAAGCGCATGCAGCATGCAACAAAAATTGACAATATGATAAAAGGCTATAAATAAAAATTACACGTGTGCTTTTAAATCAGATACTTTAGTGATTGATATTTTTTACTGGCCTGTATTATTAAAAATATTTATTTGTTGTAAATATTAGTGATAGAAATGGTCCTGAATGCCAGGACATCACATCAAACTTGTTGGCACTATGTATGCAGTATATATATATATATATATATATATATATTATATATATATATATATGTTAATTAGTATTATTAGGGGAGGATCAGTCTGCCAACAGCTATCATGGGGAAACTATTATTTATTTCGTCCCTCACCGGGTTCGAACCGAGATCTCCAAGTTGCATGTATTAAATGTATTTTTATTGAAAAATTATTAAAATTTTAATGAAATAATGTTTTATAAGTTTCAAATTTTTTTCTGAGTTTTTAAATAATAATTACAGATTTTCAATATGGCAGTAATGTGACGTCATAAACCAAATTATTTTGATCCAAGATGGCAGAAAGTTCTAAAGAACTAAATGGTGGAAATTTCTAGAAACCAATAATTAGAATTACTCAAGATGGTGGAATCTAAGATGGCGGCTGTGATGTCGTAATTCAAGATTGCGGAGTACAAGATGGCGGCTGAAACATAATATTTGAAAAGTGTGGAATCCAAGATGGCAGCCAGGGTCAATTTCATCCAAGATGGCCACCGGGGTCGAGGTTAAGGTCAAAGATGGATGTCGAGGTCATCCAAGATGGCCACCATGACGTCACAACCCTACGTGGTGTGACTACAGCTCCGGTTCCAAACCTTGAACCCTGGTCTCGGATGAACTGTCATGCACTACTACCCCCGGGTCTTTGTCCGGCGCCCGGGCAGCGCGACTGCGGTCCTCCGGCCGCTGCCGGTGACAACGGCTGGACAATGGAGGAGCCGGTGCAGTCGGCGCAGGAGGGAGGGTTGACGAGGGTTGTCCGGCAGCACGGGCAGGGATGTGTGGAGGGAACCGCGATTGATTATCCTCGTCCCTGCTCTCTGTGCGAGCCACGATGTGTGGAGCCCTCCGGCGTCGCGATTCTCTTCCGGCGGACCGCCGTTTACGGTCACTCTCGGGTTCCGATTCTTGGGTTTGGGGTCGAATCCTAACCTGTTTTTTCGTCAAGTGATTTTATAGCTATAATATGGTACACGAAATTCACCTTCAATAAAATTGAGTTTTTTTTTTTTTTACCATATGTTTGCAATTGTAACAAATGCAATGATGAAAAACCTGCAAAGAATCTTATTTCCTTACTTACCTACTCTCCAATTCATTCGTCATTCCTCATCCCACTTCCCACTGTTTAAGTGTGTGTATGTATGTATATATATATAGACACACATATATTAATTAATTAATTAGACCTCACTTTATATATATATATATATACATACACACCAAATGAGGTCTAATGACTGTTAGTAGTTTACACGACTCGAACCTGGAGCAGTGTACAATTAGTGATGGGTAGCGACAGTCAGAGATACCCGTACTGTGGGACTATAACCTTTGGGACTGGCCATCTGAGGAGTATAATATTGCATAGTGACAAGGGAATTATAAGGGGTAGCAAGGGCGTATCTAAGATTTTGTGAAGAAGGGGTTCGAGAACAGCCATTATATAATTTTTTAAAATAATTATCGTCTATAACTGAATTTTAAAAGAAAATTTTACTGTCACACTTAAATAAAATCTCAAGGAATAGCAAACTTTTAGAACTCTAACATTTACAAGTAATAATTAGAGTAATGATTTGAATTAAGAGACCAAACATTTCATATTTTGGTTTTTATTTAATTGCTTGTTCTAAAGTCAATCTTCAAAGAAGATATAAAAGATATACATGAAAAACAAACGTCAATATACGAAAGCCATGCTTAACAGTAACATGCATACAAACTATAAACATTGACTATTTGGAAACACAATTACATTTTTTCTGTGTAAGAGGCATGTTGGACTCTAATGAGGAGGGAATACATTATTGTAGGCCACCATGTATTACAAAAATCCTTATAAATTAATCTATAAGGGAAAAGTACCTTAATGTAAAACTACCATGGAAAAAAATTATCACGGAAATTCTACCTTTTTTTTTTTGAATGTCTTGGTTATACGATTACAGTGCTGCTCCCTATAAAAGATTTAGGAAACATTTGTTTTTTCTCGTGCAGGATCTGTTGAATTAATAGATGACTGCAACTGTGGCCATGCGGCCATTTTTGTAGCTATTTATTTTTTGCTGTTAACTGCATACAAGTTTATTCCCCGTTAAATCTTTCTTCAATGAAGTTTTTTGTAATATATTTGTTTTCTGCAATTTTATTTAAATCCATTTTTTTATTTTTTGGTTTATTGTAAGTTAACTCTTAAGTTAGGCCTATATATTTTACGTTTGCGGGTTCGTGGCATAGTTTTGTATACAAAGTATTTCTGTATCCAAGAAACTGCTCAGGCATTTTTTCAATGTTTCGTAAACTTTCTAAACAGATATAATGTATTTTACATTTGATTTATAAATTATTTCAGTATTTAGCCTGCCCGTACTTAAGGTCTTGTATGGTGAACACATTGCGTTCACATTTAATTCTGTTTTTAATATCTCTGCTAATACTGTTAATTGGCTCGGCACTTGGATCGTGGGCGGTGTTAGAGTCAAGTTGGTTTTCTGCGTGAGTTACAACAGGTAAATATTTTTCTAATTTTTGCCAATTGGTTAAGACCGTCCACAGAGTGTCGGGGACAGTACTGCACTGAAAGAAATGATTTGTTAGTGGCTACAAAAAATATTTGGTTGATGCTTCTTGAAGTGAAATTTATCAGTCGCTAAATAACATTTTGTGGTTCTCACTAACACATAGGTTTACAAGTACCAAAGTCTGTTGGTAGAGTTTAAAGTATTTGTTTGTTGGATATATATTTACTAGCTACAACCAAACATTTTGCTAATACCAGTAGTACGCATTACTTTTCATGTCATCCCCAATAAAACTTTTTGCGGTAACAACAAAACCAAGGAACGAAATCATCTGCGCATGTGCGTGACGAGCTGCACAGAAAGATTCAGAGGCCACAAGAAACCGTCACCCATGACGACGCCATATTGTTTCGTTTGTGTGGTGTTGCCGTCAACATGGATGAGTTTACGAAAGAGGTTTTACTAAAATGGGGAATGGGGAACATAATCCCATTATTCGAAGGTAAGTGAAATACTTAAGCTAAATTTATAAACACGCAAGAACTTATAGTTTGTAGACCTACATTTCATTAGGTGCTTAGGCCTAAACGAGATATTTGAGGTTCTCTAAACATAGGGCCTAATACATTATTTAAAAGGGAGACGTAGGTATGCCGGGATTACGATGTTTCATATTTACGTGTTGCATTATGGCCTTCACTTGTTATATACGTGAAACGTATTTTATTTTGACGTGACAACGTCTAATAAATCTATGAACGCCGGCTGCACGCACGAAAAAGTGTCCCACTACGGATGTCCCACTACGGATGTATCCTGTTTGCTCATTGTACGGATGCGTGGCATCTCTCTTCATGCTTTTATTTTGACGTGACAACGTCTAATAAATCGATGAACGCCGGCTACACGCACGAAAAAGTGTCCCACTACGGATGTCCCACTACGGATGTATCCTGTTTGCTCATTGTACGGATGCGTGGCATCTCTCTTCATGCTCATTGTACGCATGCGTGGCATCTCTCTTCCACTCGATTGGAACAACCACCGATTTGACTTTTCAATCATATTTTCTTCGTTTGAATTATTAATATTATGTAATTTAACGATCGTCCACCGATTTTCAGCACAATCGGTACGGTTATTTAAAAGTAATGTTGAATATTCAAATACGTTTTGAACCAACAAAGGTGTTTTACAGTTACACATAATAATTCAAATTACACCCGGGATCTTTTGCGCAATGTTTTAAAAAATATTGTAACACATTATAAATAAGTTTGGTGTATTTGGGATGCGTATTTGTTATAAAATCGTGTTATAAAAACGAAACAATATTATTCCCCTACCGTGAACAAAATTTTTATAAATATGTATATAATATCGGAAACTATTACTATGCAAGTATGGCCTCCAATCGAAAGGTTATCGGTTCGAATCCTGGCAGCTGCGGAATTTTTTTTGTACTTGTAAAAATAAATACGGCGCACGCAACATTTCAAAAGTAATAAATATATTTGAATTAATGAATGCAAATAAAAGTAAATTTATTAATTAAATTGTACATTTCATTTCACTACTTTTTATCCATACAAAATAGTTATAATTCAATAAAAATGATTCAATTTTATTCATAAAAGTATGCAGAGGTAGATTTTATCATACAAAAGATAAAAAAATTTAAGAAAAAATTCTTCCTCAAAGAATATAATATTTTTAATGCCTAAATGGTTTGGTTGCAAAAACCTATTACGGCTCAGTCTCAGGCCGAATATAATATTTCCTTTTCTTCTGGATCAATCATTTCATCGATGTTTTGTTATGACGTTGTCACGTTAAACTATCGTCCGTAAACCGAATTTACAGACAACCAATTTTTAAAATAAAAAAATATTCTTCAATAATCAAAATTACTGATATTTTGTATATCTAATTTTACAACATATTTTTTGGGCGATATTATGATGCGTCACTTAACGCATCTAAAATAAAAATATTTTTGAGTTAAACAACAATGTTGTTTAGGTCGTGTTTCAATTCAATTCACAATTTATAATCAGTTCTCTAGTTGTGTAATACTTGTATTTTAGTTTGCTGGTTATTTCTTACAGCAAACATGCCAAGGCCACAAACGACTAAGTGGTAGTAAGTCCTGTTATTGCCTTTTGATAATAATTTGAGCACTTTGAAAGCCCTGCTTTGGTTGGTTTAATTGAATGCTTTTTGTGTAATATTTTACCGTATGTACTGTCAGACCTGTTTACTTGATTTGTACATCTGTTAAAAAAGAATGTAGAAATTTTTATAGTAGCCGCAAAACTTCTTTTTAACTTTAGTGACAACTTCTGAAGCTGCTACAACTAACTTTTGCAGCACCTACTTATCCGCTTTCGTAACGGCTGCAAATCCACTGTATATGGCTACAAAACAACTTTTGTAGTAGCTGCAAAAGGACTAGTAATAGCTAAAAAAAATAACTTTTGTAGTCCCTGCAAATCACTTTTGCAATGGCTGAACAACCTATTTTGTATTTGCTGCAAACCACTTTTGTAGTAACTGCAAAATAACATTTGTATTGACTGCAACCTATTTTTGTAGTCACTGCAAACCCACTTTGTAGTCACTACAAAATTAATTAGGCTAACACTACTACATTGGTTATTTGTCCCGGCAAAATACATTTTCTACCTACCAATAACGTCACTTTGTCGTTACCACTAAACACTTAATAACAAAAAAAAATTGTTGGCACCACTAAAACTTTTGTGATATCTATATTCACAAAAATATTTAGTGGTCGCCAACAAAATTTTTTTGATTACCACAAAACTGTTTTTTTCAGTGTGTTCTTGTTTAGGAAGGACAAGGACATTTTCAGAACTACAAAAAGTCACTGCCAGAAGTGCTGTAGTCTTTTAAGTTTACAGAGAAAATTGCTAGGATTGACATCGCTACCTAACGACATATTCTATACACTACTCTGAGAGCGAAGCCATTGTACTATTCAATGGAGTGTATATGAAATTATTGCAGAATTCGGCCCCGTCCTTTTAACTTACGGTAGTTTTCCATTATAGTACTTTTCATTCTGTTTCGAAGAGGCCAGAGGGAATTCTTCCATTATAGTAGTTTCCAGTATGGTATTTTTTCCGCGCACCCTTAAATACTTTCTCTGTTATCAACAAATAAAAAAAAATTTTTGTCAGTAAAGTCGGTTTACGGACGATATAGTTTAACGTGACAACGTCATAAAAAAAATTATGAAATGATTGCATACTTTTATGAATAAAATTGAATCATTTTAATTTTAATAATAAAATAATAAATACTTGAAATTATACTAGTAATCAGATTTTCAAAATGCAAGAATAGTTAACCTATATTGCCGAAATTGTTGTTGAAATAAGCATTGAAAACCACATTAACTTTTCACTTCACTTTATAAACAGTCGACGAAACAGTTCACGTGTAGATGCAAGTTGTGTGCTGCCGCTGCCTTTCTTCTCCTCGGACGCATAGGCCAATCGAGTGGAATAGAGATAGGTGCGGCGCAAGCGTACAATGAGCGTAACGGGACACAGCGTAACGAAACAATGTGCGTAACGGGACACCTTTTCGTGCGTGCAGCCGGCGTTCATCGATTTATTAGACGTTGTCACGTCAGAATGTTGTTCAGCTGCATCTTCAAAGACGAACACCACCAGCCTTGGGAAGTACTTCAGACCATGAGTCGCAAAGAGGTTTTCAACTTAGACTCTACCTGCTCGGCAAGCAAGTGTTTTATCGCCGTGTGAGGGGAGAGAGGTTCGGTGTGTCAACTTCGGTGTCGGCGCCGGCCGGACAAAAGGCGGTGCTCCCGAGTACGCACGCGTAATTCTCACGGGCTTTGCGCCCCGTTCCGGAGCGGGGCGGTAGCGGCGGTCCCGCACAATGGCCCTTGGGAGTCCTCCTCTCTGCCGGACTGGGCGCCGCGCACAAAGACGGCTTATTGCTTCCCTGGGGCTTCTCCCCCCGGCAGTCCAGGAGGGGGACTGAGGTCACCGGCGGACAGGTCACGAGAACTCCCGGAGACACGCGGTGTTCCACAGAAACACTTGTGAGCCGCGGTACGGTTGAATGACGTCAAAGGACCGTTTCAGTCGTATACACACGGGAACATAACCTCATTTACATAGCTTCAATTGGTAATACACTACATAATACATAACTAATTTTCACAATAAACGTGTGTTTCTTTTTTAAATTATATTGACCAGTAGTCAGTATCAATCACTGAATTTCTGAACACAACTCACAAGTAGTTCCGCCCGCACCCGCCGCGAGAATTCGCCACCGGGCCAGCTACGTCGACTAACGAATCATTTGTTGTTTGCACAGCGTAAAGTTAAACTACAAAATGAAACATCTCCGATAAAAAAAAGTAAAAAAAAGGACTTTTAAAAATACTAAACCCCATCTTGGACGTGATTTTTGGCAAGTAATTTTATTATAATACTGCCCACCTTGTTAAAAGGCAATACAAATTAATTAATTCCAAACTGTCGAAATTCTCAAGCCTTTTTGAAATTATAATTAATTAAAAAACTACGCGTATTGTTCTCCTCGCTAGGTTTTGGTTTAATAGTTGCTTAACAACACAATGTTTGATTTTGGCTACATGAAATAACGTAGAATGTAATAAAATGTTCATTTTTCAGGGAACATTTTCGTTAGTAAATCTGAAATAGTGATTCTAAGTTATTCCTTTCCCAGATAATTATGTTCCTACTATTGTCATTAGATATTTAACAGAGAAAACGTGTTCACGTTTACCTCAAATCGTGCTTTTACTTACATGCATGTTAAATTAAAACAGTGAGTGGTTTTTGAACATTCGGTTTGCGTGAAAAAACTGCTTGCGTTGGCGTAGCGGAAAAATTTTTTCGTGCGGTTTATTTGATACTTGTGTGATTGCATAAACAGGAGGATTGCTGGGGCTTTATTTTCATTTCCTGGCGCTTGTCTCCGTATTTCTGAGCTTTACTCACCGACATCATTCACGGAGCGCAAACAAAGTCCCACCGGGAGTTCTCAATAACATAGTGATCATACTCATTAGTGATATAGTAAGCCCGCTTGTGTACAGTCACTTCAGGACGTCCAACAAAACCGTTATAGACACGTGTCCCAGCGTATAATGGACGATTTCAAGAATGTGGATTAAATAATTAACATGCAGAGACCCTTAAATTACGTGAATTTGTTTGGCGTCGGGCTAAAATTCTAAGCCTTATGCATGCTCTTCAAAAATTTGATTTTCTAAGTGGGTTTCTAAGTGGTAACCTTTTTTTTCTCCGATACTATCTGATTCACTTACTTACTTCTCTCATAGCTGGGCATCTTTGGCTCACGGTAGTATAGGGGCGTGTCCAAATAATTGCGTTCCAATCATGCACACAGTGCATTCTTGCTTGTAACCAAATTAATCCGCAAAATTACCATATCTCATTAATACGGCATATAATATTGATCTTGCAGACTTCAAATTACTAATGGTGGACAGCAGTTTTAAATTTTTATTCTTTTCATTATTATTTGCAGCAGTTAAAACGACAAATTATTTTGGTTATCGTCGAGCGTGCGTCTTCGGATAAAGTGTATGGGGCCAGTATGCTTGACATAAAACGTACACTTTAAAAATAAACTACCTTTGGGACTGTAACTGAGAATGTTTCATCCCCCATATTATTTGCTATCGTTATTAAATATGTTGCTTTAGAGTTTTGTCAGCTCTTAGAGATTAGAATTTTATACATAAATGCCGTTTTTAAATCGCAGTTGTATTTATAATACATTACATTTAATAGCAAGAAAAAAAATATATATATTGCGAGGAAATGCTTTTTTTCTTAGAATAACAAAACCATCATTATTAAATGTTCAGAAGATGTCTTTCAACACCATTAACCAATTTATAGTGTGAGCTTTTTTTTTTGGAAAATTTAAAACATGGATAACATGATCAACTGGCCAAGCATAACATTGCGTTACTATTATAATTAAAACTAATTTTACACTACATATTATGGACTATTCGTACATGGATATACGTGGGTTGTTTGCGTGTAAAAATTAAACTGCGTTATCTATTTATATTGAAAATCCACTGATTATCTTCAATTTCTTTTATTATTTTTAGAGTGATCTAAGAAAAACGACTGACCGATACGTTAATGCCTCCGTTATAAAAATTCGTGAGTTATATAAAATAAATCTTTTACTTATTTTATGTCAGCACCTTACTAGATATGCTTCGTTGTCAGCTTTGTTTAAGTTGAACACCTGAGTTTTAATTAAAAGGAATTATGAGAATGATATTATTTTAGTCACACGTTACATGGGTATGCATAGATTGGCTTAAGGCGACATGACCTCTAAGAATATAAATTGTAATTGGCTTCGAATCACGTGGATGCTGACTAGGTACTCCCTGCTGGTTGTTGGTACCTAAACATCGAACCTTGCCTCTTCACGTGATCTTAGCAATCAAAGCAACCAAATATGTCGCACGACGAAAAAATATTTAGCAAACATATTCGACATCATTAAGACGTGTTAAAAAGGGCCAAAATCCGTTAAACACATGTTAAATAAATCTGCGTATAAAAGCGTATAAAACTGGCTGTAAATGTCACGCATATAAAGCAATTTAAAAGGAGGTTAAAACAAAGGTTTTGTGGGAAAATATGCGTGTTATAATGCTCCACAAGCCGTTATCAGCTTCAACAATTTATTTCTTGCAGTAACACAAACTATTTATTGGCAACTTGATTTCGAAAGGAATCTTTTGTAAACGTACAAAATAAATCTTGTGTTTGAGGTGCATCTGTTACGGGTAATGCTAGAAGAACAAACCGTAGGTTTACCTGTGTTAACTTAGCGTTATCCAAGATTGTAAAGTAAAGTCTGAGTAAATCATTAAAATACATTTGTATCTGGCGATTACCCGTGTACACCTAGTTCTACCCAACGCTGGTTGGGTTATGATAGGCGTTGCGTCAATTTTTGAGCACGTTAGGTTAGGTTAGTTAAAGGTGTCGATGAAACTAAAGTTAATCAATCCTTTGGTTTTTCTTAAGTCACCCAGTCAGCTTTGGGTTGGATCTAGGTGCACACGGGTACAAACGGAATTGCAATTTATTTCAGTTATTTTTTCGGACTTCACTCAACAAACCTGGATGATGCTGAGCTGACCCGGGCGATACTGGGTTTACTTCTTCTTCTTGTAGCAGTGCACGTACATAGAACACACCCGTTCGTCGGCGAGGCGAAGGGCCTTGCTTGCTGTCGCGAAGGCGTCGGAGACTCTCCGTCACTGGATACGTCGGCGAGGAAGACTGAGGTAGCTACCGGGGGGGGGGGGGGGGGCGCATCGACACGCGGTGCATCGAGTTCGTTACGCCCCGACACGGCAAGTCACTCGCCGACCGCGCCGGGCTGCCGTGCTCTTTTGTCTCTAAGCTAATTAGCTCCCCGGGGATCATAACTTTTGCCCTCCCTCCAACCCGGCCGCCACGAAGTTCCAAGTATCGGGTGGGGTAAGTGGCGAACTTGCGCGAAGCTCAGTTTTATACCGCACAACGAGACTTCGCGCATCTAATTAAATTACGCATTAGCCTAAGGATACTTGCCCGAATTTCTCTTCGGTGATTTTTTTTTTTAGACATGGGCCAGCACGATCGCAAGTATTTATTAAATCTGATATTACATTAAATTATATATTTTTGCAATGTTAAAATTTCTTTTTGTAAATGGAACAGAAATATTCATGTAAACTTACAGATAAACTGGGTTCGGAATTCTCACTCTGGAAATGCTTTGTGTTGTCCCAGTAACTCCAATAGTTAAAGTTATTCGTAAACGTTTCATTTAAAAGATTTTTAGTGTTAACTGCGCTCATAATAACCATGATGCAACAAAATAAATTTTAATTATTGAATATTCGATTATTTGGTCAATGGTTTAAAAAAATCATACTTGAAGGAAATTTTATTTACAATATAAAATTATGCTCCAATTTTCGTAAGAAGTACCTACTACTCAGAATTATCTCGAGTTATAAAATCTTGCTTCTAGTATTATAAAATATTTCTTGGCAACTGGTTTACAGAGGAATCTTTTGTAAAAGTGCAGAAAAACAATTTTTTTTTTCTGTGTAGAATAATATTGGAGAATATGTTTAAAATTCAAAAAAATAATATTAACAATTTTGAAGTTTTTTGTAGGTCTATCTATCTGTGTTTTGTTTCGTAACTATTATATAGCGCTCCCCAAATATTTTATTTTAAACATTTAACTATTTTAAATAAAATTACAATACATAATAATAAACTTTTTTCAACCGAACATGGAATGTAATCATTCCTGTCCCTTGGTTATTGCCACAACGTGATCTTGTTAGGTATGTGGATGCATACTCAGCTTTCTGCTACTCATTTAAACTGATTTACAAATCATACATCAGAAGTTTGGGACACAGGCCATATTTAATTCCGTGAAACCTTATTATTTCATTTGCATGTTACTGACTTAACAATCAGCAATGAAAACCTTTTTACTTATCAAGAAAAAAATAACAAATAATGTGGGTAGTATGACGTCAGATCATCGAGAAACTGAAGTATTAAAAAAAATCCAGGAAAACAAAATACATCATTCACTACATATTAAACATGCTGGTGAATATGGGAACACTATTCTCGTGTCACGCGCGTCTAAGTTCTGAATGTGAGATTGCTTCACACAATTTTATTTTAAAATCGGCGCACTAACAACGTGGTGATCGGACAGAGGGCAACTGTCTGACCCAGACAGGAACAACAAGCAGTAACTTGCCCGGAAGTGATGGCGGTGGAGGAAGGGGGGGGGGTGGATACTAACCAGCGGAGGGATACAGCTGGGCCCCAGGAGGGAACTACTTCAGCAACGCGAGTCAGGACGCGTGAGACGGCATCGCAGGGCACGCAGGTATAAGCAGGCGTGCGGCGCGTAGAGCGATGAAGATGAGACGCACGGACTGGCACAGCGCGAGACACGGGGCGGGCTGTAGTGGGTTCACCATGCGTGTGACAGGAGTTGTCTCGTGGTGGCTGAGAGAGAGAGAGATTTAGGAATATGGAGGTCTGGGGGAAAAAAAATTGTAGAATCTTTAAGTATTAAAATTCGATGAACTTTCCCCTTAGAAATTAAACACAAAAAAAAAACGTTATTTAATTCAATTAAAAAATATTAGTGCCATGAAAATAAATAAAATTGGCACAGTAAATACTTATTTTTCTTCTTTTACATCCCTATTTTATTTTTTGACTTAACATTTATATTCATATTATAGTCTCCGTATTTTTCGTGATTCTAATTCAAATTTCGGATCCAACGAAATTGTGATTCGACATATCACTAGTAATTTTGATAAACTGTGTAAAATTTTGCTTTCGAACCTGCCAATGATGCACTATCAGTTATTGAAAGAGCGTTTTTGTTAATGAATAAAATAAACTACAGTAATTTATCAGTTTTATCAACGCTCCTGCCTTGTATTGACTTCAAGATTTAGTATTGGCTACCTTATCTTACATTTAAAAACATCTCACGCATATCTTCCTTGCCCATGGTTTGAACCAAGAACCCAACCCAATAAAACTGTCACGCAGTATTTATTCAGGCCTACATGCCCCTCAAACAACACGGCATCAACTTCATCACTCTTAAGTGATACCAACAATGCTTTGGATGATCATTGCAATGGGAAAAATTGATTTAAAACAATGTTTTGGAATTGTTTCAAATCTATCTAATTGGGAACATTCTCACTCATGAGCATGAGGTCGCTGAAATGTGATCGGTTGATTAACTTCATCCCACAGTACGCCCCGAACAGGGAACAAAATCGCAAATTCATCTTCTATTGTGGAGAGCGTTAAAAATGTACGCTAACTTCCTAATAAAATTTTGAGGCAAAGTCATGTGCTTACCGTCGAGTCAATTGCTAAACGGAATTTCAAATATATCTGTTATAGATAAATGAAAAACATTCCTCCTCTCGTGTGGCAACTGGACGGACCGCACTGTTATGTTCCCCTTAACTGTAAACTTTAAATCTATCATTAAAATGAAATAAGTTGTTAAACGTTTCAAAAACACCGATCACGCCAACGAAAGATCTTTTGCGAAGTATAGGTAGAGGTGTTTATTTTATCCAGAAAAAAACCCCATCAACATTTAATTCTAATGTTAAGAAGTGTTTTTATATACATACGTACAATAATAAATGAAATAAAGTAAAAATAATTGAATATTTTCAAATATAAAAGTTTTGAGTTTTGTTTTGCGTTATATGAAAAAAATTAACGCCTGAAAAAAGTTTGACAAAATGGAGAGATAGTATACATGCAATTTTTTTTTTGAATTTGGATTTTGGCAAGTTGTTTTTCTTAGAATGTATTCTATGTATTCTAATTTTGTGATTGAACATGCTGGGTAATAAAACCAGGCGAGACATTTTTTATGCAAGGAATTGGTATTTTTTTGTCCTGAGCTCCAATGAGTCAACAGCTACCTGTTATCGTAAGCGAAACCACTGCAATTCAATATTCAGCATGCGGTGTATCACCTTAACTGTTTGCTCTCTGCAAGCCTAGACAGTTTACGGTGTATTCAGCGGCAAAATGAAGTCGAGAAACACATTTTGAGTCGTTTATAAAAGTAACGGGTTTCTAAGGCCACTTTCTGCCTCAAACTTCAAGCTGGATTTCTTTTATAGGACTAGGAAATTAAATATCGATGTCCGATAAAAGATAATAGATTCTCGCTGGAAAGACGCTAGGTCGTATGTGCTTCCTTTAATCGTACATAAATCTTCTACCTGCCGATATTCACCCCCCAAAAAAATCTTTTTTATGCATTCTTTATTATGCCCACTATAATAGAAAAATCTTCAGTATGCTGATTTATGAAACCACGATTACGAAAAAACTATCACAATTCCGCAAATTTGCTGTATTATATTCTGTGAAAATGATGGTTTTATTATATTAAAAATAATTTTTACTCTGTAAATACTTTAAATAATTGGGATTTATCTGGTTTTTGTTAACAGTTTTTAAATGTTGTATGATTGAAAATCGCGTTGGAAGAGTTACTACGTTTCAATAAATATAATTATTTATTTTAAACCATAATACTGAGAGTATAATACTTTTCTTCGTCATGTGAAACATGCAGATTGACAACAAAGACTTTTGAACTTCTCGTGTTATATCAGCATTAGAGTAGTTTAATGTAAGCAAAAATTTTAAAAGTGAAAATTGTGGTCAGACGATAAAATTTTCACTCCCGTGCTTTGTGGTAAATTATTTAGGCATTGAGGTGTCAGTAAATTTAAGTTAAGTGCCAGTATTGCTACTCATTTACGATACACGTAAATAATTCAAGAGAGAACATTTCCGTTGTCACGAATATTTTAGTCTAGGATGACCCAGTAGCATGCATTCGTTTCATAACAACGCTATTTCATTCTTGACAACCTGACTAGTCCTAAAGACAAGCGCACGAGAAAAAACGGAAACACAGGTAGGTACTACATTCGCAGCTGGCTGGGTCGACGACTGGAAAATGCTGACTGATAACATTTGTGCGGAGTAGCCTGTATTTAAAGACAGGAAAATTTTTCGAATTCATTCCGTGGGTTTGCTACAATTGAATTAGTTATAGCTAGAGACCTGAAAAATTCGCGTGTTCATTTCATGTTATGCTAAAATTCAAATCATTATACCTTAGTGCTGCTTCTGTCATTGGTTCACTGTTAATTTGGAAGACTGAGGGCCAATTAGAGACCCTCACTCATAGAAGTGTCGAATCACAGGCCATCCAGTCGAGACGACTCACAAGTCAACAGCCAATGAACAGTTGGCATTTGCCCGAGTGTGTAGAGGATATTGGAGTCTATCCTGGAGGTCATTGTGAACTCGCGAATTTTTCCGGTCTCTATATAGTTATAGCTTTCACCTGCGTCTATGACTGGCTCAGCGTTAATGTGAAAATACTTTGAGCCAATTAGAAACTCTTATCAAAAAAAATAACGAATCATAGACAAACCCAGGTTAGAAATCTCTCAAGCAGGCTACCAATGAGAGTGTGCATAGGACTGAGAAGTCTATCCTAGTATTCATTGAAACATCGAATTTTTCCAGTCACTACCTATATTTTTTACTAAATACCTACAAAATTCTCGTTTTTGTTGTTGTTTATAAACAGGCTTGAGTGTATCAAATTTTAAGATTAAATGACTTTTTCATTGAGTTATGGTTGGTTTTGACACGCCAAAAAAAACACAATAAAAACCGAAACTGTTATGATCCCACCATACGCAATCCGGACAGAAGGTAAAATATCGTAGCAGCCAACGAGTAAAATACATTGATTGTGGAGTCCAGCCTGACACCAGGAAATAACGCGAATCCTGCATTTTGCAATTGTTCCTTTTTGAATATCTGATGCCTCAATTTAACCTATACCCATCCACCGTCATCAACGGATCTGTTGGATGAGGTGGGCCTTTTCGGCGAAAAATTTAAAATGTTTTAATAGTGATGTTTCGTGCGTGATCCACTGTCAAGTAGGACGGCCAGTGACGCAGTATATGAGCGAGGTGGCGGAGGAGTGAGACACGTCAGAGTATCATTGTTCGAAACCCGACGCACCCATCCTGACATCGAACTACTGCTGTTTCCCAAAATCATTCCATGATAATTCCTTTGCACGTATCTTTACTAAAGGCCATGGAAGGTTCTTTTAACAATACATTTTATCTACAGATTCCACCAATTATTAAACTTGATTTACTAATATTTTTCTCTAAAGTTCTTGCATAACTTACTTACTAACAGCAATTAATATTATAAAAACTACTTTTTAGCGGCTTTTAAGTCCTGACTGGAATCTTTTTTGATAACTAAAATAATGGTGATAATACACGTTTCTCTGAAATATTTGTTAGCGTCAAATTCTTTAGTAATTATTTTTTTAAATACCGTTTTCTTGCGAGAGGTTATATTTTTACTTCACACAGGTTTATTAAAATATACAAACACTTTTACAATCGCCATTATTAAAAAAAAATACATAACTTCTATCACAGTGAGAATTTTACAGAGCTCTAAATTTTGATGTTTTCAACAAATAATTTTAAAGCTATGAACGATTTATTCGTTATTTGGTTGTACTTAAATTAAGAATTGATTTGTTAATAAAAATATAAGTATCAGAATTCTTTAATCAAATTATTATAATTTTAATTCTACTAATGGTCTTAAACTACTGGTATGATCTGTACGTCATCATAATGTGTTAAAGTGTACAACGACCATAAGACGAGACTTTACAAACAAACTAAAAAAAATCAATGAAACAAATAAAATAAATCATTTTTTTTTGTTTATATGATATTAATTTGTTAGAAAATTCGATATGTAAATCAAATGTAACATTAAAAATGTTTGACTGTCAGTACGAAATGATTTAACTCAAAAAATACTAATGATATTGATGTTAAATTAAAAATGGTTTTAGATAGTCTTTAAAGGACTAAACAAATCTCTATGCCACTGTAATAATTAAAATTTTCCTGAATATTTAATAATAATTATATAACATTACTTTGTAGTATAAAGTAGAATTACATATATTTTAATTCTAAGGTAAAAATATTACGATCGATTTATAGAAGCCTGAAAACCCCGCTATAAATAACCTAAAACTACCGCGTGATAGTTTTTAATGTCCCCTGTTATAAAATGGTATTTAAAAACAACTTGCACAGTATTATAATGCTTACCACTTCTTTTAAGCAGAGTACGTAAAATATTTTATAACTTTTACATACGAGAAATTATTTTAATATTAAATTATACTTGAGTGTGAAATAATAATGAGTCACTCGTAAAATAAAGTCAAATTGTGTTCATAATTTTTTACGGAATAGTTTAAAGCCTCCCGTTGTTTCTAAAGTAACTAATTCAAATAGTTAACAGCTGAAAATAAAAATTCTGATGCTAAGTGTACCTACAATAGGAGTTTTGTAACTTAATATTTTATTACAATACTTTTTATTTATACCCTCATACATCCGCATTATTAATAGCAACAACTATCCTTCTGTCTCCCTCTCGCGTATGAAGGCATCGCTTCGTTTTATATTGTATTCACTTTCCCTTTTCGTAACGTAATCGATGTCTGTTCTGCAGGCGCACACAATGTTTCTTTGATATCTGGTAGCCACTAAATTTTACAGTAAAAGCTAGCAACTATTTAGATAAAATTATTTTGACTTCTAAAAAAATAGTAGCCAAGGTATATTATGAAAATAAGAATGAAAAACCTTTTCACGACCGTAAAACAAAGGGTTATGATAAATGCTTTGAACATTTATACGCGTATAGAATATGTCATTATCTCTTGGGAAAACGATAAAAAAAATATATGAACGTAATGTATTTTTGTTTTTTGAAAGGAATGGTGACATTTTACGGCATTTTGTCTCAAAAAATGCATATATTATTACAGTTTTATATTGTTTTTTTTTCTTTGGTGACACTAAATACCGACCTTGAAAATACATCATTCAAACAATTTTTTATTTGCATTTCAGAAAAGTCTTGGAAATTTTTTCCTCCATGAAAACGAATATTTCATTCAGTCTGTGGGTAAGTCCTCATGTACGAAAGAATAGGGTAAAATATTAACTAGTGAAATATTTCATATGAAGATCTAAAGGCTATTCTTCCTTATAGTTTAATTTGTTATGACTAGGGGCAGGAAATTTTCGCGAAAAAATCTGAACCCATACTAGACTGCAAAAAGGTATACCCACACCAGCGGTTTCTTCCTTGTGATTGGCGGCCGTCTGCAAGAGAAGTCGTTGCCTTGTTTGCACGAGCCACTAAGGACGAGTTTGCTTCCACACTGAATTAGTGTGATTGGTTGTTGTAACAATCGACATGCACCTCAAAGTAACTCACCCAATCACGAAACACAGACGATGCTACAGTGTTTTAACTTCCAGCTACTCTCGGGATCTTTTCGCGAAATTTTCATGGCCCTAGTTATGACATTTCAGCATATACAGCTTAAATCCCCTTTTGTGGCTACCATTTATAATCATTTAAAAAAACTCTCATTTCATGCCGTTTTGAAATATAGTCTATATGGAGTAAACAGTGGTAAAGCAGTCATGGTTTGGTAGTAAATGGTAGGTTTTGGCCAGGTTAGTAAACTGTAACCATTAAATTGTCCACAAGCAGGGTCAGCGAAGCGGATGTTTTATGAGTTTGCTCCCTCACGTGAAAATATAGAGTCCTCAATTGCGAAACGATATGATAAAAAAAAAGTACGTCGGGGCACGTATGACGGCGGTTGGGATTGTGGTTTTGCTTCGAAATCGATTGCCCCTCGTTCCAGGAAATTAGCGTTCCAAGAATTTCTTTCCCCGCCTCCCCTAATCCATCGCTCTGGCCTCGACACCAGGCCGCATTCTAATGGAGTTCTCGTCACTATACGGGCAGCTATTTTTAAAAACCCGCCCACCCCCTCCTCCACCCTGACCCATCCTTGCGGGGTTTTAATTGCTGCATCAATCATTATACCTCTTCGCAGCCGAGTTGGCACAGAGAAGGGAATAGCAATAACTTCGTACCCTAGTCCGAAGAGCCTTCATGAAGATTTATGGCCGCAATGGCCTGGTTATCCGAACAGTGCACCACACGCTGAGATGTACACTGCCTGCCAATATGCCGTAAATTCGCAATGCTTAATACGCGGGGCCGCTATTACTTCGTGAATTAATTTCACTGCAGCCTGGACTCAACTTCCTTATGAGAGATCAATCTTTTTATGATGCTCATTGGTTGATAATAAGGTCACTATGGCGGGTTGCACGTGATTGGGTAGAGATTTTTCTCCTTATCTAAAACTAGAGACTGGAAAATTTCGCAGGTTCGTTTTGCGATAGCCTAGGATTCAAACTTCTCCCCACCCCCTTCATTCTGTTTCAGTGAATCGACGAGAGTTTACCTGAAGAACTCTTATCCATTAAGAAACCTTAACAAAAAAAAGTATCGAATCACAAGCATCGCAGTTAACCGGTGTCATGAGTTAGTAGCCAATGACCGGGTGTAATTTGCCCAAGTACGTAGGGGATCTTATTCAAGTCTAATTTGTAGGGGCATGCATATTTCGCGAAAAGATTCCGAGACTAGCTGAAAGTTAAAACACTGTAGCATTGTCTGTGTCTCGTGATTGGGTGAGTTTCTTTCAGGTCAATATCGATTGTTACAACACCAATCACAGTGAGTCAGTGCGGAAGCAAACACGTCCGGAGTGGCTCGGTCAAATAAGGCAACGACTTCCCTGGCAGACGTCCGCCAATCACAAGGAAGAAACTGCTGGTGTGAGTATAACTTGTTGCAGTCTAATAGGCTTTCAGATTTATTCGCGAAAAATTCCTGCCCATACTAATTTGCCATCCAACGAATCCACTAAATGACCGTGCATTTAATGATGTTTAAAGCACAAGACCATTAAGGATATTATTGATTCCAGGGGGACCGGGACCCTCCCCCCCCCTCCGAGGATCTACGCCCCTGTATCTCGGCACAACTTGAAACTGTATTATTATTTAATAGCTTGGTACGGACCGAAATATAAGAAATTAACAAGAAAATACCAAAATTCGTGTGATTCAACCACATACAATCCGGACGGAAGGTAAAATTATACAACAGACATTGACTTGTGTACAAGTTTGCGGACTCCAGCCTGCTACCAGAAAATAGCTCGAAGTTTGAAGTTCTCTAGTTTTTTTCGTAATGGGACATTGTAATGCAGAGAAACAATAATCTAATAAATACCACCCCAGTTTCGTTCTAGAAACATATTTATGAAAACTGAAAATAACCTTCGTAGATTCTTGCATCTATTGGTTAGTTATAAGCTAAATGGACATTCATCTCAATTTGCCTACCTGCAACGTACCTTATGACAATGAATTTTTCATTGCTCACAATGAACTACACACTTTAAAATAATAGAGCTTTTAATTATTTTTTACCATGAAAATTAAATTATACTAAGGAGTTTTATAACTATGATTTTTTTGTGTACGTTTTTTTATGTGTTTGATGTTTCTTTCAGCCAAGTACAGACCGATGCAGTAGTATCTAAGGTAAGGATAAGGAGAGAAAGGAAGAAAAATATTTTATACCCCTTCCCTCTTGTTATCAAATAGATCAACTCATAGGTAGTCACCCGACCCACAATGTGAAACAACCTACTGGCTGATGCAACTGAACCCAAATATACGAACACCTTTATAAAGTCACTAAAAATTGGCTTTAATCCTTACCTTCAAAAGCAAGCATGATTCTGTTCATGCTATCTGTATGTGGAACAATAAAACGACATTAAATTTATCCCAGCTATAAAGCTTGTAATGGAATGACTTCTGGAAAATATTTCAAGTTTTATCCAAGACGTGACTTAAATAAAAGCACAATGCATTTATTTAGTGAATTATGTACAGTGTTAAGAATTGTTCCCTTAACTTAACAAATAACCCTGGTTAGTAATTATCCAAAGTATTCGTAAATATGAGGATATTTTATTCAAATTTACGGGCTCTGTGCTTGCTTGCTTTAAAAATCAAATCGCAAGATTTGATATTCAAATGTTAAAAAAATCTTTAAAAAACTGATTATTTTTTAAAAAAATCTGTTAAAATGAAAATCACTCTTATTTCACCCTAGTGCCTGTTTACCCAGTTACCTTGTTTCCCTGATTACATTTTTCATATTGTTTACCTTGTTTATCTTGTTTACCATGTTTACTTTGTTAACATTGTTTACCCCATTTGCCTTGTTGGTCCTGTTTACCTTGTTTACCCTGGTTACCTTGTTTACAACGGAGTACAGAACTGGGAAGTCGGATCACGTGTATTTTCTAATAATATGCAATTATTTGGAACTTCGTTTGTTTGAAGTGCACTTTTCGTTGAAAAAGCGTCAGTATATTTACAAAAGTTTCCAACATTCGAGTTCAAAAGGTTATCATGTCATCTGTCGCAGCAGATTAAATATAACTATGTATGCTATATACGCTCGTTCAACGTGTTTCAGCGTGAATAAAGAACAAAATAGATTTATTTTTTAAGTCCATACACGATAAAATACAAAAATTTCTAAAAAAAAAAAAGGGAGGGTGATTTTTAATTTTATTCAGAGTTTAGTATTTGAAAATAGCACTGGTGGCCGGCATTGGTGAGAAGTATTTATTGCCGTAGAAATGTAGAGGATGTAATGAGAGACTGGGATAGATGTGGCTTTTAAAACAGCAGTTATTTAAGGTCCGTGAGAACTTTCCGTAATTAAACATAAGCTCCCTTCACGGCAGCCGAAGTGTTTCCATATTTTATTTTTACTTTTTCGACGTTCCGTTTTCATGCCGTTCTCGCTTTGATGTCGGACGGGTTTTACCTGATAATTCGGCTTTCATGCGCGATGGGACTGGATACAAGAAAAAATTATGAGCTGTAAACCTGCTGCGACATTCACGTTTTCTAGTCTTCGTAACTCGCTAATCACTGCTCGTGGAATAACATGAAAACACTAATATTTATACATTAGGTAATCATTAAAAATTTTAACAATAAAAAACGAAAAGGCAGTCATGGAGACTATCAACAGAAGTGAAAACTTTAAACTTTGTTTTTAAATGTGTAATATGACATCATTTCTACGTTAAAAGTACGTAAAAAATGTTTTTGGTATTATATCACTAGCATGTCCGTGAAGCAAACCCTTAAGTTTTGCCCGTACCAATAATAACTTTAAAATTAGAATAAATGATTTTTCATAATTGAATAATAAAGAACTTAAATCCACAAATAATCAACTTTACCTCGCATAAATCAATAACCGGACATTTGAAGAAATTTACTACGTAAATAAATAAATTTAAAAAAAAAACAGACAGTCATGGGGACTGTAAACAGAAGTGAAAACTTAAAACTTTGTTTTTAAATGTGTAATATGACATTATTTCTACGTCAAATATACGCAAGAAAATGATTTTGGTATTATATCAGTACGATGTCAGCATGATATCATTTATCCTTACATCATTTTTTAGTCACAACAGATGTCAGTGGTATGTAAAAATTACGTAAAAATTCATTACTTAGCTATGAATTACCAGTGACGTCATACCTAGGTCATGTATTCACGTGGTCAAATTAACTTCACTTACTGCTACTACAACATGTCGGTGATGGCTAAATAAGTTTTCACTTCAAAAACCTTAACCTCAACTTAAATAAATACTAAAAAAATAGCCAAAACTCGCAATATATACCACAGAATAACGTTAAAAATTCATTGGAATATAAAAATTAAAATGAAAAGCTTATAACTTTAAAATTAGAATAAATAAGTTTTATCCTTGAAAAATCAAAAAAACTATGAACTTAAATCCACAAATAATAAACATTCACTACGTAAATAACACAGGCCTGCGATGAAAAAATTGTTTGGAATTTAAAGGGTGATTCTTAAGTATTTTAGTGTGCTCAATTCAGGAAAAATATTTTAAAAAGTCCATCACGTACAGTTTTTTTACAAAATATACTTACCGTACAATTGTTATATTACAATTTTCCCCTCAGGAGTAAATGCATACACTAATGTTTTCTGATTTTGTATATTTATAATTATAATTGCGGGGTCTAATTAGTTTTAATTGTTTTAAAGATTTCTGGTATAAAAGCATTAAAGTTCAAGAGCAGGTGATAAAGATGACTTTCGGTAGAGGAATGAGAGCAGCCAGGGTGAAGAGGTTCTTGGCCGCCAGACAGCCAAGAACATGTTCAATCAGGTTCTAACAGGATTTTTCATGTTCTGTCCTTCTCGTTCATAGCACTTCTTACTTTCCTTCTATCATTCTTCCCTTGGTGTGCCGACCTCCGTAGCGTAGTCGGATGCACACCGGCTTACGGTGCGAGGGGTTCTGGGTTCGAGTCCCGGGTAAGGCATGGGTGTTATTTACAAGCTACAAATTGATTGATTAGGGCATGATAATGATTCGAATATGGACGAATTGTACAGAGATTTTATTGATAAGATATGATAAAAGAAAAAAAAGCTTCGTATAAGGACACGCTCATTTCTGGCTGAACGGGTACCCCCCAAGGCCATAACTATCAAGGTAGAAGAAGAAGGTTCCCTTGGTGTTGACACAGTTAACGTGGTCTGACAGTCGTATAAAATCTAATTTGCTCTTGGTTTTGTTTGTGTGTGTTTTTTTGTTTTTTTGACCACTGACTTATTTATTTATTTATAAAATGACCTCCAGAGGATGTCGTGTTTCTCCTGATAAGTTTTGTTATATTTGTGGAAGTTTTATTGTGAAAAAACAACAGAGAAATATTACTGATTTTGTGAAAACAGCATATTTTGCCTATTTTGGTATGAAGCTAGGGGACCAAGACAAATCGTGGGCACCACATAAAGTGTGTTCTATTTGTGTAGAAGAACTTCGTCAGTGGACCCAAGGTAAGAAAAAATCTTTTCGATTTGGAATCCCCATGATCTGGAGAGAGCCTCGTAATCATTCAGATGATTGCTATTTTTGTTCTTGCGATATTCAAGGTTACAATTTGATTAATAAGAAACAGATTTTTTATCCAAATATTCAGAGTGCTATGCGTCCTGTTCCCCATGGTCCAGATATTCCAGTACCCGTTGCTCCAAAGTCATTAGATGATATATCACTACCAGAAACATCTGAAGAAGAAATCACTGTTTCAGGTGATGAAGAATTCTATATACCTCAAAGTGAACCTCAACTGTTTTCCCAATGTGAATTGAACGATTTGATCAGGGATTTAAGTTTATCTAAAGAATCTGCTGAGTTGCTATCTTCTCGACTGAAAGAAAAAAATTTATTAGCTCCAGGTACTTCTTTCTACTGGTACAGAAACCGTGAAAAACATTTCACTCCATTCTTCACTCAGCATGAGGAACTGGTTTACTGCCATAATATAACAGCGTTAATGGGTATGTTTAATATTGAGTATAATAGCAATGAATGGCGTCTTTTCCTTGACTCGTCAAAGAGAAGTTTTAAAGGCGTACTTCTGCACAATGGTAATAAGTATGCATCAGTACCAGTAGCCCACTCTGTTTACTTGAAAGAGCGTTATGAAAATTTAGAAATGATATTGTCAAAGATTAATTATAATGAACATATGTGGACGATTTGTGGAGATTTAAAAGTGATCTCGATGTTACTGGGACAGCAGGGAGGGTACACAAAATTCCCATGCTTTATATGTGAATGGGACAGTAGAGACAAAAGTTCACATTGGATTAGAAAGGAGTGGCCAAGAAGAGAAGCATTAGTACCAGGAGTTAAAAACGTGTTAAGAGAAAATCTTGTCGAACCAGAGAAAGTTCTTCTGCCCCCACTCCACATTAAATTGGGTATTATGAAGCAATTCGTCAAAGCATTGCCAAAAGATGGCCCGTGTTTCAAATACTTGGGAGAAAAGTTTCCAGGATTGTCTGAGGCGAAATTGAAAGAGGGCATTTTTGTCGGCCCTGATATTCGTAAGTTGATGAAAGATGATGTGTTTGAGACGAAAATGAATATAACAGAAAAAGAGGCTTGGCTTTCTTTGAAAGAGGTAATAACCAAGTTTCTAGGAAATTATAAGGACCCTAACTACATGTTCATTGTAGAGAATATGCTGACTAAACTGAAAAATCTGGGTTGTTCGATGAGTTTAAAACTTCACTTCCTGAATTCCCATCTTGACTACTTCCCACAAAACCTAGGAGCTGTGAGTGAGGAACAGGGTGAAAGATTTCACCAAGACGTGAAAGAAATGGAAAGGAGGTATCAAGGTCGATGAAACATTACTATGATTGCTGACTACTGTTGGATGCTGAAGAGGGACTTACCGGACAAAGTCTACAAACGAGAAAGCCATAAAAGGAGCTTCAAAAAGAAGAGAATGAGGCATAATGAAGACGAATAAACATACAAATTGGTCATATCATACAGTAAATGGTGTTAAAAGCGCTCTAAGTGATTTATGAACAATAAATTTTATGATAAATAAAAATAAAGTGAAGTTTCTTGATCATTTATAAAATTGTATTATTTCTCCTAATTTTTATTTGCATTTTGTAGGAAAACCTTACGTGATGGAAAAAAACCATGGTCATATTTGGATTCAGCACACTTAAAAATATAAAGTTCAGCCACCAAATGTGAAACAATTTTCAAAAATTCGAAAAATGCAGGCCTGTGTAATTAAACAAAATAAAATCTCTGAACGTGGTCAATTTAACTTCACTTACTGCTACTACAACATGTCGGTGACGCGAACTCACAAGATTTTACCCATCCAAAAAGAGTCCAACACGCACATGATACAGTCGAGTATATATACAATGTATTAGTGTATATGTGCGTTTACATGTACACAGGCCGCTGCGCGTCGCCAGTCTGGCGCAACACGTCACTAGCATGTCGGTGACGCGAGCCCATGAGTTTGGCGCCTACCAAAAATCGCTCAACGCGGCTAAAGAAGTTTTCACTTCAAAAACTATAGTATTTTTTTATTTTAAACAGACGATTGGTTGCTCGAAAAGGATTAATATTATTGTTTACAACAAGCATATTAGCAGATTAGACCATGCGCACACATTAATATGAATTAATGTGACAAGCAAGAATAGGAGAAAAAAGTAGGGTGTTTGGTACCTACATAGTATATTTTATCACATTTTATTTCAGTCTAATGAGCTGATATCACATTAATTAATTTATATTACTGAAAATATTTTTCTTTCTAAATAAACGCGTATTGTATAAAGCCGTATATACCTATGCATGAATATTATTGGCATATTTTTATTGTAACTTATCGCAACGTACATGCATATCACAGCAGACCAATAAATCCTTTTTTTATATTCTTTCGATATTAATTTATTAATTTCATTCAGGAGAATAAGCTGGAAGGCTCTGAGTCATTCAAGCATTCACTCAGATGGACATCTGGAGTATAATTTCGCAAAATGTGTCCAAAAAGTAGAACATTAAGTATGATTTTTTCTTCGTCATTCTAGTGTTAATTTGGTACACTCTGGCCCTTATCTTTATAATTGGTATCAACCTTGGCCCTAACCTTGGTATACAATTTTGAAAAGGCAGTACTTGAAATTTTTGCAGTTCTAAATAAAACCTTTTAAAATAATTACAATTCTATAACTTGATTTGTCCTTAATAAGATATAGGCAATCCAAAATGTCTTTACATTCAAAATATATAAAAAATATTTTTATTATTGTGTTTTACTTCAATTTAACAAAGCCTATTGAAAAATTTCCCACTTTTTTTTCTGTGTTCACCTAGTGTCACACATTTTGCACGACATACCTTTGAAACAAATTGTGGCGAGAATAATTCATGGTAGCGAAAGTTTTCTTAAATTTTGCACATTGAGGCTATCACAATTACAACGTCCCTCATTCTCCAGCTGTGAACGCGGCGCTCAACATAACATCACACGACTAGGGGAAAAATTCGACTTGACACATTTCGATAACATTTGTCTCTATTTCAAACACATTCAGATTTTTCCGTGGCAAACCAAAGGTCAGTATTTCCTCTGATGTAGATCTGAAGTAATTAAGTAAAAAAATGTTCATATTTTACGAGTGATGTTTTACGTATTCAAAAAAGTATTACTTCAACTAATATGGAATTAATTTTTTCTAAGAATAAATGCCCATGTTTCTTGCAAACGCATGGGAAACTTTGTAAAACTTGAAGGAAAACAGGATCGGTCTATTTTATGGAGAAGTTTCAGGTTATTTGTGTTCTTAATAAATACTTGAAGAGATGTGATAAGTTTCAAGAAGTTGGCGGAGTTTTTAGACGGCAGCGAACATTGGTGCTGTGTCGGAAAAATTTTGTAAACCTTATTTTTCTCTCTCTCTCTCTTCCTATACTTGAAGACAAACTTTGCTGAACGGGTTCGATGGAGATAGGCACTAGAGTTTTTTGAATGCTTATTTTTATTTTTTGCTTGTATTTATTATTTATTTTCAGTAATAGTACTACTTTTAGAAAAAATAACAAGATGATAAGTAAAAAGAGGAAATATTTGTTTGATGTTGAAATATAACTAATTTAAGTACGTGAAAAAATTGAACGTAAAAAATAAAATCAGTAAGTAATTATGATATTAGATAGAAAATTATATCATCTTGCTGAAGAATTGAATATTGAAATATCCTCACGCTATAACAACATTTTTTGTTGATAATTTTTCACATTAAATTATATATATTTACTATGGAATGCTCTTTTAACATTCAGTTTGAGAACTATCGGTATATTGCTATGTTTTTATATTAATTTACGTTTTTGAAATATTTTTTGACAAATTAAAAAATTTTGAAACTTACATATTACAAATTTGTGTCAGAAAATTTCTTTAAAAAATTGGATCAATTGTAAAGGACGGATTGATTCATAGCAAACAATTCGAGACATTCAAGAGAGGCAGATGCCGGAAAAACACGCTTAGTCTCAATGATTGCAACTGATTTATCAATCAATTCTAAATTGCCAGTCACAGACAGAAATCACGTCGGAAAGAAAGGTTTTTGAATGCTGGTTTGAAGCTCAATACTAACTCAATTCATTTCCCATTTCTTTTAAATAATTACTTAATATTAGGTTCTTTAAAATCTCAGAATAATACTTTTCTCAGTGGCAATTCTTTCAAAGGTGGCATTTAGGTAGGCGAATATGTATAAATTATTGCGTATTAAAATGCACTTAACTCATGCGGATTTAGCAATATTTTTGGTTTATCTATGTATTAACATCTTAAGAAGTTATGTGAACCTGTCTGGTGCGAAATTATACGAATAGTAATTTGAATGATAATTTTTCTGTAATCTTATCTTAAATCCTGTGTGATGCATATTTCACATTTTGTCTAACGCTTTACTTTGTTATTCCCTTCATATATCTCGGCATTTTTCATGTTATATATTTTTATGTCAGAATTTTTTTTATAGTATTTAGGTCTTTTGCTAGAATCATCAATGATAATCTTACATTCCGCCAAATATTTTGTTTCAAAAGCTTAAGTTAAGGGGTAAATAAATTATCCTCTTGGTACATAAAGGAATCGTAGTGGTAATAAGTGGTAGAAATTATGTGGATTTTAGTTAAAAAGTTGTATCATAAATTTGTTCAGCGGATTTTTTTTCGTACAATAGAGATTGAGGTACGAACATAAATAATTTTTTGCAATGTGTTACCAACAAAAAACCAAAACAACGTGGCTATATATATGCGTATACACATAATTATCTTTTGAAAGAATATCGGAATATTTTGTAAGCCAAATGTGAGTACCAACTGTTTACAAATATATTGACTTCCTTTTAACCTCCTTCGCTGTGAACTTAATCAATAGATCTGGATTCATCTCTGGGGCAAAGGTTGCCCCCATCTTCATTATTTTTTGAAGTGAAACATCTTTGCTGAGGGGGCTACAATTTCCTGGAATAGTTAGATACGTGTTGGGGGGAACCAGTAGAGTAGCAGACGGCAGAAGAGAAGTAGAAATTACGCAGCATAATTTCACACTTGGATACTTGCAAAATTGCATACTTGCGTACTTTCATACTTGCACACATGTGCACTAGCATAATTTATACTTGCATATGTATATTTTTTTAATCTGTGACATCAGCCAAAGAGAATTATGTTTCCTAAACCTAATAAAATAATATGCAAGATGTTTCACTTCTGTCACGCTTTTATTACCTACGCGTTTGATTGCAGCGGTTTGTCGTGGACTCTTGGTGGACCCTGAGACGCGGCCGAGCTGAAAAAGTTGTCGGCTCGAGTTACGCCTGCCGTGCGTTAATTATTACCGACACTCAACTTCACTGAAATTTCTCCGAGGCTGAAAACTTTCTCGTCCATCTCCTGTGTAAACGTCGCGACGGTTTCAACTCGAGGGCACGCGAGAAGTTCTCGCCAGCTTGTTTGCAGGCGCGCCAACAATAATGCCGGGGAAAAAATTGCAAAAAAAAATATTGCAGTCCTAAATAATTGTTAGGAAAAAGTACGGATTTTTTTTTAACTTATACTTCTTTAGGCGCGTTATGAAAAAAAATATGAGAGTGAATTTCCATGATGCGCGCCCAACATGCAACGAAATTTTCACAAAATGAAAAAAAGGGTGACTTTTTAAAAACAGACTAAATAAAAATAAAAACAATATATGTGATTTTAAATTTTATACAATAATGATTCACATTGAATACTGGTTCATCTATAAATAAAAACTATTATTTATTTTTAATATTAGTGATAGAAATTGTTTTTATAAACTTTTTCAAATGTATTTATACAAGCGTGGGTGGGTATGTTTCCGTATGAACAATTTATCTGCATTATAATTCATTTATTGTTTCATTATAATTTTATAAATAAATAAAAATAATACATTATAATGAAAATTTGGGATATTTATTGATTGTCGTTATTAATTAAAATTTATCTCAATTATTTGTATAAATTATATATTTAATTTTATATACGTGTATATATTAATATTGAATACTGAGCAGTTATTAATTTTTTTTAATTTTATTGAATTTATACTTTACCAACAATATTTATAATATCACTCCAGTCATTTATTATTTTATTTCTATTAATTAATTGCATGCATAATTAAATTTTTTATTATGCCAAGTAAGTGTAACTTCTTAAGTGCGTTCACATATTTTACACGTACATATTTTAGGTAGATTTTAAAGTTATACTACCTATTGTAGCCGTTACCATGGTGTGACTTCCATAAAAAATTTTATATAGTTTTTTGTTTAATGGTCTATAGACCTTAAAACCATCGTCAACTTAAAAGCTTTCATAAATATATAAATTTTGTAAACACGATAACTGTCGCAATTTTTCACAAATCACTTCCAAAATGATATATAAAATCTAATAGTGGAAAATCTCAGTCAATTTCGTTAATGATCAACATTGACCAAATGGTAGAAATGGAGAAAGTTTTTTAAGAATAAAATAATCGCTATATTTCCCATACAACTTATCGGAGTATCATTTCTCCATAATATATAGCCCTTGAAAAAAACATTACAAAATACAAACTCTGACTGAAACTGTCAAGCTGTGATATCGCCTGATTCCTGAGACACTGAAACGTTACCCGTTTTAGTAAATATGTTATCCTTAATCAATATTAATGTTTGTTATTTTGATTAATTAATTTTTAATACAGGTAAAGGGTTTCCTGACTTGTGGGTTTTGACCGCGTCAAATTATATAGATTTCACCAACGTTTCGATCGACATTGCATTCGCCATCATCAGCGTACCCTGATGACGTTGGCTAACACTTCACTTTTGACGTGGCTAAAACTTAAATACCAAGAAACCTCAGGCAAAGACCGCGATAGCTGTCGATCCTTATAATTAGTAACGCAGTATTTTTTTACAACATTCAGTAACGCCATACCAGTCTTATGAAATAAAGAGGAAAGAAAAAGGTATATGCCCTACAACAATTTTAAATAAAGAATAAAATTGTAAGTTTAATGTTGGTCATTAAAATAAAAGAGATATATTTACTTTTATAAACTTAACATAAAGTTGTCTGATTTTTGGGTAGCAGTTAATATTTTAATTTTAACCATGAATTTTTTTAATTTATTGGAAGTTGTTTATGTTTTTGATCGTTTTCATTTCCAAAATTAATTATACGTTTGCAAAAAATGTTAGGAAGGATGGCCTCACAGGACAGAGATAAAGTATCAATTACTTGAAAATAATACGTCTTAAGAAATATTTTACACAAAACCAATTTACACGAGTCTATTCATTATGACTTGTTTTTGAAACTTATATTCTTCATCCTAGTAGAAAATGATTGGCACCCAAAAAAAAAAAATACGACGCAAACAAAAGCATACTTCACTCCATTCGGACCCAGTGACCCTTTACGTTCCGGAAACTGGGACCGATGACGTACACTCCCTCGTGAGTGATCGGTGTTCGCAGAGCCGTGAAGGTGATAACAGGCCCGCCACTCCAGTGATCACAGTTTATCAGCAGTGACGGGAGTGAGGGCTGTTCTGCACGCTGCTGCCATCTACCGCAGCGCCTCGGGACCACGTGGTGCTGTGACGTGGAGAACAGATCGATGGGATCCTCCAGCCCGCTTGGAGCGCCGGTTGCCCCACAGGCAGTTCGGTTTATGCAACCGGCAACTCCTGGACGCCTACGAGTTATACTATCCAAGTTCGTGCCTTTACTTCCCCGATCTTATACGCTTCCGAATCCTATACTTACGTTGCAGATATCCGGAAGGCTAAAATGGTGAGTTCTGATAAAACTATCACTCAAACTGTGTTTCCGTTTTTTTTTTTTAATGTTAAACAATAAAAGTTTAATTTCACAGCAGAACTTTTATTTTACGTCTTATCTCTAGAGACCTTTAAAAAATCGCAATTTCATTTCGCGAAAGGCAAGAATCAATCCTCGTTCACCTTCAATCTGCTTCAGTTATTGGACCAAAATTTACCCGATGGACTCCGAGGAAATAGATAATAATAATCTAATAATAATCTAATAATAGATAATAAGAATCTAATCAGGAACACCCTGGTTAACAGGTGTCATTAGTCATTAGCCAACTAGAAGGTGTTATTTGCACAAGTACGTATAGGATCTTTGAGTCTATACTAGAGGTGACTTAAAACACAAATATTGTCACGTGCCTCTTCATAAAATAAACAGCATATCGGTATTTTAGTTCGAAACATAATAGCTTGTATTTCAGTTTGAAATGATTGATGAGAACTTTTTTTAAATAATTTTTTTATTAAGTGTTAAAGAATTTTGCCAAACTTTTCATTTGCATATGTTAATTCAGATTTTAAAACAATTATTATTTTTTCATGTTGCAGTATGGATTTGTGAATTACGCCCTTGAGCTTCTGGTCGTGAAAACATTTGGAGAAGAGACATGGGAAAAAATTAAGTGAGTAATAAGTAAAGAAAATAAAATGTTTTAAATAAAATTTTTACATTATAAAGAATGTATTATGGATAAAGCCCTGCGTTGTGGTTATGTGTTTTGCAAGCATAAATCTTAAAAAACAACTTCTTTAACACCGTTTGGTATAATCTAATATATTAAACGGTCACGCAAAAACAGCGCAATAACATTGTTAGTTATTTAAATGTCTTTGTAACTTTTGTGGAATAAATTAATTTAATTCAGCTGGCACTTAAATAAGCTCTAATATATAATCCAAATTAAATATTTATTTCCGCCCTGAGCTCTAACTTTGACTGTGCTTACTGGTAGAGTATGTGAAGTTGGTATCTATGTACTGAACTTAAAAACAATACAGTTAAAAAAGAAATAAATTAAATCTCAAATTTAAATATTAGTTGTAATAATTTTATTTGTAAAATAAGACATCTTTATACACACACATACGAGATATAACTTACAGGTTTTCAATTGTGTAAGTGCGTGTGAGTTCACGCCTGAAATTAACATCAGTTCAATATGATAGTAATATTTCCACAGTTATTTTTAAACATTTCATATTTATAGAAAGAATCCGAATTTTTTTTTTCCATTCAAGCCACAGTTAAAATATTTATCTTATTTCGTTTCCATAAATTATGTAACTAACAATGAATTTAAGATAAAATATTTTTAAAAAAACGCGACAATTTTGTGGTTTGGTCCTTTTTGATTTTGTCAATATGATCATTTACAATAAATTGTAACGCTGGCCTCATTGGTTGTGAAAATAGTATAAAACAAAACCGCTATCTGTTTCTGTTTGTTCACTTACTTCATCTAAATATCAAAATGGATTTTTATGCAGTTTTGACCATAATTTCAAACATTTATTCCGAAAGTTTTGTGTTTAGAATACGTTCATATTAAATTTAATGATAATAGAGAAATCCCGCTGTTTTGTAATCAATTTAGCCGTTTTTAGGGCGCATACAGGCATACACTACTTATAAATGTCTGATACATCAAATCAATGTGCTACAGAAATGTATGTCTTGAGCGTTTAGTACTTTTCACATAGACATCTAAGTTATACGTAGCCCTTTCACACGAGACTTCTATACAAAATCTGTTTGTGTTGTCTAATGAGAAAATAAGGTCACAACATTGCTTACAAAGAAATTTTTTATTATTGGGCAGTACGTGTTAGTAGGTATATAATTTTTTTAAACACTGAAAACTTACAAGAACTCAATACATATAATTACTTACTTATTAAATATAGACACAACAAATTAGTAGATCGTATCCGTGTGAATCGGAGGCAGATCGCTAATTTTTTATAAATGGTTTATCAATTTTATTATCAATTTATCAATTTTCGAAATTAAATAGTGCATTTGTTTTTCATTCCTAGCATACGTTTTTTATTGTTTTAAATGTTTGCAATATTGTTTGTTTTCTAAAACGTGAAAAAATGGTAATTTAAATTTATAAGGAAACCGGATATTTGTTGGTTAGTGAAAGAAATTCTTAATAATCGTCTTTGCGAAAATAAAGCTTCCTAAATACAAACGGGGAGTTCAAAATTTATAACACGCGATATCATTCTCTGAGTTCATAGTGGAACTAAAATATAAATTGGCCTTTCAGGTTTTTAAGATCATTAAAAAATATATAGGCCTACATAAGTTCGTTCAGTGAATGATTCTTGAAATGGGGAAGATTGATTTAAAACATTATGATGGACATACGCCATTGTTGGTTTTCACTTCATTTCAGAGAGAAATAAAAAAAATGGACAAGAAATATTTCGTAATACTACAAGTAAAATATAATAACTCTGTACATCAGATGGCTATGTTTAATTTTGAACATATGAAATACATTTTCCGAGCTAATACGTAGTATGTATTTGTTACGAAAATTGTTACATAATTTTATATTTTTGTTGATATTTCATTGAAGCATAATTTTTAAACTATGGAAAAAGAAATCGAATATTTAATAATTTTACACTATCCGGTTTTATTATGCTTAAAAATGTGCGCAGTTAATACTGGAAAGCTATTCAGAGAAAATTTTACAAATAACTGGGACAATACAAAGCATAAATGCTCGGGAAAGAATCCAAAACCCAGTATTACTGCGAACACTATTATTTGGCAGTGATACAGTTGTTTTCACGTGCACGTTCAAATTTACTAATATGTAGAGACCCGGAATATTCGCGGGTTCATTTAGTGTCATGCTAAAATTCAAATAATTAAACCCTTAGTGATGCTTCTGTCATTGGTTCACTGTTAATCCGGAGGACTGAGGGCCAATTGGAGATCCTCACTCATAGAAGTGTCGAATCACAGGCCAGCACCCGGTCGAGACGACTCGCAAGTCAGCAGCCAATGAACAGTTGGCATTATTTTGCCCGAGTGTGCAGAGGATATTGGAGTCTATCCTGGAGGTCATTGAACCCGCGAATTTTCCGGGGTCTCTACGTAATATGTGTAACTGTACACGGATATTTCCGGTTTTTTGCTAACGATAAAAAAAATGAATATATTGAGAGTGCGAGGAGCGCGCTGCAGCGGAGGTGACGCGTGTGTTGTTCGCAGGAAGAACGCCGATGTGTGCATGGACGGGCAGTTCCTCGTGAGGCAGCTGTACGACGACGAGATCACGTACAACCTCGTCACCGCGGCCGTCGACGTGCTGCGTGAGTGACGGGGCCCGCCTCGCTCGTCCTCGCCGTTCTTACGTGACGTCCGCGTCTCGACACTCGCGGTCTTTTACTGGCCAATCCAACACTGACAAAAAAAAAAAAAAAAAAAACACACATCGAAAATACAAAGCATGTCCATAAAAGAATGTCCCAGTCATAAATTTCAATAGCATCAACTGTAAACGTTGCGGAGTTTTGTTTTTGGTTCAAGGTCGCAATTAAAGAGAAACCAAAAAAAAATTGGTTGTCTGTAAAGTCAGTTTACGGACGATAGTTTAACGCGACAACGTCATGACAAAACATTGATGAAATGATTGCATTCTTTTATGAATAAAATTGAATCATTTTTATTGAATTATCACTATTTTTTATGGATACAAAGAAGAAGTGAAATGAAATCTACAATTTAATTGATAAATTTACTTTTATTTGCACTCATTAATTCAAATATGTTTATTACTTTAACGAACAGATTATTTTAACTATAACTTTTATACATGTTTGCTATTTAACTTCTTCCAATCTGTGTTATTCTGTTAAGGATAGGACGATGATAGGAAAAGTAGGGAACGAATGGGAGTGTTTCAAGTTTAATGTGCCTCGAAAAAGTCAAATCGATGGTTGTTCGAATCGAGTGGAAGAGAGATAGATGTGGCGCAAGCGTACAATGAGCGTAACGGGACACAGCATAACGGGACAGTGTGAGTAACGGGACAATGAGTCATCCTTTTCCGTGCGTGCAGCCGGCTTTCATCGATTTATTAGACGTTGCCACGTCAAAAAAACACATTGAAAATACAAGCATGTCCATAAAAGAATGTCCCAGTCATAAATTTCAATAGCATAAACTGTAAACGTTGCGGAGTTTTTTAGGTTCAAGGTCGCAATTAAAGAGTAAGTAAAAATAAGGTTTTAGATAAGCGCATGCACGAGTACTAATTTGCTGTTTTCACGCTTGCAGCGCCACCTATGCAAAATGGTGACTCCTGACCGTAAACCTTTTTTTTTTCTGTTATGCATTTTCTAAGAGTGAATCTGTAATTTCCACCTTCTCCATTGGAATCTCTTTGCACGAGAGTGGTTGAAAGTCGAAGTCCCTGGCCGTTGGATTGGTCGAAATGGTCGAGACGACAGAGCTTTTTTTTCGCTGGCCTCTCATGTTCACCTGTCATAACGCCATGCGATTTTTTTTTACCTCTGGGACTTATAAAAGATCGTGTCTACGTTCCGACGCTAACAAATGATTTGCCGGAGTTGAGACACAGAATTGTAAAAAGTTATTGATTCCACTACTCCGGACTTGTTAACCAAGAGTGGGAAGAATTGGACTATGGTGGATGTGTGCCGTATAACTAAAGGTGCACATATTGTAAACTTGTAAGAAAAACTATGTTAGTTTACCTTCCTTTTGATATATGATTTGTTTTAAATAGTCTAAATTAAACTGTTATAATATGCCATGGAAAATTACACATTCTTTTATGGACATTCTGTTTAATCAGTACGGATGGGTCAAATCGAAATTTTCTCAAATCCAAATCTCGAATTCGAATCCCAAAAGGGGCACCTCGATTCAACCCCTAGAATCCGAATCTGGGTGTCAAGTATCAAAAATAAAATAATGTACAATAAATTAAAAATTACCAACTATGGTGTTGAAACATTATACCATTTAAATTGTTGTTTCGAAAACAAAATTTCCAGATTCAACACACATTATAATATTATTTATATAATTACATGTTAAAATAACAATATTTTGGAGAATTGTTTCAATATATGTATGGAGAAAAAAAAGGTAGTTAACTTTAGAGGTTATCAGTGTTGAATTTTTTCAATTTACTTTACTTTATTTCCTCGAATATCGAATCTTCAAATACTAAGGATTGGATGGTATTTGAGTATTTGATTAGCCCATACCTAATAATTACGTGAACAGTGCTGTACAGTAAAATCAAGTTAAAGATTCAATTGTCACATTTAATGTAACAGCAATGATTTTTTAATTAATTTTCTTTTATTAAATACATATATTATATAATGAGTTTAACATAATAATATAAAATGTTTAACAAGCATATTCATTTTGCAACAAAATAAAAGTTTTTAACTTCTTGGTAAACCAGATACATTAAATCAGTAACAAACTGACTTTTAATATATATACATATATATGATATTGTTTCTAATGCAATAAATTTTCCTTTAAAAATTGCAGAGATTCCTGCCAATGACATTCTTGAACTTTTCGGCAAGATGTTTTTCGAGTTCTGCCAAGACTCGGGGTACGACAAGATCCTTCAAGTGCTGGGAGCGACTCCAAGGGATTTCCTCCAGGTAATTCATCCAGAACGTGGTGGCAGTTCCTAGTTGTTGCCGTCCAATCTGTTTAAGAAACTAGCGTCATTACTTGGAATTATGACTTAGCCTAAGGTTAATATATTTAGCTTCAAAATTTTAGCAATTTACAAACATGCAACTTTACTTGATTATTTCTTGCAAAGTATATTTTACCCCCTCAAAATATATGTTGTAATATTTTCTTTGTTTACGCAAAGGTTGCCATAAAAATATCACATGAATATTGAAATTTAGATACATGTCACAGAAAATATCAAAGAAAAAAATATTACCTAAGAGCACAAAAATATTATATTTGTATTAAGTTACTAATATTCATAGAACTAAATCTAATCCATTTTAAACATTAAAGAAGCAGTTCTGATTGTGTTATTTCAGTATAGTGTGAACAAACCAAAACACTATTTCTTCTTAAAGATTTCTTTTCGTGTCTTTGCTATGTGAAAATTTAAAAAGTATAACATATTTACCGTTTAACAAGTCGAGCAGATTTTGTTGTAATTTTTAGATACCAGAGTTAATTAAAGTATTGACGATTCCTTATACCTAATACCATTCCTAATACAATTAATTTTATTTGCCGTGTTTACATACAACCAAAAAATAATAACTCGTAATTTTACTGAATTGAACGTGTATATTTATTACCTTTGCTAACGTGTATAAAATCTTGGTTTTATAAAGACTTAACTAATATAGTAATACATTATAGTTGCACACTTAGGAACATGTAATGTATCTTTGGGTCACAGGAATTCCTCTTTGGTGTTAACGCTCCCTGAAGGGAACCTAACTAATATATAACTGGACTTGTCAGATTGCTGTGAAGGGAACCACAACACGCAAGTCACTTGACTTGTCACTTATCAGTTTGGTGGTAACGCTCCCAGAAGGGAACCTAACTCTCATATTACTTGATTTGTCACTTGATGGTTTGGTGTGAACGCCCCCTGAAGGGAACCAAAACTCACATGTCACTTGACTTTCCACTGTCAGTTAGGTGTGAACACCCTCATCCTTCATCAATGAAAGTAATATCACCTTCCCCACATCGTTGGACAAGAGTCGGCATCAAGAGCCAGCATCTAAATGATCACACATGTTTAATCTCCATCCAAGGCGATCCCAGTTATATACCCGGCGTTGCCGAAAATGGTAGACATTGCGCACGTTGTCGAGGACCGGATGATTAAAAGACTATTGTTTTCCCAACTTTTGCAATCCTGTCAATACTCCATTACAAGAGGTACAAACATTTCACAGATTTACTTGCTCGCAATATAGAACGAAAAACTTCATACTATTCCACTGTGTCCATGTTTGAACCGCAGCCCATCTTCTACCGTGAGCCAACGATGTTCAGCTATAAGAGACGTAAGCGAATCAGGTATTGTTTATTAATGAGAATAAAAAATGTTAACGCTTATTAGAAACGAGCGAATTGTAAAAGCAAACGTTGGTGGAGAAAACTTAAGGCTTTGAATTTTAGCCTGGCTCCAAGCGAAATTCTTGAAATTTGCGAGTTTCAAACCATCGCCGTCTCGTGAAACCAACACCAAAGCGTCAAACATCACCCACTTCCCGCCAGCAGAGTGTTCAGTCCCGCGGCAGAGTGTTCAGTCCCGGGGCAGAATGTTCTCTCCCGCGGCAGAGTGTTCAGTTGCGGGGCACAGAGTGTTGAGTCCCGGGGCAGAGTGTTCAGTCCTGCGGCAGAGTGCTCAGTGACCGCGGCAGAGTGTCCAGTCCCGCGGCAGAGTGTCCAGTCCCGCGGCAGAGTGTTCAGTCGCGGAGCACAGAGTGTTCAGTCCCGGGGCAGAATGTCCTGTCCCGCGGCCGAGTGTTCAGATGCAGGGCACAGAGTGTTGAGTCCCGGGGCAGAGTGTTCAGTCCTGCGGCAGAGTGCTCAGTGACCGCGGCAGAGTGTCCAGTCCCGCGGCAGAGTGTCCAGTCCCGCGGCAGAGTGTTCAGTCGCGGAGCACAGAGTGTTCAGTCCCGGGGCAGAATGTCCTGTCCCGCGGCCGAGTGTTCAGATGCAGGGCACAGAGTGTTGAGTCCCGGGGCAGAGTGTTCAGTCCTGCGACAGAGTGCTCAGTGACCGCGGCAGAGTGTCCAGTCCCGCGGCAGAGTGTCCAGTCCCGCGGCAGAGTGTTCAGTCGCGGAGCACAGAGTGTTCAGTCCCGGGGCAGAATGTCCTGTCCCGCGGCAGAGTGTTCAGATGCAGGGCACAGAGTGTTGAGTCCCGGGGCAGAGTGTTGAGTCCCGCGGCAGAGTGTTCAGTCGCGGAGCACAGAGTGTTCAGTCCCGGGGCAGAATGTCCTGTCCCGCGGCCGAGTGTTCAGATGCAGGGCACAGAGTGTTGAGTCCCGGGGCAGAGTGTTGAGTCCCGCGGCAGAGTGTTCAGTCGCGGAGCACAGAGTGTTCAGTCCCGGGGCAGAATGTCCTGTCCCGCGGCCGAGTGTTCAGATGCAGGGCACAGAGTGTTGAGTCCCGGGGCAGAGTGTTCAGTCCTGCGGCAGAGTGCTCAGTGACCGCGGCAGAGTGTTGAGTCCCGGGGCAGAGTGTTCAGTCCCGCGCCTGAGTGCTCAGTGACCGCGGCAGAGTGTCCAGTCCCGCGGCAGAGTGTTCAGTCGCGGAGCACAGAGTGTTCAGTCCCGGGGCAGAATGTCCTGTCCCGCGGCAGAGTGTCCAGTTGCAGGGCACAGAGTGTTGAGTCCCGGGGCAGAGTGTTCAGTCCTGCGGCAGAGTGCTCAGTGACCGCGGCAGAGTGTCCAGTCCCGCGGCAGAGTGTCCAGTCCCGCGGCAGAGTGTTAAGTCCCGCGGCAGAGTGTGCAGTCCCGCGGCAGAGTGTTCAGTCCCGGGGCAGAGTGCTCAGTGACCGCGGCAGAGTGTTCAGTCCCGCGGCAGAGTGTTCAGTCCCCGCGGCAGAGAGTTCAGTCCCGTGGCGGCAGAGTGCTCAGTGACCGCGGCAGAGTGTTCAGTCGCGGGGCACAGAGTGCTCAGTCCATGGGCGGGGGTTGCAGAACCTGGACGCGCTGCACGACCACCTGGGCACGCTGTACCCGGGCATGAAGGCGCCCTCCTTCCGCTGCACGGAGCGGCCCGAGGACGGAGCGCTGCTGCTGCACTACTACTCCGACCGGCCCGGCCTCGAGCACATCGTCATCGGCATCGTCAAGGTCACACGCTCCGTCCGGTCGCGCCGAAACAAACTAACATGCTCGCGGTCACACCACTCTGACCCGCTACGCAAACACACCACCACGCAACTTTAAACATGTTGGCAGTGAGCTGCGGATCTTTAAGGTTTCACAATGATATTAGAAATGAACAGAAACAATGTGTGATTCCGTCTGCATATAATTACGTCAAATTTATTAAAGGAAAATTTATAACAGGTATTAAAAAAAAATATAAACATACAATATCAATTACGTACTTAAACAGTTCTCATGTATATTCAGAAAGAAAAAAAAATGGGCCGACCCGAAATTATTATAAAAAGGTTTCATTTAAAATAAAAACATAAACCAATAAAAAATACAAATATATTTAAACCATCCCAGTATATATACTTAAAGTCCAGAAATTATATTTATCTGAAGAACTTCGTCTGACGGCGTAGTTTAAGAAAGTTCCGAAAAGGTTAAAACATACAGTAGCACCGGAGGTCGGGGCTTCGTTTCCCGGAGATAAATCGGGAACATGATGCCAGGGCGCCTGTGTGTTGTTGAGGAAGGGTGGTGAAAATGCCAATTCGGCGTCCGGCTCTCAGACCCTGTCAGACAGGGAAGTTGGCTTCTGTTTTCCGGTGCGTCGCCAGCCAGGAACTGGATCCCGCGAATACGCGGCTGAGCGCGGACGTTTCCACCATTTCAAAAGAAATTAATTTAAAAAAAACTAACTATTACTTTTTGCACTATGCAGACGGACTAAACTACTTAAAAAATATTACAGGGATAGCATCCCTTAGTTAATGGACTACATCGTCGGTTGCGGCCGGATGGAAGTCTTTCAGTGTCTCGTCCACTCGCCGATAATCGCAAACGGTCCGTCTGCAGCCGCGACGCGAAGTGAAGTAATATTACAGACCTGGGACGTGCCTGCAAGCGAGGGAAATGTTAAATGGGCTGCCAACGAAGTCTTAGATTTGCAAAAGCTCAGATATGTCTCTGGGAAAGGTGCTTCGGTCTACTGGCACAAAGTTTAACTAAGGAGAGTACACCAGCCTAACAAAGAGTAAATCACCCAAAGTAATCAAAGTATAAAGAAAAATAAAATTACCAAAAATAATTTAAAATTATGATAAAAATGTTATAAAACGTGTCGAAATTCCTAATTTCCGGCACAGCAGGATACGCTTTAATGCCTTAGCCGTATAAAATAATGTAAATCAACAATATACTACTTATACTACTACTACTAATACTACTACTACTAATACTACTACTATGAATTGTGCTTTTTATGTTATCCAATCAACAATTTAAAAGAAAGGAGGGAAGCATTCTGGGGGGAATAAGATTATTTCAAATTTCATTTTGTGTAGTTGCACTGCCTTTATATGATTTGTTAATCATGTAAACTAAATGTAAAAAAAAATTCTGGAAATTGTTATCTTTCAAAGCTCCGTACATATTACGTATTATCTTGTAAAGTTATCTTTCAGGGGATAAATGTTCACTTTAGAGTGTAGCATGTTTTGGATATTTAATCTGTAAATGTGTAAATGACGTGTTCATAGCGTTTTGGTGTCAGCCGTAAACAAGGCTCAACGGAATGTAAATGAAATAAATAAAAAAACAATGAATGCATTCATTATTGAATGAATGCAGTAAGGATTAAATGTCTGAATGCAATAAATATTGAATAAATAAATGAGTAGAGACACGGAAATTACGCCATTCATTAATTCATAAGTTAGAATGCAAACCTTAACACTCTCGCACTGTGTTCATGATTGGACCGCAGTTATTCGGACACACCCCTCTACGAACGTAATCCAACGATTCCAATTAACAAGGATAATAATGTTCTCACTAATTAATCAACCAATGTGAAAGCAAACACAGGTTGAGTACACCTATGACTTAGAATTATATTCTTGAAGTTAGACGGATCCACGAAATTCCCGGGTCTCTATGAATGAGTGAATTTGGAAAAATCGAATGAAGAATGAATGATTAATGCAGAAAGCAAAGAATGAAGGAATGAACGATGCAGAAAGCATTAAATGTAGAAAGTATTAAATGAAATAATGAATTAATGCAGAAATTATTGCATGAACGAATGTAGGATTTATTACAGGAATCAAGAATGTGTGAAGTTATGAATTAATTAATTAATGCAGGCAGTAGTGAATTAAGGAGTTAATTATATTGAATCTATCGTTTTTTAAGTTAAGCAGAAAAGGTACATAAAGAAAAATAATTAAATATAATCATATACTTATTTTTTTATGTTTGAATACAGATATTTTGCAATGTTATTAACATATTAACAATACAAAAATCTAATTGATTTAAGTAAACTTAAAAATTGTAAACAATAATGTAAATTTTGCTTAAAAAACTTTCCTGATGAAAAAATCCTTTTTACGAACTGACAATTCATATATTTATTTATACTAGAATATTGTTATTAAAGAATAATTATACTAATATTATTTCTAAAATGATATTTCTAATAGAACATGTAGATTCCTGCCAATGACATTCTGTAACTTTTCACCAAGATGTTTTTCGAGTTGTGCCAAGATTGTCTGTAAGGATAAAACAAGTTAAATGCAAAGAAATCACGCTACCCAGGAAGACGTATCTTCCCGCATTTGTAGAGTATTATAGTTGGACGTGCTTTTGATCCAAAACTAGACATAAATTCTTAGCCCCAGAACAAAATAATTTGTTGCCCTCATTTATCTCGCGGCTGCAGTAGAGTGTCCTGGTGGTACGAAAAGCGTGGGAACATTGCACCATATCGTTCCACAATCCCGGCGCGTTTAAGGCGGTACTCTTAAGTCATTCTAGACGGCTAGGTGATATGAGCTGGCAATATAGATGGCTCTTATCAAAGTCATTGATTTTGACACCGGTTGACACTGTGGGTATGAAGGATATCCTAACTCACTACATGAAGAACTGCAATCTAAATTTTAAATATAGTTGAAACTGCTCAAAATTAAAATATATATATGACCTCACACTGTATTTTTTTTTGTAAAAGGAACAAAAATACTCATTTAAAGTTACAGATATTCGTAAATTTTTTACATTTACGTGGAAAAAAAACTGTATCACTACAAATTAGTGTTCGAAGTAATACTGGGTTTCAGATTCTTACCCGGGCATTTATGCTTTGTGTCGTCCAAGCACCTACAATAGTTAAAGTTATTAAAAACCGTTCCCAGATTATCATTCCAGTACTAACGGAGCACATTAATAAGCACAATATAAATAATTTAAAGTCGAATTATTGAATATCTATAATATTTTTCATGGTTTAAAAAAAATGCTTGAATGAAACACCAATTAAAATAGAAAACTATGCGCCAATTATAGTATAAAAAATACTCAGTATTATCTCGAAAAAAGTATTTCATATACTTATGCAAAAGTAACCATAGCCATGCGCTGTACAAAGTCACGATGTATTTCTTGTAGTGTTATAGACTATTTCTTGGCGACTGGTTTTCAAAGGAATTTTGACGTGACAACGTCTAATAAATCGATGAACGCCGGGTGCACGCACGAAAAAGTGTCCCGTTACGCTCATTGTACGCTTGCGCCGCATCTATATCTCTTCCATTCGACTGGAACAACCATCGATTTGACTTTTTCGAGGCACATTAAACTTGAAACACTCCCACTCGTTTCCTACTTTTCCTATCATCGTCCTATCCTTAACAGTAATAACACAGATTGGAAGAAGTTAAATAGCAAACATGTATAAAAGTTATAGTTAAAATAATCTCTTCGTTAAAGTAATAAACATATTTGAATTAATAAGTGCAAATAAAAGTAAATTTATCAATTAAATTGTAGCTTTCATTTCACTCCTTCTTTGTATCCATGCAAAATAGTGATAATTCAATAAAAATCATTCAATTTCATTCATAAAAGTATGCAATCATTTCATCAATGTTTTATTATGACGTTGTCACGTTAAACTATCGTCCGTAAACCGACTTTACATACAACCAATTTTTTTTTGTTGTAAAAATAAGTAGTTTCCTTGTTCTGCGCACGACCTGACCGCGGCGCAGACGGTGGCCAGCAAGCTGCACAACACCGAGGTCGAAGTGAAGATCGTGAAGACGAAGGAGGAGTCCGACCACGTGCAGTTCCTCATCACGGAGCTGTCCGGCCCGGGGAAGGTTTCAAGTCCCGAGATATCCGACATAGACACGCTCCCCCTGGGTACGTTCTTTCCCCGGCTCTGCTCTCTGTGACACAGCTGTTAGTAGGGACCGGAAAAATTCGCGGTTTCGATGACCTTCAGGATGGACTATACAGTCCTGCATATACTAAGGAAAATAACGCCAGTTCATTGGCTGCTGACCTGCGAATCGTCTCTGTTGGTTTGCCTGTGATTCGATACTTCTTTGGTTGAGGGTTTCTCATTGGCCTGGAGCCGTGGAGAATAACACTGAGATAATTGCAGAAGCAGCTTAAAGGTATAATTATTGGAAATCCAGCACATCACGTAAAGAATCCGCGAATTTTTCCAGTCTCTAGCTGTTAGCAGTGTCGTCGACGGTGATGTTGAGAACCTATTCATGACTCGTAGGTACGGAACATGTGTTTTCTGCGAAAAAAAAACCCTGAATGCCTATCAGACTGCAATGAGGTATGCCTGCGCTAGAGATTTTTCCCCCCTTGTGATTGGCGGACTTCTTTGAGAGAAGCCATTGCCCTATTTGGCCGCGTCATACAGGACACTTCCGTACTGGAAGGCTGTGATTGGTGTGCTGACAGTATGCATGTGCCCGAAATAAACTGAACCTACCACGACACACAGAAAATTCTAAAATGTTCCAACACTCAGCCTGGGGGTAGGTATTTTTTTTCTTTTCGAAATTTGACTTCTTTCATGGGGGAAGAAGGTCCACTTGCTATTTGCCACCTGAAGCTTGTCAGTTTGATGTCCAGGACACTTGCGTCATATCATATGCTATCTCCCATATCGTGGAGTTAGTGGAAAAAGTTGGTAATTCCAGTTTCTGGCATCTGGTGTCTTGTAATAACCGAGGCAAAGAGAACGGTTTCTGTGTCCAGAAAAAGTCACGAAATGCAAAGCATTATTTTCACTATTGATGGTACGCATAAAAAAAAATTCTGACAAAATTGTATAATTGTTGGTATAAAATTACTTGCGCCTTTTTTTCTAGTGACCCTACGATATGCTCTTAGAAGTATTTTATAATTAAGGCTATCTATTTTTCGCGGAAAAGATTTCCAGACTTTGTAGCATTGTTTGTGTTTCGTGCTTGGCTGGGTTTATTTCAGGCACAAGTCTACTGTCAGCACACCGATCAAGACATCCATTTCGGAAGCAAACGCGTCCTGAATGGCCGGGCCAAAATAGGGCAATGGCTTCTCTTGCAGACGGACGCCAATTAAAAGGGAACAATGTTTAGCGCGGGCATTCCTTACTGAATGTCGCGGAAGATACATGCAGCTATTATCTTTGAAAGATTTGTGCAATGGGAGTGCATGACTTGATGTAAGCTTTTGGTCATACGCCATTGCTAAGCACATGTATGTGTGTAGAAGAAAACTACAAAAAACACAAAACACAAAAACACAAATTAAGCAAATGTGCGTCTCTGGCTGAGGACGGTAGCAGGTAGCAGTTCCCGAAACGTCGCTTGTTTCTGTTTTAGAAAACTGTTGTGTTTGTTTCGTCTTTTCGTTTTGTCGTGTTTTTGTCTCGTTTCAGCTGTTGTGCTGAATTTTTTTGGGTTCAATATTTTTGTGCTGTCATCATTTGTGGGTTTTTTTTTCGTTCTGTTAGTCCATTTTTCTTTGTTTTTCTTTGTTTGTTAACCATATTCCTGTTATGAAATATTATGTGGTGTTTGTATCCTGACAACAGCAATTTTTTTTAGCTTAATTTGTGTTTTTGTCTTTTGTGTTTTTTGTAGTTATCTTCTACAGACATACATGTGCTTAGCAATGGCGTATGTCCAAAAGGTTACATCAAATCATACATGCAGCTGCTGTAATGACCTCAGGTGTTCAACAGCCGGCGAGCGAGAGGGTCAGTGCAGGGATGTGCTCGTGCCCGCAGAGCCGCGCATCAGCCCCGCCACCTTCTGCCGGGTGTTCCCCTTCCACCTGATGTTCGACCGGCGGCTGAGCGTCGTGCAGACCGGCACCACGGTGGCCCGGGTCATGCCGCAGGCGACGCGCCCCGGCTGCAAGGTCACCGACCTGCTCGACACGGTACGTCCGGCCACCTCGCGACCACCCGCGCTTTCTTTGACGTGACAACGTCTAATACATCGACGAACGCCGGCTGCAAACACGAAAAAGTGTCCCGTTACGCACAGTGTCCCGTTACGCAGTGTCCCGTTACACGCATTGTCCCGTTACGCTGTGTCCCGTTGCGCTCATTGTACGCTTGCGCCTCATCTATCTCTCTTCCACTCGATTGGAACAACCATCGATTTGACTTTTTCGAGGCACATTAAACTTGAAACACTCACATTCGTTTCCTACTTTTCCTATCATCGTCCTATCCTTAACAGAATAACACGGATTGGAAGAAGTTAAATAGCAAACATGTACAAAAGTTATAGTTAAAATAATCTGTACGTTAAAGTAATAAACATATTTGAATTAATGAGTGCAAATAAAAGTAAATGTATCCATTAAATTGTAGATTATTCATTTCACTCCTTCTTTGTATCCATGCAAAATAGTGATAATTCAATAAAAATGATTCAATTTTATTCATAAAAGTATGCAATCTTTTCATCAATGTTTTGTTATGACGTTGTCACGTTAAACTATCATCCGTAAACTGAATTTACAGACAACCAATTTTTTGAAGTGAAACTTCTCTACTGAGAGGCCTACAATTTTCGACCGTTACATTTCGGATAGCTAATACTTCGTATAAACGTTACCATATTTAGTCTTAAAAATTCTGGTTTTAGAGTTAACACATGCGTGGAAGAAATAGGAGTGTTTTTTTTCAGTGTTTTACCAAGTTTTTTTTATGGGGTTGCTAGTATACCAAGATTACACTTTTTGAGGGGGCTGCAATTTCCGATCGCATGTGGGCAATAATTAGATACGTGGTGGGGGAACCGGTAGAGCAGTAGATGCGTCAGCGGTGACGCCACTCCATTAACGATCGAATGGGAAGACGGCACAAAAAGGGATGGGGGGGGAGGTTAGGTACGTAGCTTACCATGTTATATGCTAGTTGTAACGGCCGGAAGGGAAGACGGCAGGGGAGAGTTAGAAATGACGCTGCAGCGATGCTACGGAATTCTCGGAACGCTGCTGGTGTTTGTACACTCCTCGTTATTTTTTTTTTAATTTGGGTTCATACCCGTAATAATTATCTCTTGTTCCATAAAAAAATTACCGATGATTTATCTTATATGTACCTAATAAGCAAGAAGTTTCACTTCTGTAGCACGTGGACTCCATGCACACAGTTTTTTTTTTTTTATGTGTGTTAAACATCTTAGCTCTTGGTACACGTCATTTGGCAAGAATAATATCGTGAAAATGGAACGGAAGTCTATGAAAGTAAATGTGTCACAAAGATGATGGACCAACGTGTAGCAACATAAACCCGTATATAGTCACTTTCGTAAACATTAGGGCACGGGCGTCTCTCTTTGGCCCTGGGGAGGGAGTCTTGGTATACACGTTTCCCCCCCCCCCCATATTTTCTTGTAAATCCAGTAGTTTTATACCATTTTCATTTTTATAAAATATTATAATTACAGTACTGAAATACAGTAGTAAATATAAGTGTCAAATAAAAACGACATACAAAGCACAGTACTGAAAAGTACTGACATATTAATACTAAACTTTCATAGTTTTGTTAAATAAAATAGCAGATTTCTCTTTGTATTTCCCTGAATAAAACTTGAATTTGGTCACTAAAGGTGAGAATAAGCATTTCCAGCATGTGTGTGTATGAGAAGACTGAAGGGCGCCAGAAAAAATCATATTTCTGGAAAATACAGTCAGTGACAGCAGCTCTGAGACAAATCAAAATTCGACATCAGAACCTTATCAAATCAAAAGGTTTTTCATATGGTTTTTCGTAAACCGAGTTGACGTTTCATGTCTCTTTCTGGAAAATGTTTATTGTTATTTAACCCTATTATGTTAAACAGAATAAAAATTTAACACATATGATACCATTGCTATTTTTCTACGTAGCTACCATACAAATTTAAACATTTGTCATAGGTATTACCAGTTTTCCTATGCTTTCATCATATTCAGTTGCCGCCAAGTTGTTGAACCAGTCATTAACGTCCTTTTTCAGTATGTCGTCACTTCCACAGTGAAACGTCTACCCTGCTGAATTTTTTTCCCCTCAATCCTCGATTTGGGTTCATCAGTCACAGCTGAAGGTCAGCCCGAGCATGAATATTCGTTCGTCCGCCATTAAACATGACGCACCATTTTCTAATCAAAGCTTCATCACATTACCATAAACATCGGTTGTCTGTCCGTAAACTTTGATAGGGAAGAATATTTCACGTTAAAAAAAAAGTATTACACTAAGAACTTCATACTTGGCGGGATCTTTAAATTTTGTCACACATTTCAAAGTCACGCTATGAACAAACAGTAGACGACCGTTGCGACTCGCTGTTAACGTCAGACTGGCGCAGTAATGGATAGGTCCTTAACGCTGCGGTGTGATTGGGGAGGGGGGGGGGTTGTGACTGCGTTTCTCGCTACATCATAACGTTCTTTTCTTTTATAATGACCCTCGTACTTTTAAACTTTTTTTTAAATTTATAATTATTTTTATTTTTACTTTACAGTTAAGACACCTAGCCATAGAAATAGCAAAATGATTACATACACTAAAACTTCACAGATTTGAAGTAAACGTCACTGATGTATCGCGAAAATGATTGTGTGACGTGTAAACCTTACGACCAGCGTGTGCGTGAGAGAGTTACCCCCCCTCGCCTCTACGTCTACAGGTGCGGCCTCACCTGGAGTTCACGTTCGAGAACATCCTGTCGCACATCAACACGGTGTACGTGCTGAAGACCAAGCCGGGAGCCATGGAGGTCGCCGGCGACGACGGAGCGGCGGAGTTCACCTACCTCAGGCTCAAGGTCACTGTCGCAGTCCAGCGGTCAAGGCCAAGGACTCGGAAACGGGAGGGTATACATGTCGCGGTGTGCCGATGTTATAACCATGACCTTGCTTTTCTTATAGTTCCTACACATTTTACTTTTCATTATTTTCATTATTAATAAAAAATTTATCTCGATTATTTTACTAAATGAAATAATTAATTTTATACATTTTTATATTAATATTAAATATTAAGTATTTATTTTTTTAATTAGATTCAATTTTTACTTCAACTACCGTATACTTATAATATCACTCCAGTCCTTTCATTAATTATTTGCATGCAAAGTTAAAGTTGGTTTTTTTCTTATCACGCTAAGGTTAGTATAACGTATAACGCGCGTACATATGTACACATGCCCATTTTTTTATGCAAAGACTCGGCCTTTTAGTTTACATTTTGAGACTTATATTAGGTTTCAGGCTGTCGTGGCCATTGTCTAATAAACTTATCTTGGCCTTCAGTCTTCGGTTTATTTCTCCTTCAGGAAGATGCCTACTGCAATACATAGTGGGACGTCGGTACAGTGTTAGAAATTGCAGTAGATTTACGAACTTTTCAACGAAGAATTTACCTCAAATAAACAAAGAGCGCTACATAATTTCGGATAGCTGAATATTCCTATTAACTTCCGTCGTATTTAGTCTGAAAAATTCTGTTTTTAGAGTTAACACACGCGTGGAAGAAACAAAAGTGTTTTTTCACAGGGGTTTTGCCAAGTTTTTGAGTCTTTTGCTAGTATGCCAGCATTATTCTTGTGGATTCGTGTTCACAGTAAATAATCTTAATACCTGTAAATTTACGAAGATAACTTAAATTTAAGAAGTTCACTGGATAATTTTTAAGCAGCCTTCTTGGTAAATAAGATGAAATTATTTTTAATAGTGTAGCCAAGATAGTTTATTTGTCACATATATTGTTCAAAGGACACGTAAATTATTAAATTATTATATTGTTAAATTATTAACTTAACATACTTATTCTGTTTCGTAACGTACTATTTTATGGGTGTTTTGTAACGACTATTCAATAATCTCGCCGAATGAGTATCAAATTTCATCAATGTTTATGCAATAATTTTTATATCGATAAATATTAAATAAGAATGTATACAATGTTCATCACGTCAATCAGTTATTAGGAATACAGAGTAAAGGTCTGTAACATACTTAATGATCGTAGGCCTGCCTGACTGTTGCAGGGCCAAATGTACTACGTCCAACAGTCTGACCTCATCATTTTCCTCTGCTATCCAAGCGTTATGAACATGGATGATCTCACCAGGTAGTACTAAAACTATAACTGCATCTTTGATAAAAACTTTAAAAAAACTCAGTAATTCCATGCTTGCTTAATCGCAAATCTTATAACAATTGTTACTGTTAAATACTTCCACGAAATAATTTCATGTGGTAACAAATCATGCATGTTAACCTTAACACATGATCACGTAACATGAAATATGACTAAATATGACACAATTCATGATAATTTCAAGAATATTTTTGATACACTCAATTTTATAACACTAAAAGTGTTTGACATTGTATTTATAAAGGACATAAGTTCCCATAGCAATAATTTAGTCAATACAGACTTCAAATGAGCAGAAACTCTTACAATAATAAGTAAAATGTTTAAATTTTATTTCCGTCAAATAATCCGAAACATAAAATGTTCAGATTTCTTTTCCTCAAGAAAAATCATTACTTAAATTTATATGTGTAAATATTGGAATTCTAAAAGTCCCTGAGATTTTAGTGTCGCAGTTGAAACAAACCAATTAAAAATAAAATTTACTCATAAAAATATTGTTTTTGACGTGACAACGTCTAATAAATCGATGAACGCCGGGTGCACGCACGAAGAAGTGTCCCGTAACGCACAATGTCCCGTTACGCTGTGTCCCGTTACGCTAATTGTACGCTTGCGCCGCATCTATCTCTCTTCCATTCGATTGGAACAACCAAAGATTTGACTTTTTCGAGGCACATTAAACTTGAAACACTCCCATTCGTTTCCTACTTTTCCTATCATCGTCCTATCCTTAACAGAATAACACAGATTGGAAGAAGTTAAAAAGCAAACATGTATAAAAGTTATAGTTAAAATAATCTCTTCGTTAAAGTAATAAACATATTTGAATTAATGAGTGGAAATAAAAGTAAATTTATCAATTAAATTGTATATTTCATTTCACTCCTTCTTTTTATCCATACAAAATAGTGATAATTCAATAAAAATGAATCAATTTTATTCATAAAAGTATGCAATCATTTCATCAATGTTTTGTTATGACGTCACGTTAAACCATCGTCCGTAAACCGACTTTACAGACAACCAATTTTTTTAATGGTATGGCTGTACACCCTGCGGTGTCCGGTGCAGGCGTGGGCTGTACATCAGCGACATCCCTCTTCACGATGCGACCAGGGACCTGGTGCTCATGTCGGAGCAGTTCGAGGCCGACTACAAGCTCACCCGCAACCTCGAACTGCTCACGGACAAGCTGCAGCAGACGTACCGCGAGCTGGACAGCGAGAAGCAGAAGACGGACAGGTACCTACTTCTTTTTTTATCTGGGGCAGTCAAAAGCCATTTAATCCGGGCACGTTCTGTGCCACGGTCATCCGTCCCGGGTAACGGAACGTCAATACAGTTTCAACTCGACCACTGCCTAGAGACTAGAAAAATTTCGAGGTTTCCTTATTCATGCCAGTCCTAGCATGAACCAAAAGATCAAATCGTATGGTAAACAGATCTGGATTAACCGTTTGTATGTGGCCTCGTCTTCGAACACTTTATTTTTAGTATGTTGTCTCTACGTTACACTAAAAACAGTTAGTTTGGTTATTAGAAATTCCTGTAGTAACTAACGTGAATAATTTAAGTCACTGCTAAAAAGAACAATTATTTGATATCAAAGTTCTCACTCAAATATCCAATTAAATATTCTGAAGAAAAAAAAACTTCTAACATCAATGATGAGCCATGTAGTTCATAAGAGGTCTGTTCGAAGTGCTATAAAAAAAATTACATTACATAATAATTTCACTACCGAAAATTCAGAAGGGTCTTACTGATTTATCTATATAATCGCCAAAACGATCGAGGAATTTGCCATATCGTAACACAAGCTTCTCGATGCCTTCTTCTAAGAAGTCAGCCGCCAGTGAATATAGATACAGGGCCAGCGCCTGGATCTCCATCTCCCTCACCACGCCGCTGTGAGGCGGGTGGACTAATCAGGCGGTGCACTGGCTCCCTGGTCAAGAAATAGCTCAAGGAATAGAATAGTGGAGCAGAAAGCGCACTATTAGCTGCTGTACTCGGAGCTAGTGGACTGAACTACATGCAGCTGTACTCTGAGTGGTGGTGTGGTGGTCTGGCCTGCAGGCTGCTGTACTCGGAGCAGGTGGACTGAACCACAGACAGCTGTACTCTGAGTGGTGGTGTGGTGGTCTGGCCTGCAGGCTGCTGTACTCGGAGCAGGTGGACTGAACCACAGGCAGCTGTACTCTGAGTGGTGGTGTGGTGGTCTGGTCCGCAGGCTGCTGTACTCGGAGCTAGTGGACTGAACTACATGCAGCTGTACTCTGAGTGGTGGTGTGGTGGTCTGGCCCGCAGGCTGCTGTACTAGGAGCAGGTGGACTGAACCACAGGCAGCTGTAATCTGAGTGGTGGTGTGGTGGTCTGGCCCGCAGGCTGCTGTACTCGGAGCAGGTGAACTGAACCACAGGCAGCTGTACTCTGAGTGGTGGTCTGTTGGTCTGGCCCGCAGGCTGCTGTACTCGGAGCTGGTGGACTGAACCACAGGCAGCTGTACTCTGAGTGGTGGTGTGGTGGTCTGGCCCGCAGACTGCTGTACTCGGAGCAGGTGGACTGAACTACATGCAGCTGTACTCTGAGTGGTGGTGTGGTGGTCTGGCCCGCAGGCTGCTGTACTAGGAGCAGGTGGACTGAACCACAGGCAGCTGTACTCTGAGTGGTGGTCTGGCCCGCGGGATGCTGTATTCGGAGCTAGTGGACTGAACTACATGAAGCTGTACTCTGAGTGGTGGTGTGGTGGTCTGGCCCGCAGGCTGCTGTACTCGGAGCAGGTGGACTGAACCACAGGCAGCTTTACTCTGAGTGGTGGTGTGGTGGTCTGGCCCGCAGGCTGCTGTACTCGGAGCAGGTGGACTGAACCACAGGCATCTGTACTCTGAGTGGTGGTCTGTTGGTCTGGCCCGCAGGCTGCTGTACTCGGAGCAGGTGGACTGAACCACAGGCAGCTTTACTCTGAGTGGTGGTGTGGTGCTCTGGCCCGCAGGCTGCTGTACTCGGAGCAGGAGGACTGAACCACAGGCAGCTGTACTCTGAGTGGTGGTCTGGTGGTCTGGCCCGCAGGCTGCTGTACTCGGAGCAGGTGGACTGAACCACAGGCAGCTGAGAGGTGGTGTGGTGGTGTGGTGGTCTGGCCCGCAGGCTGCTGTACTCGGTGCTGCCGGTGAGCGTGGCGAACGAGCTGCGCCACAAGCGGCCGGTGCCGGCTCGTCGCTACGACTGCGTCACGCTGCTCTTCTCGGGCATAGTGGGCTTCAGCGAGTACTGCGCCGTCAACACGGACCCGCGCGGCGCCATGCAGGTCCGCCTCTCCCTCCGCCTGGTGTAGCGTCTCTCATCCGGCATTACATGTATTATGTTCCTGTGCACTCTGTAATCCGTGAGATTAGTTTGTCAGGTCGCTTACCAGCGGACATGTTGTGATTGTTATTATCTTTGAAAGATTTGTGCAATGGGAGTGCATGACTTGACGTAAGCCTCTTGGAAATACGCCATTGCTTAGCACATGCATATCTGTAGAAGAAAACTTAAAAAAAACCAAAAGACAAAAACACAAATTAAGCAAAAAATTGCGGTTTTCAACAGGATATAAAACCACATAATATTCCATAACAGGATAATGGTCAACAACTAAGAAAAACAAAGAAAAATGGACTAAGAGAACGAAAAAATATCCCACAAATGATGACAGCACAAAAATATTGAACAAAAAAAAAACGGCAGATTACTTTCGGGTTGCATTCCAAGTGTTTATTCTGCCGCCATATCGCATTACTGCGCTGCCGGGGTTTTTATTTCGCTCAGAATTTTTCGTTCTTGTCGATTTTCATTTCAGTACAGTGTTTCCTGTTTCATTGCAGGTTACATTTCACATTTTTTTGTAATTTTTTTTTTTTAAGAATACAATGATCGTATGAATTTTTGTAGTGAAACCTTTCTAAGCGCGTTGGGAATTAAATATCAAGCCCGCATTTTAATGCAACTTTTTCGTGAAACATTTTTGCAAAACCTTTTTTTAACCTAATTAAAACTAAGTGTTTTTTGGTGAGTCCAGATTAGAGGAGGAACCTAAGTGCGTCTCAGGCTGAAGCCTATACGCCTAGTCATGATGGGATTAGCCGTGCAGGGAAGGGTCCAATGCATCGTGTACTAGGAGGGGATTGGCCAGCCATGGCAGTAATTGATGCCATGACTAACTCCCCTCACTCTTAAATCTGCTAAACTACTAGTCAAGTTGGGACCAGATAAAGCTTGCACAGACACAAGGAAAACCCGGGACACAGTCATGCGGGGAGTAAGTTTACATGCATTAAGTGTAGGAAAATATAGGATACAGGGGATATTCTGGATGAAGAGTTGGACAGACTAGAAGCCAAAATAGAAAAATAAACAAACATAAATAAACAAACAAATAAACAAGTGAACACAGAAATGGGTGCATCCGCTACTAAGACGACGACTTTTTAAAATCTTTTGACGAATAAATTTTTTTGCCTTTCTCTTTCTTCTCTTCTGCACCCGGGTCATCCCAGTTTGTGATAATACTCTTTACATACTCTGTTCACAACTTCGTTTTAGAATTTCTATCACTTAATTTTTTACGTGACAACGTCTAATAAATCGATGAACGCCGGCTGCACGCACGAAAAAGTGTCCCGTTACGCACATCGTCCCGTTACGCTGTGTCCCGTTACGCTCATTGTACGCTTGTGCCGCATCTATCTCTCTTCCACTCGATTGGAACAACCATCGATTTGACTTTTTCGAGGCACATTAAACTTGAAACACTCCCATTCGTTTCCTACTTTTCCTATCATCGTCCTATCCTCGACAGAATAACACCGATTGGAAGAAGTTCAAATAGCAAACATGTATAAAAGTTATAGTTAAAATAATCTCAGTTCGTTTAACTAATAAACATATTTGAATTAATGAGTGCAAATAAAAGTAAATTTATCAATTAAATTGTAGATTTCAATTCACTCCTTCTTTGTATCCATACAAAATAGTGATAATTAAAAAAAATTATTCATTTTTATTCATAAAAGTGTGCAATCATTTCATCAATGTTTTGTTATGACGTTGTAACGTTAAACTATCGTCTGTAAACCGACTTTACAGACAACCAATTTTTTTAAAATGTACAATTATAGAGTTCAGGGCGTTCTTCTACCTCTGAAATTAAGAGTTCCAAATCTATACTCATTGTTGAATGCCGTGTCTATGCCATACGAGGCACAAGCGCCATGCCTTGGCGTGACGGTTCGCGGCAGTCGCTGCTACAGTTATGTCGTCCGTGAGAAGAGACAGGTTTTAAAAACAGCGTGTTTAATCGTCTATGGCGATCGCTCAGAGACTGTTTGACGGGCGACAGAAACGGAACCAGTTGCGTATTTTTAATCGCGGCGATAAAAAGAAAAAAGTCGCAGGTGTGCATGGATCAGTTACAAAGCATTGGTTCCATCAAGAGCGACTTTTAAGTCGCTGCGACAGAGCAACAGAAAATTTCTCATGTGTAAGGGTCCTAAGAGTCGCTCTTCTATAGCTCCCGCCTTGTTACAGGGTTGACATGCAGCACTTTTATTTTGTTCTATTTTAAATATGACGACCGCTGTCCTATCTCTTAATTTTTATGTTAGCTATATGCTTAAGTTTTTTTTTACGAACTAATGGTTGCAGTCCAAAGGTGCCGAGTCGCAGAAGTATGTAGTGAGTGGCGGGTGGCAACACTATGCAGGTGGTGCGCATGCTGAACGAGCTGTACACGGCCTTCGACGTGCTGACGGACCCGCGAAAGAACCCCAACGTGTACAAGGTGGAGACGGTGGGCGACAAGTACATGGCGGTGAGCGGCCTGCCCGAGCCGTGCCGCACGCACGCGCGCTGCATCGCGCGCCTCGCCTTGGACATCATGGACATGGCGCGCGAGGTGCGCGTCGGCGGCGAGCCCGTGGTGAGTGCCATAGAGTAGTACCGTGCCTGGTGAGTGCCATAGAGTAGCCGGGTGGGCGTCGAGTAACAAGGAGGTAGACTGTGCCTGGTGAGTGCCATAGAGTAGCCGGGTGGGGGTCAAGTAACAAGGAGGTAGACCGTGCCTGGTGAGTGCCATAGAGTAACGAGGTAGACTGTGCCTGGTGAGTGCCGTTGAGTAGCCGGGTGGGCGTCGAGTAACAAGGAGGTAGACTGTGCCTGGTGAGTGCCATAGAGTAGCCGGGTGGGGGTCAAGTAACAAGGAGGTAGACCGTGCCTGGTGAGTGCCATAGAGTAACGAGGTAGACTGTGCCTGGTGAGTGCCGTTGAGTAGCCGGGTGGGCGTCGAGTAACAAGGAGGTAGACCGTGCCTGGTGAGTGCCATTGAGTAGCCGGGTGGGTGTAGAGTATCAAGGAGGAGAAGACACGCCTGAACGTCAAGCCATACCATCAGTATTACCATTGAATATATATAACTTATAGAAGTCGCGAGGGGATACGATTTATTCTGCCAGTTTTGGAATCAAAACTGAGGTAGTTGCAAGCTCCCCCACCAGACAGCTCTGCTTTCGAAAAGAAGGCACTCGTGGTTAGTGTCTCCCACGCTAGAGCGCTATAGTATCGCTTGTTTCAAGGTCGCGCGCGTATTATATCTCTCTCTTTCTCTCTCTCTCTATCTTTTGTATTTTGTTTCCGTTGCTGTGTGGAGGGTCAGCGCATTGACAAGGCGGGAGGTTATGCTCGTCAAAACGATACGTAAATATATTGAACACAAATGTATTTTGTTTAAAGAACCGAAAGTGAAAAAATATTCCTTGAAATATTACACAATTATTTAAAAAGAGCCACATATATCAGTACTTCATTGGTGTTGGATTCCAGATGGTGTAATAATTATTGTATTTGAATAAAAATCGGTCCAATTGGATATAAAATAAATATTTTATCCACCAAATTAATTAAAGTACCTCAAAGAATCCACTTTAATATAAATTCAACCAAATGTATGCAAAGAGGAAATTATAAAATACCAGACACTGTTATATAAATAGTTGATCAGTGTAAATCTGTGCACGAACTTAGTCATACATTAATAAAAACTTTAGTAAGCTCTAACACAAGAAACTCGTTTTTATCGGGGAAAAATATTGTATGTTAAAGAAATAACTAAACAGTAAACATGTACATACATAATATTTATGTTCGCATACGTGCAGTGAATATTATTTTGCAGTGATAAATTAATATTTTATTAACATGGCTAGATCTAAAAATGTTTATACAAAATTTTAAAAATATTTACTATCTATATACTTTTCATAAGTAAGGTTGATTTGTAAATTCTCCTTCAGGAGCATCATGCAACACAGTGCATTAAATTGCATTTCAAGTCACATAAAAAAAATTAAAAATGGGTGGAAGTAAAATAAAAATACCACAAACAAATGATTATACGTACTATTTTATCGTCTTTATAATTTACAAATAATGAGGGCCCAATAACTTTGAGTTAAATTGGTGTATAAAACTCTAGCGAAAAACAGTTCTCTGTATTCTAGAGTTGTTTGAAGAGTTTATTTACATGCACAAAAACTTTCAATGTAAAAAAAGCCACATAATCATCCTACCATAGTAGGTGACATTTTTGACAGTTCGTACAACGAAATTTGTGACTTTGACATATGAATTATGTGAAGCATTAAGAATTTGTGAAGCAATAAACAAAACTAACACATATTCATGTAGTGCAAGACTAGCTAATCATGTATTAATTATTTTTGTTTATTTTACAGTAAAATATTCAGCGGCCAAAGACTTAAGCCGTTGCAATAAATGTAATCTAAAGCCATCTTAAGTGAAACAAACTGTGGCTTAATGAGGCCCAGTAATATTGAGCGAAATTGTATTCGTGCAAGTTCCCATGTACCACAGCTGTATTTACCTTATATTATATGTATATGCATAATAAATTTAAATATCACTTAACAACTTTAAGAAAAAATAAAACAGAGTACAATATAAATTTCAAAGAATTATTTCATTCTAAATATCAGTATATAAAACTCTTCCATTGCGTACAAAAATTTTGTAACTTTTACTTCCGTACATTCATAACGATACGAAACATGCACAATGCCATCTAATGACATTTAACAAAACTATTGTGTTATTGTCCCTAGGTATTCGTTACGTATACGTTTTATACGTTAAGTAAAATAATCTCATTAGTAAGTACTATTTTTTACAACATTAACTAATGTAAAATATTTCATTGTCGAGCTTTAGCAAACGACTTACACACGTGCAATCACTGACACGTATAGAGGAAGGTTTATAAATCAATGACTCGTTAGAAAATGTACGTTTTTGTTTCATCTGTGAAATATGTAAAAATACGATCGTGTAAAACGCAGAGGAATAATCAACTGTCATATGTCAGGACTGAGATTATTTGTCAGAAACGTTTGTTGAAAGCTTTCAAACTAGCAATAGTTCTAACGAAGGAATAAATAGCCCAGTCAAAATATGCTAACATTTCGCTCGTAGTCGAATTAAATCCGATATTTTTGTTACACTTTGCACGTATTTAGTAGTGTCCAGGGAATTAAAATCAAAAGTCATGATGAATAGGAAGTGAGGTAGTCAGAAACTAGAAAGGATTATAAAAAAAAGGCATTTGTTTTTTATTTTCAAAAAAATATCTCGTAAATGAGTAACCTTAAAAGAAAAAAAGGTTTTAATAAAAAAATGAAAGAGTATTAAAAATCCTATAAAAGATTATTTTCACATTTAATTTCTCCAATATTGTTTGAGATAGTCTCACTTAAAAAATGAGTTTTTTTATTTATCTCAAACCTTTTCCTATAGCAACTGACCTATATATTTGTGAACCGTGCTTCTCGTGTGCCAAATGCTGTCACTTGACTTTACAAGACATGTTTAAGCTAGAGTCCATGATGACCCCAGAATTAAACATTTTTACATGTCAGGGTTACTTCTCAAAGAAAAGAACTGATAGCGTTTGGTCAGACAGACCACAGAGCAGACTTAAATGCGTAACATGAAAATTGTTGGAAACCTCACACGAGGACGAGGATTCACTGACAAGTTCTTAAGCGAGTGGACCTTGGGGATGACTGCATTTGCATCTGCTCATCATTGAAGAGTTATGCGCTACTCATTTTATATCTTTGAACGACTAGATTTCTGACAATATCGAAGAAGTAGGGATGCCACAGATTAATATAAGATCTCTGCTTAGCTAAATAATCACCCACCATTTCCTGGATCACAACAAATCATGTCTATAGCAACTGGACTAGTAGGGGATGCCACAGTTACCTTTTTCAATGCTATAGTAATTGGCGAGCAATCAATACAGAGTAATATTGGAAAAATGCTAATCAAGCATTGTCACGAAAAGATCAAGCTCTCCCTCTGGCGAATATTAGCTACACTATTACATTCAATTGTAATAGCTCATTTATCATTTGTTAGTTTTTCAGAGGATAACGATAAGTGAAGAAAAATAGGATGACTTGATCATGTATATGCAGTATGAGTTGGCTCCATTTAATTTAGCTCTCTTTGACGAAGCTGGGATACGCAAAACCAAGAAAGCAACCATGTACATGTTTTAGGTGACGAGGGAGAATTTGGACTTGGAGAACCCTGACTTTGTTCTTAATGGTGGATTCTTACTACACAGTCATATAGCCGATAAGAGGTACTGATTCCTCTATTTGCCCAAAATATGTCAATTACATTATCATTTCCTATTTATCATGACTGTTGATGTGACGGTCCGTGCAGACCACTGAACAATTGAAACACAAAATCATAAACATCGGATTGAATTTGAGCACATAATATACTTTGACTGGGCTAGAAGTCTATAACACCTCGTGTTTAAATGCGTACCTAATTTTTAGAATCTCAATATAAGTGTCTTCCAGGTTAATTTTTTTTCTGGATACATAATAAAATATTTTGGAATTTAAATTGTTCATAACTTAGGTAATAACGGTAGAATTCAAAGCATTTTAAACCGTTTTATCTACTTAAAAAAAGTACGGAGGTGGTTGTGTGGACCAATTTTTACCACGTTTTTGTTTTTATTTTTGTGTAAAACAAAAGTTCGAACTTATGTTTTTCTTAGGCTAATCCACTTAAAAAGTATGTTCTCTTGTAAATAAACGCAAAATTTTTCACATGACTTTTTTGACAGCGATCATTAAGCTACTAACATCTTAATATTGTAAAGTAATAAACAAAAAATACTAATGCAGCTGCAGTCTATCTACTCACAAATAATTAATAGTTTAGTTATTTCTTAAGTACATATTGCAATCTATATTGAAATTTTTGTTGAAACGCTTGCCAAAGAAATGCATTTTATGACAGACGACGTGGGTAATACTTGGCTAAAACTTTGCGTTTATTAAAATTTACATCGAAAATTAACTAGCGTTCACTCGGTTTTAGTCAAAATGATGAAATTAAAAATATGTGGTTGCTGTAATATAATTAGTTTTTTAAAGAAATTAAAACATGGATATTTTAAATATAATAGAAAAGAATTCTTTACTAATTCATATTAAATAATTAGGACTTTCCTCGCATACTTGCGTCAACTTTTTTTTACACAGTATATAACTGATAAATAATGTAAAACAAAATTGGCAAGTTATAATTCACAACTTCCCTGTTATTATTTTTAACTGGAAAATGAAACATTGATGTGCCTTTTGAACCGATCCTCGTATTATGACAACCCGTGTACGCACATTTATTACCCTTCAGCATGTCTGATATTATAAAATTATCAATGCGAAATAAAGTCAAAATAAGTAGGTATTTAACTTTTAAATTAAATCATATTTTAAACTCAACACGGACTGAAGGCCTGATACAAAGTTCTTAGGAGCTAATTTTCACGTTACTAGGGTACACAATCCCTCGATACAGTGATCCCAGTAACTGTCTTCTCCCGGGGTTTCGTGGCTCTCAAAGGCAGTGGTAAGGAATACTTATCGTCAAGGTCGCCGAACGGTGCTGATACCAGCTTCCCGTGTATGGGAGGGTGAAGGGAGGTGGCATGACTGGCTGGTTAACGTAGTACGTCCTAAGACCGCTAGGGGCGTGCGCTGTCGATACCCAGCGATTGAAGCGATCGCTGCGACGGAGCTTCCTACTACTACAATTCTTCTGCGAAACCGGACAGAAAATTTAACCTGGGCTCGCGACTTCTATACATTATATATATTCAATGGTATTACTTACTATCTGCAGTACCCGGCGTTAGCCCGGGCTGAACACAGGGTGATAATATTTATTGTCCACGAGATAAAGCAAAATGGATAGCTCTATACGACAGTGTGGTGTACAACAGAGAAATGACACGCAATTACTGCTTGTATGTCTACAACCAATGACTTTCTGTTATAAAAAAAAGAGTTTACCCATGACGATTGGTTGAACTGTTCAAAAGTAGATGCGCTGGTAGCGCCATCTAGTGGCGATTTACAAAAAAAAAATGGATAGCATAAAATATTTCTCCCTGAAATAAAAAAAAAACACTTCTATTTGCCAACTTTGACGCCGATGCGACGGTCAAACTGTGTCGGAGTTTATAAATCTCATACATAGTATCAGCCATATATGTGTGTATTGCCTCAATGCGGTAACTGTTAGCAATGTGTCCACGGCGATTTTAATGGTATTATTGTTTTAATGGTATCGTTCGTTGTCGCTGACGCTGGTTTGGTTCGGTGTTGCTCGTCCTGCCAGAGGATCACCATCGGCATCCACTCGGGCGAGGTGGTGACGGGCGTGATCGGCCACCGCATGCCCAGGTACTGCCTGTTCGGCAACACGGTGAACCTCACCAGCCGCACCGAGACCACGGGGGAGCCGGGCCGCATCAACGTGTCCGAGGACGCCTACAGGTGCGTCCTCATCTCCCGGTGCACGGCATTTGGTGGCAGGCGTGAAACAACCGGTACATTTCACTCGAGACCACTTGAGGGACTTGCTACACACCTTCAACTTCATTTCTTTGACATATATAATGTTAATATCATCGCTCATATTTCACAGTTGCCAAAGAGCTGAACTGTTGAGAAAAAAAATTTATAGTTTCTCGATGTTACGCTACAGAATAAGGGGAAGCTTGGTACATAATTTCAGCTCTTTGGGGCTTTTGTGTCTGGAAACAAGAGGGAAAAAATATGTTTTAGCCTAGGACACTCCAAAGCTCAACTTTTATAACTTCTTTCTTAGTGAAACACTAGGGCACAAGATAGACTTATGTACCTACCCATTTCAGCCCTCTAGTTCTTTTGATCCGGAGATTTCGTGATGTCAGTGAGTGGTATTTAGGTTTATTTATATACATATACATACATTCTCTCACTGGTACATACACCTTGAATCCAATCACGAGAAATCTTTTATTTTGTTAATCATCTGAATAGTAGCTGCAACAACAGTAAAATTTGTAAATTACATGTACTGCACCTTAAATCAATGGTAAGGCCATTAATGTTTTTCAGAAAAGGCACAGTATATTTGCAGCAATGCAACGCAATAGATTATAATATAAGAGAGAAGGGCAATTATTGGATTTTTGCTCTGACTCTCATGTTTATATTTACTTTGCAATGAGTTTATGACATTCACGAAAGAAAAATGCAGGTCATTTTAGGAGAAATTAATTTGTACTGCATTATTACATACCTGGACATCCGTGAAGAACCTAGAAACACAGTATAATTTTTCAAATAAACACGGTGGACGAGTTAAAGATGTTATTTTGTATGTTAGAAACCTCAACAGCGGACAAATAATATGAATATACAATTTTAAAAAAAAACATGAACATGCAAGTACACAGAAAACAAAAGGTAAAATCAGCCGATGTTAAAAAAAATAAACAGCACAGAAAATTAGCCAAAAAAAACATAATAGCCTAGTTGGCTAACAACGACGAGACGAGACAGTAACAGCAATGCGCGATTGATGTTACGGTATTGTTTGGCCGTTGTTGGATGCTTTGAAAGGGGTACTGAGTAGACGTGGACATGGACGCGGCTGGAGTCAGTCCTGGCGGAGGTCCAGGTAGTCCCGCAGCGAGGCCGGGAGTGCACACGCGGCTGGAGTCAGTCCTGGCGGAGGTCCAGGTAGTCCCGCAGCGAGGCTGGGAGGGGCAGCAGCGCGATGCCCCTGGGCAGCTGGAAGCCGCGCCAGAGAGCCTCCCGCACGGCGCAGCGACACAGGTGCTTGAGCTCCGGGGGCGCGAGGCCGCACCTGCCCGGCGGGACCAGCCCCTGAGGCGCGAGGCACGGCTCCAGGCCGGGCAGCGCCCTCAGCGCGAGCCTCAGGCAGGCCAGGTCCCGGCAGCTGGAAGCCCCGCCGGAGGACTCGGAGATCCTCGCGAGCAGGGGCCCCAGGTCCGGGGCAGAGACCCTCGCGCCGTGCCGCAGCAGCAGCTCCAGCATCGGCAGGTTGGCGAGCTGCAGGGCGAGCCTCGCGGGGGCAGCCCCGCTGTACGGGTCGACGGGCACGTCGACGGTGCGCGCGCGGACTTCCCCGTGCTCCAGCCTCGCGCGCGCCGCCGCGTCGAACAGGTAGGCTGCGGCGGCGACCGACTCCTCCGGCGTGGCCGAGTCCCCTCGCCAGCCGCTCACCAGCTGCGCCGCCTTCCCGCCGAGCAGCGCCCCCGCGAGCAGCCGCTCGAAGCTCCGCTCGCAGCCGTGCACCGCCACCAGAACCTCCGCGACGACCTTGTGGTCGCGCAGCTCCCAGTCCACGCACAGCTTGGCCGCCACGTACAGGACGTCGTGGTACTTTCCGGAGCGGCAGACGCCGCCGTTGGAGGCGCGCGCGTCCGAGTGGTAGCGCAGGGCGCGCCGCACCGCCGCCGCGACGGCAAAACCCGGGTCTGAGACCCCTTCGGCGAGGCACCAGCCGCGCGCCGCGTTGCTGAGGAAGTCTACCAGCTGCAGGCGGCGGCGGCGCAGCATCAGGCTGCTGCGGTCCAGGCCGGCCACCACGCTGTCGAAGTAGCAGTCCAGGAGAGCGTCCATCGTCGTCATTGCAGAGCCGCCGTGTCCCCGTCGACTGTCGACTGGGCTCTTAGTCCGCCGCTCTAACGCGATTACCTCGCGACGCTTCCGTACGGCTTCCTCGCGAGGTGACTTGAGCACGGTGGGGGTCCGTAACATCGATTATTTCGAACCGTGCGTGCTCAGAACTTGAGTTGTAACTATGAACCAACGTGGAGGATTATGTGTTTTGTTTATTTGTATTTGCCTACGAATTTTAATTTTAATTCAAAGCGTAACCGTGGAGATGGGAATTTTCTGGAAACGGCTTGCTGTGACGTAGGTGAAGTCATTTTTTTAACCTCAACATTGCCGTTCTGTCCCACCAAAAACATTACCAGTCTGATGATGGTTTGTAAGTGTGAATTAGAATCTCCGACGTTGAAAAGTCGCTTCCATGAAACGGTAATTTTAAACTGTTTCCACAATGCAAACATCACGCTTCAACCAATGTTTTGGGCGTCTAAACAATATGGCGCAGACCATGAATTGAAAAAAAAAAAAAAGATTCAAGTGGTTACCATTTATCATGCAGATGTGGCTGTACCTTGGTTGTAACCTGTTCTATAAGTGTTTGGTCTGTGGTTTTTATGATACGCATAGTACTCAATAGGAGTTGTTTTGTAATCACGAAATTATTTTATGAATTATTTATAATTAATAAATTTATTAAGGTCGTGTGTGTTTAATAAAGAGTTTAGTTCGATTAAAAAACGATCAATTAAAATTTCAACACCAAATGTGATGGTTTTCATGTGAAATTTTTAGATTTTTAAGGGATTTTTGTAAGCCTAGCTGATTTTAATGTTTTCATACAGTTCGAGGAATTGGGCAATATTAATATTAATTGCCAAATGTAATGAATCCTAATTCACCATGTAATATATTCAGTAACACTCATGACACGAGTGACTGACTTAAAAAATAAAGCGGAGCTATCGATCCACCACGTCTTCCCTCCAATGCAATTGCCTGACTCCCATCAACAAACTTCCACAATTCCTAATTAAAATTAAAAATTGCATTACCAACCCAATCACAACCAATCACAGCTAGACTCAAAAAGATATCTTTAAAGCCTGAAAATTATAATCACATCTCTACCATCAACTTTATTTGTTGGAAATTGAGTGTTTTTAATATAATAATTACAAATAATAATCGGATAGAAAATCCATGGCAGATATTTAAAAAATATAATAAAGGGCGGCATGAATTGGGGGGGGGGGGGCTAGGTTATTTTTCGTTTTTCGGAATACAACCTCTTTCATTGCAGAGGGGGTCCAGGGTTCCACAAAATACGTAATAAACAATAACAATGGTACGAAATACCAATCAAACCAAACTTTTAATATTATTTTTTTCTGGAATATTCTAAACAATAATTTATTTCTTTTGTTTATTTTTACTTCGATAATTTTTTTAAATTTTGGAGTACGGGGATAGGGGCTGCTGAACACTTACTCCCCCCCTCCTTTTCCCATCATCTATGTACGCTCTTGGAACTACCGTGTCCATGACGCGATATTTAGAGTACTTCACGTCACTTAATGTGAGCATATGATTTTTTAAAAAATGCTATTGCCATTTTCCAAATAGAAGTAATTTTTCTCTGCTGAAGCCCGGGAAACATATACATACATAAATATGCACATCTTTTTTTAATGTATACGGCATTTGGTAGCAAGCAGTAATTTCGAGAATGGAACGGAAATGAGTGACCACGGTGCTGCCATCTGTGGCTAACGACGCGATCCATAGTTTAAAATTTTAAATATTTCGTCGTAGCATTTCGTGTCCGAGTTCCGTGTTATAAGCGTATTCGCAACACGGGAACGCACGAATTCGCTCGTTACCGAGTAGGTACTTCTTTTGTTCAAACGCCACTGTTTGCGGTGTCCGCAGGTACCTGAGCCGAGGCCACAATGCGGACCCGATGTTCCACTTGGAGTACCGGGGGCCCGTCGCCATGAAGGGCAAGTCCGAGCCCATGGACGTGTGGTTCCTGTCGCGCAGCCAGGAGTACATCGTGTGAGCCGCCGTCGTCTGAGGCGCAGCTGAACCCAGCTTCCGTGACGAACCTCTAGTCGCGTGTCCGTGAATGTCTGCCGTCCGCCGAGTATTAGCCTAGGTCACGAACACTCTCGTCTCTGAAGTTACCCGCCTCAGTTCATACGTTCCACGCGGTTAAACATGCCGTCTTTTTTCCAGTGGTGGAAAGTTCACAAAATATTATATATATATATATATATATATATATATATATATATATATATATGCCTAAATATATCATTGTACCTAATTAACTGGCACAGTTTCATTTTTAAAGTTTTTGTGCAATACTGATAAGTAGAGACCTGCAAAATTCGCGGATTCATTTCGTGAATTGCTACAATTCAAACAATTATACCTTAGCGCTGCTTCTGCAATTGGTTCACTGTTCATCTGGAGTAATGAGGGCCAATTAGAGACCCTCGCTCAAAGAAGTGTCGAATCACAGACACTCGGTCGAGACGACTCACAAGCCAGCAGCCAATGAACAGGTGGCATTTACCCGAGTGTGTAGAGTGTAGTAGAGTCTATCCTGGAGGTCATTGAATCCGCTAATTTTGCAGGTCTCTACTGATAAGGCGAATGAAAGGAATATAAAAATTGGAACTTTTTCAGGAACAAATATTTAATTTTATCTGGCATTTTATGATTTTAAAACGTTAAATAAAATTAAATAAATATTTCGAAAGAAATTTGAAACATGTGTTCCACTCAGTAACCACCAGTATTGCCTTCAGACCCAAAAATGTAATGTTTTTTTATTCCATTTAGTTCTCCTTATCCGCGCGGCACAAAAAATGTTAAATATTTAACTTTACCAGCTAATTATACAAAAAAAGTATGCACTACATTTTTATTTTATTTTGTTGAAATTCGGCTTCTCAAAATATCTACAAGTGTAACCATGTTAAACTAATAATGAACTAAAATTGATCTGTAACGATACATACTTCCTTAAAGAGCAAGTTGATGTAAATTTAATACTACTTAGAGCATCTCAATTAAATATTTCCATTGCCTAATAGTTCTAAATAAAACAACGACAATAAATTAGAAATTCAGCATGATAGGTTTATGTTGACTCCAGACAATGTAAAATCGAGAACAGCCGATAGTCCAGTAAATTACGGCTCTGAATCAAAAAACAAAAATTCAAAAAGTATTGTAGTTTTCAAGTTATGTGCAATTTTTTTCAAACATTTTTAAATCCTCACACTGCAGCAAATTATTATAAACTGTGAGTAAACATTTTGCCACGCAAACATATATAATCCTAGTAGATTTAGTATTGATAAAATTCAAAAATAAAATATGTTATACGTTTTAGTAAATAAAATATTGCAAAATAAAATTGATTATAATACCGTAAATTAATAAATTTGCTAACTTAGCCAGTTATTTGGAAATATGGCTAATTAATGCAAAGTAACCTTTTTATAGCGAGAATGGTAAAATTTACAGAGTAAAAATTGTTGTCGCATAAGTCGTACATATAAATTCCCCCCCCCCCCCCCCCAAAAAAAAATGTAGCATGGATTTTATTGTCATTGCGTAGCAAAAATATTTTAGTCACAGTATTTAATAATTCTTTGCAGAGCAGTAATTAAAAAAAACTTTTGAAAAATGCATATAACTTGAAAATTACGACCCTTTTTTTAATTTTGGGTTTTGATCAAAACCATGATTAGTTGTCCTATCCTCTGCATGATGTTGAGTTATGGGACGCTCTGTAAATACTAGGCAAGGGAAAAGTTTATTTATATTATATATGTTAGTATTAACAGTCTTGTGTTGAATTCACTTTCGTTTAGATTAGTTGTATCGTTTTTTATTGGTCCTTTATATTCTAATCAAGTCATGTTAAGCAATGGAAAACATAAATTCAGATTCGTCAGTCAACATAATCCAGTGCTCTTTCTAATTTAATTAGCGTCTGTTCTTAATCCTCGACAAATGAATAAGATACCTTTTACGGGAGTGCAATCAAAAAATAAATTAGCATGTCAGATAGAACCGCTAAGAAGGAGAAATGAATGATTGTCGGAGAAACAGCATTACCCGGAGAAAATTATATAAAGTGTTTTATAATGCAAGCAGTTTTTAAGTAAACGTTATCTAATGGAATCGCCTTAGCGGTAGTCCTGTGGGTGTTAGATATGGGCTGTGCGTATGTGATTCCCTACAAATTATATAAATCTTTACCATATGGGAGGTGAAAAATAAATAACCTATATTCCAATCAATGTTGTCGAAATTGTGCATGTTTCCCATTAAAGAGGCAGCGTTTTCAGTCCTTTTTGACTTTATTTCATGGTGAGGGGTGATTATGATATTTTGGCACCATAAATTTTGATTATTGCTAAGTCAATTTTACTATATAAGTATCATGGTCTAAAATCTCACATGTATGAATTCACAAGTGTCTCATTGTAGAAAAGTATTTTGCTTTGTGTGTTATGAATACGTAGTAGAAATAAAATAATACTCAGATTTGTACGGTTATTGGATTAAGTGCCAAATTTTAAAGTTTAGGAAAATAAAACCTACATTAATATACAAAGCATTTTCATGTACCTGAAGTGTAAATAAAGAAATGGAAGAACAATTCATGTGCTGTGCATGTTTTTGGCAGGAATAAGAACGTTTTTTTAGAGTGTGCTATTTTTTTTACTAACTCGGAATGTACGAAAAGCCAACACAGGACAATGATTGTTTATTACTTCAAATAAAAGTTAACCATTAGTGGGTGTTCTGACGCTCTGTCGGATTGCGACAAGCGTCGTTCATCTTCTGTGAATGGTAAGTTCCAAGGAAGTCCGTGAGTATGGGAGCTGTTCTCCTCTCTTGGCTTTCACCATGCTGTCCACTCATTGGCCACAGACTTCTCTTCAGTCACTTTGGAGTAAAACTTCTTCGAACAATTGTTCTTACAAACACATTAGATACCAAAGAGTTGTTTATATAGTTAAATTCATACACACATTACAATCATTTTATAAATAATGTATTTTCATTTCTATAGTAATTTCAGAAAACATTTATAAATCTCTTAATTTTACAAGCTATATGATATTTACACCTGAAGAGATGTTTGGAATGTAAAATATTTAATGTAATCAACTTATTTGCGAACACTGTTACGTTAAAATAATAAATCAATGAAAGAGAAAACATTTTGTAATGTCAACGAGAAGAGAATCAAATTTGAGAGCTGAGAGATGTATTTTGGTAACTAAAATCCTCTTTACTTAATTTTATAATTTGGATAGATATTTTTTTATCAAAAAAAAACATGTAAGCTCATTGGACTACAGTTAGGTATGCCTACGCCAGAGACTTAGTTCCTCCTTTTGATTGGCGACCGTCTGCTAGAGAAGCCATTGCCTTAATATGGCCAGGGTATTCCAGACTCGTTTGCTTCCGCATTAGATTTCTGTGAATCGTTTGCTGGCAGTATACATGCACCTGAAAGAAACTCAACCATCCACGAAACATAAACGATGTTACGGTGTATTGCACAAATACTTTTTCCCGAAAACAACATGCCACATAGCTAAAATACAAGTATTTTCATAGATATTAAAAATTCACAATCACAAATTTTCAGGATAATTTGTATTTGGGTTATCAATTTGTATGGGGCTAGGAGAAATTATTTTATACTTTTGAGTCCGTTTTAAAAACGTGGTATATTGTAAAAAAATTATTAAAATAAATATGTTTTGCTTTTTAAAATGTATAACAAGTGAGTATCGAAAGTGAGCCGACAGATTACCAGTCTATGTGTTTCCCCACTACGCCACACCGCTGAAATAAAATTGGGGAACAAAATCCATTTTTTAAAAATCTTTACAGAGATTTTTCTTACTTCCTAGAGCCCACTCAGGCTAGATATGTTAAGAAGTCGAAAGGAGCACCCGCCTGCTTCTACATTTTAAGCCAAATTGGTGAGCACCAACTTGGACTTTCCTTGTTAGATTAAAAAGAATTACTGGGTTATAAAAATTTTATTTGAAGGAATGACACTTGCTTGAAGATTAAACTGCATGGCAAACGAATATTCTTGATTTAAATACACACTTAACACGTTAAAACATGCTTTCTTCTGAGAGATCCCAGTTTGCTTGGGACCCGCATTCTCAAGGCTCCAACTTTCAACTGACAACTGTGGCAAAGTTACAAGTTATTGCTGTGCATTAAACCCTTACAAAGCTCCCAAATAAATTAAAAATTCCAAACCTTACCCGACGATTAAAACGAAACAGTTTTTGGTTAATATACCTACTTTAATACGAATCTCCCATTTAACACAATGTTAATGACGGGTTCAACTACTACTAGCGCTGTTAGTTCGCAGGCCGCCGCGAGCTTCACTAAGAAGACGGAGAATGTAAGTAAGTTGCCACAAATATCTATATGACTGTGTCAGAGACGGTAACCCACCACAATCAATAATTACTTGGTAATTTTGAATCAACTTATTTTTAGGTGGTCTGGTTGCCTGTAGCCAGTCACAGCTTCTGTGCACGGAGTCAAATATAGTTTACTGTTGAATACTAAATAATTACGGTAACGGTAAATTTAGTCATTTTCTTTAATAGATGACTCTGTGTATAGGCTACGAGTGTAACAGTTTATGGTTTTCCTTAATGGGTCATGTGTGACAGTCATAAAACATTAAACTCGTATGAACAGCCATTTTTTAAGGACAGGAAATATTCTTAAAGTTAGTTCTTCAGTGCTCAGTCGTAAACTGTGCGTAAGCTTAAACTTTGAACATTCTCGCGCTTGTCCGTTCGACTAACCACCACCCATTTATCGGACTTGGCCGTTTTCAAAGCGCTTCGAGGTTTCTGAATAACAACATTTCATGAAATCAATATTTACAGCCTTAATACATTTGCTTAGCAGTCTTTCACGAAATGAGGATTAAAGGAGTGGTTATGAACCTTTACTGCACAACAAAAAGATTGGGTTAGTTGTTTTTATTTTGTCTTAGGTAGGTAAGAAGCCAAATTAAGTTAAATTATATCCATAAAAATTATATAATCCACGCGTTATCCTCCATTATTCCTCTTTTTCAACTATGAAATCAGAGATGAGGAATTTCTAAAGCGTTTATAACATCCATATTTAAAGGCGTTACAATTTTTTCTCCCAGGTGGATATTCTGTGTACCTACTACGTAGGAACAAAAAACACTTTTAATTAATTAATTTCGAAGTCATATTTGACTGACAGTCGCATAGGGCTTTGCTTGTACACGGATAGCCATAAAGACCCGGCCATATTCAACATAATATTAACAGCGGCTACAACGAACCCCATTCCTTTGTTTATTTTTGGTTTTTTTAGTCTACAAAAAATTAATGTTGCTGTAGGTGGTAATGTGTAATTATAATGCAAAAAATATATAATTAACAGAATAAAACCCATAATAGTACATAAATTAATCAAGAGTTTTATATATTTACTAGATAATGCCCGGCATGCGTTGCAATGCCTCAATCAATTTTTTTTTTAATTTTTTAAACGTATACTAAGCATCTCTCTTTATCTCTCTAATTCTCTATCTCTCTATGTATATCTCTATAACTCTCTCTATCTTTCTATTTATATCTCTATATCTCTATATATCTTTCTAGCGGACCCGACAGACATTGTCCTGCCCAAATGTACTTTTTGTGAGATATGGATATGGCGGTAAGTATTTCTACGCTGGACATTTTGTATCTTCTCATTATACATACCCCTCCTCTTGGGCACGCCATTGCCGTTACCAAAAACCTTTCCCATGGTTGCGCAGAAGGCAACAACAATGCAAAAGCCCGTTGCCATGGAGGCTAATTATCAACAATGCTTAGTTTTTTTGCTTTTAAACCGTGTATTTTTAGTTTTTCTTAACTCAGAATCGAGATAAAATATCCAATTGTGAATCTAAACCATCCTCGAATCCCCGTGAACTCACACACAAAATTTCATCAAAATCGCGTACAAACAGACAGACAAAAAAAGTACTGTTTTATTATAGTAAGATAGATAGATTATTCTTACATGTTCGCATCCATGCAGTATATGAAAAATCAGCATGCATAGCCCCACACCTATAACTATACGTATCTGCTGCCCACGACTTTTTCCGCATGGAATTTTGTATTATCTTGCACCATTTAGAAATTTAAACATTATAACATAACAGTTGATACAGTTGTAGTAGTTTTCTTATGTTCACAAATGATAATTTTTCTCACCTCTATTTCAGTCTTTGCAATAAAAATATGTTACTACCTAAATTTTGAGTAAATATGTTTCTACTTTCAAATGTAATGACGGGAAGACACTTCATAAAATGTCTTTGTAAACCACATTTACTGTTTTTTCCGTCTCGAGCTAGAATGTAAAGATTGTCTGCATTACTGACCCGCGAGCAAGCTACATACATTTCAGAGAGAGAGAGTGAGAGAAAGACACCTATTGAATGTCTATCTAACTAATTTTTTTATGAGAGCATATTTTCATTAAATAAATCATGAAATCATTCAACGATAAAAGCTGTTTATTTAATTAAGCGGACGGGTTCGCTCCAAGGAGAAAATTGACGCGGCGAGTCCTCGTGGACATAGAGAAATGACACACACTCACTATTTGTGTGGCTATGAAACATGATTTTTTTCTGCAATTTAAATTGTAATATACAAAAAGGGTATTGAAAATTGAAACAAATATGGCGACGCTATAAACTGTCAGGATCTTTATTTTTTTCTTACTCTCTACTTAGTTCCTTACAATAGCAAAACTCAATGGCTTCTAATAATGCGTTGCAATTTTTGCTTTAAAAGCGTGTTTTTTTTTTTAGTTTTTCTTAACTCAGAATCGAGATAAAATATCCAATTGTGAATCTAAACCATCCTCGAATCCCCGTGAATTCACACACAAAATTTCATCAAAATCGGTCCAGCCGTCTAGGAGGAGTTCAGTGACATACACACGCACACAAGAAATATATATATAAAGATATGGAGCTACTAGATATTAATACCGTACTTGTGTATGTTTGCTGCAATGTACGACTGTAGCTAGACAGATTGAATTACATGAATCCAAGTGTTATGTATAATACTGCGTTGTGCTTGTGAGCAGCTTATTTTGATCGTGACAGGGCTTTAATGGATTATAAGTAAGCCCAACGACATTACTTTCAAATATTACCTCATATAGGCTAAATATAAAGCACTGAGATCCATTTGTGTTACACCTCTCCTCTTCAAAATTAGTTTATTTTAAAACTGATAGCTTGGAATGTAATAATGAAACTTTTTTGTAGAGTTACAGAAATGTGTTGTGTTGACAGTATAAACAGAGCCCGCGGTGACAATTTTAATTTTCCTTTTATGCCCACTTTTCGGTGAAACCTATGGACATTAATGGGAAAAGGAATAAATAAATTTTTATTCGTAAGTACCTAGTTTCAAGTTCTGGTCAACTACCCTAAATAATTTCAAATTAGTTGTCATGATTTCATTAAAAAAAAAACTTTAAAAATTTGTATTGGATCATAATGACGCAATTTCACCAGAATGTGACTTTTGGAATTTACAAATTCAACCGGAATATTATTTCTCGGGAAAATAAGATAAATTAGAAAAATACAGTCGAAATTTAAAATTCCAGATTGGCTTAAAAAATTAGTTTTGAAGATTTCATTTTTCAGATTTCCCTAGGGAGGTTTTTCACATATATCTTCACCCTCGGTAAAGCCCCTCTCAAAAATACGAGGGCCCCGCAAAGTCTAGGGACGCCACTTACCAAAACTATTTTAATAATATATGTTCGAAATTATATTTAAAATGGAAATGTTCTAAAAAAACGTTCTATGTCATAGAAAGAAATAGCTGCAAATATTAGGATATCATTTTTACTAAATTTTACGATTTGATGTAATGTAGCATATAACAAGTGAGTTTTGTTTGCTGAGAAAACGTGAGGAAATCTGTAAAAGTTGATTATATTGCCGTAAGATAGCGCGGCAAGCACCACAGCTGGCTTGTACTTAGATGTGCCTAGATCCTTGCATTCTGAGATCAAGATCTTGTCTGAATCTAGTAACATAATATGTATATTATACATCGGCAAGTTTATTTAGGTAATACAAATAATGTGAGTATTCCAATAATCGCCAGTAATGTGTAACAAATAACCTTGGTAACGAACAAATTCATGGGTTCTCATGTTGCAAATACACTTTTAAATAAAAATTCGGACATGAAATTTAATTAATTAATTAATTAATTTTACCGAATTGTGTTTTCATCTACATATATGGACGCGAATCACACGTAGTTTCCGCACCCACCGCTAGAATTCGCTGCCCTAGCAGCTATGTCGATTATTGAATAATTTAATTAGCAGACCTAAATTTTAAACTAGATAATGAAACGGTTCCGATAATAGGTAGCAAAAAAAACTTGAAAAAAAACTCCGTCGCTACTATAAAACACTAAGGAAGCTTAAACACTTTAAACGAGCACATTCGATCTCCTTACTTTGGGCACAAGCTACAATTGGTCTTTACTATAGGATGTTAAATCCTCAAGTTTATACATAATTATATATAATATATAACCACACATAGTTGTTCTAAACTAAACCATTAATATTTATATTACACTTTTACTGTAACTATATATAATTAGAATGCATCACAAATACTATCAAAACCTTTAGTACATATTCGTTTTAGGGAAGAACTGAGAATATTTATTTTTCCTTTCCTTTTTTCTTTTTAGCCCAACTGTGTATATTTTTAACAGGATGGCACAAATAGTTGTTACAAATAAGTACTTATATCACATTTGCACTGGAGTGATTCATTGGTTCGTTGAAAAAAAATTTTTTTTTCCAGTGACGAGATTTGCACTACGTCCTTTAAGGGGCCTCCCTAGTAAAAATGTTTAGCGCGGTGGGCCACTGGCCACGTGCTACGGCCAGTGGTTGGGCGGGGCGATATACCTGAGACTGTCGCCTGCGCCGAGGTGGAGGGGGGAGAGGGCGTTTCAGCGAGGGGGGCGGAATAATGGGAGGGTTGTCATTGTGTGGAGTCCATTTGCTACTTATACCTGCGTTATCTGCGAACAAGATCGTGGCAAGAAAGGTGACTGTTTTTCCCTTTCGCTACATTCAACCAAAAGATAATGTTCTCATATTGCCTTGCTTGCTTCCTGACAGTGTTTATTAACTTGAAACATTAAATTAGTGTTGCGATCCAGTCCATATCCATGAAATGCAAACAATCGTCAATTCTGTTTAAAACATGTATTTTTATTTCAATTAACGTTCTACATAATTAAGAGATTTACATACATTACAAAAAATGCTGTCACCAACAATCGATGTGTTAGCTTGTATTTTCAGGGGGGGAAAAATGCAAAAATTATATCATTAAAAAAATTTCCAACATTATACTTTCGAACTGACATTTGTGTGATGAATGGTTTTGCACGAACAGTTATGCTTTCATTCATAAAAGTATTCCGCACCGCGACGAGAAATCACGTCCTACTAATAATTGAGTAATAAAACTGGGAATAAAATGATGAAAATAATATTAATTATTTTTAATCTTAGACACAAATCAACTTTTTAAATCGCAATAACGACAAATAAATTTTTAACTTACTTCCTGAATAAAAAGTGCATGTCAAACTTACTTTTAAATTCTGTAAAGAAAAAAAATGTCAGGAACAAACAAGTGTTCCCACCAACGACACATCGTCAACTTTGTATTCTAGGGTTCACGTCGTATTTAGTTACACTAAATATTACTGCATATTATTATTTTCTGGCTCTTATTACACGTTTAGCATTTTATTTTATTTTTGCATATTTTTTTAATGACTTTAACGTTGCATAATATGATGAATAAGTATACACGAATGAACTGGAATCACGTTTCGAGTTACATACAGACTGTTCACTACGAGCAGTGTAAATTTCTTAGCTGTTGCAACAGCGGCCTACAGGTGGATTCAGACTGCAGGCTTAGTCAGTCACGCTGAATCCACCTGAGTTCAGATTTTATCGAAGACAAGTGCGGGTGGTATGGAAGAACTCAGTGTGCACTGACTGTTGTGCTCAAGGTGTCAGTGAAATGTGTAGCTGGAATCACGGGCGAAAATTTGTAGGATTCCCATGAGGCCCACGGGATAACGTGAAGATTTTGCAAATACAAGCGGGGCCCCCTCAGACGGACTTTTTTATTTCAGGGAGGTTCGGGCCACCCTGAGATTCTCCCCTCCTCCCGGAATCTACGCATGCAGCTGGAATTGATTTTTAGCCAAGTACGTCATTTGGTGCTGTATTTAGGCTGTCAAAGAAGATACGAAATATGGCTGCTTTGATAATTGACGATAACTCCTTTTTATTGTGGAATAGTACTTACCCATCTACAAATAAATCCCTAAATATACCACCACTACTGTTGGGGATTTTCTATACAAACTATCAAAATAATTTTGGTTTCGTCACTGTCACTAGCTATTATTGTATCATACGAAAACATGTATGTTTTGTGTATTAATTTACGGTATTCATCTCTGTCAAAAAAATATATTTTTCGATAATAGAGTGTAAGCAAGGTAGAATACAATGGCTAATTTTAAAATAAAAATGGAATAAAGTATTTTTTGCTTGCAGTAGTTCAAATTTTTGAATTAATTTAGTTGTTTGTTTAAAAAACCCTTCTAAAATCAAAGAAACTACCTACTTCCTTAATAGATAAATAGTGCTTTAAGATCACACGCTTTCATAAATATTTAAACGCCAACATTTAAAATGTAGATTTCACATAATGATAAAATCTTATCTATTTTCATGGTCACGCCTAATGGAAATAATACACAACAATTCGTCATATATGTTTTTTATGCTTTAAATAACTACTCTACACATGAGCAAATTTCAATATACATAAAACTGAGGAACTCTGCATTACATTTTTAATCTGTGTACGACACTAACAGAAATTGAAGCATAAAACAACATTTTAATTTTTTAATTAATAATTATTTCATCAACGTGAGCTTTGCTTTCATCTCAATGAAGCCACTCTACATAGAGGAAGTGCACATGTATTCAGTCTTAACATTAGACCCTCCGGATCACAGAGTAAACGAATGAATGGAATTCATAACATTACGCAGGGTTTTATGACATATTTTCCCTTCTACTCAATCGCAACATCTCACTTAGCGCGTAAAATGGTTTCAGTAAACATAACATAAAAAATATTTCCCCCATGTACAGTAGAGGAAACTAAAATGTTTGGAACACTGTAAACTAATTGTATTGTCATTTCTGTAGTCGCTCGAAGTGGCAAACTATGTATCTTTGTTCAATAAAACGAAATATTAAAACAAACAAACAATAACATTACGTTCAGACAATTCGTTACGTGAAGTGAATGTAATAAAATACACAAGACAGTTACACACACCATTACCAAAACACAATCCCATAAAAATCAAAATATTACATGTCGACTTAAAATTATTATTATTCACCATGATAATTTCTTGCGGGTAGCCAGTAACAAAGGGACACAATTTTTATTCATTTAATTAACTTTGACAAAACTTGTAAAACCTGGCATGAGCAAAGTAAGCTGATTCACAATTTTATTTTGCGTCAAAATATTAAACATCAACTAGTAATGAATTAAGAGTATGCTTCGCTTGGTAGAACACCGAATATAGTCATCTCCAGGTATTAAACTGAATTTTGAAAGAGGGACTCAAGTTTCTGAAGAAGTTGTTAACTTTCCTGATGATCCATCGACAGTTCGTAAACGGTCTCATCGTCGGGATGTCGAGCTTGGGACCTTTTTCCTCACCATAGTCCCGTGATCTGTTCTACCATTCGCACAGCTATCCCAACCTATACAAATAGCCGAGTGATACTGCTCCCGTTGCTTCTATCATGGAGCTCGCCCGCAGTCGTACTTCCCTATCCAGCCTGCGTAATACACGCGTCCTACCTGCTAGCCGCCAAGAACGCGTCCATTTGTGAAAAAGCCTCACCCGCCAACAATACTAACTCATTAATTATAATATGCAAAACATAAAAACATTACATATGCGATAAAACAAAATTTGCTGCTGTCATAAGCCGAAGAAAAAGAATCAATTTGAAATATAACATAGACAGATAAATCTAAAATGGAGTTATCGATAGTAATGTTTTAATAAACAGAATAATATATGTCTTATTAAACTAAATACGTGTTCTTACTGACAACCGAATTTAAAAATAAATTAAATTACTTTTTTTTCTTTTTAAACCATAACCGCATAGAAGAAACAATACTTTTGATACAATTTTTTGCATAACTATACGACAGGACTAAAAGTACATTGTACATAATAAGTATTTGCTTATAGGAATTAATGCTGCAGAATATACGAATAGATTCAAATGCATAGAATTTAATATATTGTCAAATTTATTAAGAAATATGCATGTAACAAAAGATTGAATTTGAAATGAATTATCTGTTTTTAACTACAAATAGAATTTATTCATATCTCACTTTCATTCAAACTTAAGAGTGTCATTTTCAACAACAAAATAGCCACAACTACACTTAAAAATATTTTAACTTGATACTTATATTGTATAACTTTTGATGAAATTAAATGTTAAGGGGTTCATTTAAGTTTGTAAGGAAACATAAATACAACGTTCAAAATAAATAATAAAAATTTTGTGTAGTTAGGAGCTCCGCGTCATGCAAATAAAGGAAAGTTAAACTTTTCAGTATACGGCTACAATAATTATAGAGGAAAATGTTATTTATTCTTTACTTTTAATTCCCGTTTGGAGAAAATAAATCGATAAGTACTATACCGAAAGTATAAAGTTGAAGTTCAATATCGCTTGTCAAGTAAGTTCAAGAACAAAATTAAAAAAAAGAAAATTTGTTTTCTTGAATCTACTTTTTTCAGAAAAGTATACATACATACAATATTATTATATTATAAAAATAAAAATTTTTAGTCCGTAAGTATAAATTACTGAAATATTTTTTAGTTAATTAATTTTTTCATGCGAAGAAATATTTAATTGTTAAAATCACGAGAACATAATTTATTATATTTATGTATTCCAAAAGCTTATGTTAAAGATCGACTATATGCTATTCAATTTGCCCAAAAATTTTACTGAAATAGGAGAGCATTACAAAAACACAATTTAACTAATGTAGGTATTATAACAATAAGTTATGTTCATAATCTATATTAATGGGAAACAAATATTTATCATTTAATTATATGCAACTATTTTTCTTTGAGGTAAAAATTGAGGTATATTTAATGTAATAAGTAAATCCTCTCATAAAATTTACTGAAACTAATATTCTTCATTGTCCGTCATATTATGATTCCAAACAGTTTAAAACAACTGAAACATGAAATAAAATAGTAAGGTTAACCATGAGGTGTGGAAGAAATTAGAGATTACTTTGTAAAATGTTTTAAAAATTTCTCATGAAATATTGTGATTATTATGTTCGTACATAATGTAAAAAAAAATTCAATACATGAAATTCAACACATACTTTGTATTGCAAGTTATTAAACATATATTTTAAAAACACATGTGCGTATCTAAGTCGAATTGTTATGTAATACATGATGAACATTACCGATACAACTTCCCTTACAAATAACTTTCACCCAAAGATAAGGCCGCGGACAAATTAGGTATACACACTGGTCGCACGAGGAGCTGAAATAAGTAATATAAGAAAGCCGGCCGGAGTAATTCTTTTCAAGCCAAAGCTAAAAGTAATGGATGTTGTTTGTCTAAAGCAGGCAGTGAAATGACATACAAGTTTACAGAATAGCCATATAAGATCTTTGACGCTTCTTATCCCGTCAGTGGACTGTACGCGAAGAACCAACTGCATCATGGCCCGCCGCCAGTTTTATACTTACGTATGAATACACTTGTAAACGTTGGTTTGTATACTTATGTATGTTGCCGACATCGATAGGTATTCTTTGGCAGCTCGATGTGGATTCATTCGAACACGTTTGCGCTAAACACGACATATTTTTACATGAGAGTGACATCGCGCACTGAAAAAAGTTGCAGGTCTGTAACGCAACAGTGATACAAATATTACATAGTTCGAACATTTTCTGGAGCACGACATTCACTTTGGGTAATGCTAAGCTACTTGATAGGTACCCTTTACCCGCTTTAAAAGTGATAACTTAAAAAAAAAAATGTACATTAAAGCAGACTCAGCCATAATTATGTTTATTGCTGTTGTATTTGTCATAAACCTACCCTACGTTCAATACGGCCTGTATGTGTACAAGCTGTGGTTGTAAAGTGAATTTATATTCTTAGTTAACTAACGTATATCATAACATATTTGGAATAAGGCTACCTTAATTTTTTTTCTAGATTGCTATATTGTTATATATATAAGTATTACTTAAACGGAAATATCTGGTAATAAAAATAAATGAAAAAAAGCATGAAAGGTTAAGGATTATTTTTTTTCAACAACAAATAATTTATGGTTTAACTGCTTTGTGTACTATATAAAAACAGAACAAGCTTTCAAAATTTCCAAATTTCTTTGATTATCCGTTATAGTTATGTTTGGTTTTAACTCATAAATATTTAAGTTGATTGCCAACGTCACGAATGTACAATAATTTATTTCACACCGCTCCGGGTTGCAGGTAAAGTAACAGGCGTGCAATTTGATCAGAAACGCGTTCTACTTATTCAGGCCCTTTAATTGGGCGTGACGGACCATGTGCCAAATATGTAACAATTATAAGTAGGTGAAGTATAAAAAAATAAAGAACTTGAATGCAAAATAATGCATATAACAAAAATAATTTGCAAGGTTCTTTCGTGGATGTTGTAATGTGTGGGCAATATTTACTTAATTTTGGTTTTTGGATAAATTAATTGTGGTTTAAATTTTTTTAATAATTTTGTATAATTGCTGTAAAAAATTTATTTCCTGCCCTTATTAATTAATTGAGCTGTAGAAATAAGTTTATCTGAAAATTTACGTCATCTTTATTAAACATTGCCACTAATTATACTTTTTAACTTCAAAATGGTTTTTGAATTTTATAATTAATAACGTACCATCCATAACTACATATGTGAGCGATCGGTCACTGACCTCATCTTCAATCCTCCTCGTGATTCCTGCGCCAGGAGGAACATTTACATAATTCTGACTAGCTTATTTAATATAGAACTTCCATAGTTTTTATTTTTTTATATATCATCCCATGAACATTTTTAAAACAGTGCAGGCAATCAGATATCTATCTAACCATAAAGCATAGCAAAATGACATTTAGTTTTCAAAATACGATTTTTCTTTTAATTTAAAATACATTTTATATAAAACCTACATTTTTAAGTATCAAAACTTTTGTAAATAGTTAACCATTTGGTTAATACCAGTATAAAATTTTTCCTCGGCATTGTAAGATGTGTAAAATTATTTTGGAAAACTAAAATAATTTTAAAAAATATTGGGTGGTACAATAATTGTTTCTTGAATTTTTATTAAAAATAAAAGGAAAAACAATGAAGTGTATTTTCATGTTAAAAATTAAATATAAATTTTGTCGAATTAGCTAGCGAGACTGTAAAGCCACCAATAAATAGTTTGTAGGACAACTTTCAATGTGTTGATTGATTAGTTTCAATACTTTATTTCGTAATACATGATCTAGTATGGTAAGCTTTAGGATATTTGTAATTTAAACAAAAGCAATGTTTTAGAGATACACGAATATAGTCACAGAGTAAGTCGAGCACATGGTACTGTGGCGAGGCACACTAAAAGCAATTCTGAGAATTTCTTTCGGTCACAGGATTATCTTTTACCGGTGCCGGTTGTGGGTTGTCTCCCTCTCACGCACGCACGCACACACAGGTAGCCTGCCTCCCCTCCGGCCACGTGTTCCTCCACCCGGCTACCTGAGCTGTGTGGCCTGCGAGCTGGCTTCGCCGAGCGGCAGCACGAGACGGTGGAAAACTTTCAGGATTTGCGGAAATTGTGGAAAAGATATCTCGGAATTCAAAGCGATGACTATATGTTTTAAATACATGAATTTCTTCAGAAAAAAATTATCTTTTTTTCTAGACTTGTACTTTTTTTCTGTCATTCTCCTAAGCAGTATAAAATGGCCCCAAAGTTGGACAAGTTGGTGATTTTTTATTTCATATTTTGATAGAAAAAAACAAAAATGTAAAAGTATACAGACAATTCGTGTATTATCTTCTCGTGGGTGAAAAATTTTCAGATTCGTAGTGTCGATTAATAAAGTCCCATCATTATTTTAAAAACATAGTGTTCCGCTAACTTCTGATGCTACTAGGGAGGCCCCTTAAGGCCAACAAGCGCGCGCTCTACCGCTGTGCTACTACACTATTAAAAATTTACACTTTCAATTTTCGAAGAACATTGGTTACAAATTATTCAGGGATCTTCGTAAATGTAAGGCTAATTTCGTAAATTTACGGACAGAGTTCACTTAATTTGAACATATTTCCAAAAGAATATTCTTGGTATTTACTAACAAAACACCCAAAAACATGTTAAGTCTAAAGTAAAGAACACTCTATTTGGTCAACGTGTCTGTTAACCTTTGTTAAGAACTAAACATAACTCGAAAGTCGAAATACAGCGTAGTTTTTACGAAGAATAAGTTGTTTGAAATTACAAATAACTCTTAGTTTATTTCAGTTACATTCTTCTGAAAAGTCCGTAAATTAACTGTAATTTCCAACAACGTGAGCCTATTAATAAATAAGGTGAATATGCATTATAATCATTGTAACGCCAGTTTTCGTACAGGTAGGCTAATTATCGGATGTCGCGGATTTTCAGAACGAAAAGAAAAGAAAAATATCGAAAAACATGGTTTTCACGCACTACACACGTACCTAATATTACCCTGGTGGTTTCATAATTCCCACTGGTTCGTGAAAAATAATAGTTTTATTGCTTACATTACAATACCTGTGTTTTCACACTGCCGCCGCCATTCATTGTTTACCCGCGATCGCGTGTCTCTTTGTTTAGCACAACTGTAGCCAGCTATAGGGAATTAAAAATAGGCTTATTATTTAGTTTCACATATTGAAGTTTATCCCTGGATCTTGAAGGCTTGATGCTGATGCCCTGATCCTGTTGGCTTGATCATGTGGTATACGATGCTTGCTGTTTTAGTTCAGTACGTTGGAAGATCCTGTCCAAAAAATGTCATATAATTATTAATTATGATCGTAAGTCAAATAAAAAGGTTTTTTTTTCAACATACAATCATAATTATTTTCTTATTTCCCAATTTCTTTAATGTGAATTAGGAAGCGTTCGATCCTTATCACACTGTATTGTTTTTAAATGGAACGGAAATATTTATGTAAAATTACAGATATTTCTACATTTATACACTGACATGAAAACAACTCTTAACACTGCAAAATAGTTCTCGCAGTATTAGATAATATGTTCGAATTCTTGCCCGGACATTCATGCTTTTTATTTTCCAAGTACCTCCAAAAGTTAAAGTTATTTACAAACCCACTACGCACATTAATAAGCATAATAAAACAAAATAATGTCCAATTATAGAATATACTTTTATCTTTTCCGTGGTTATTAAAAAAATTATACTTAAATGAAACACCAATGAAAATATAAAATCATGTGCTAATTTGCGTAAGAAATAATCAGTGTTATCTCTAAAAAAAAACGTATTACATACACGCAAAAATAACCACTGCCATGTGTTGTACACAGCTACAATATATTTATATTATTTGGCAAATTGATTCCAAAGGAATCTGTAGAGACCGGAAAAAATTCGCGGATCTTTTCGTGATGCGCTGGGATTCCAATATTTTATACCTTTAAACTGCTTCTGCTATTAGCTCAGTGTTCGTCTCCACAGCTCTAGGCCAATGAGAAACCCTCATCCAAAGAAGTATCGAATCAAATGCAAACTAGTAGAGAAGACTCGCAGGTCAGCAGCCAATGAAATGGCGTTATTTTCCTTAGTATATACAGGACTGTATATTCTATCCTGAAGGTCATCGAAACCGCGAATTTTTCCGGTCCCTAGGAATCTGTTTTAAAAGTACTGATTTGTAGAGACCTGCAAAATTCGCGGTTTCGATGGCCTTCAGGATAGACTGCACATACCCCTGCACACTCGGGCAAATAACGCAAGTTCATTGGCTGCCGACTTGTAAGTCGTCTCAGCTGGTTTGTCTGTGATTCGATACTTCTTTGATTGAGGATTTATAACTGGTTGAGATTCGTCCAGATGAACACTGAGAGGTATGTGTGTTTGAATTCTGGCCTATCACCGAATGAATCCGCGAATTTTGCAGGTCTCTACTGATTTGTTTTTGTTTTTGGTTTTTTTTCCCCCTGTACGCGTCAGGAACCCGGGTCGGTCGTGAAGCTCTCCGCTTGTCCTTGTTCGAGGCGGCGGGCGGGCAGAGAAGCCGTCCCATTACCGCGGTCCTGCCCCGGCGAGCCACTCCCAGCTGCGCGCCTCTCCGGCGCAGTGTTGCCACACGCAGTGGCGTAGCCAGGATTTCTGCATGGGGGGTGTTAAGAATCATCCCCCCACCCCGAATTAAAGCTGGGTGTCCGGGGTTCCTCCCCGGAAAATTTTTGGATTTTAAGGTGTAAAATAGTGCTATTTTAGCAGTTTTCGGTTCTTAAATTTAAATATTGTAATGGTAAAAATTTTATTAATTTTAATATGAAATTTGTTTCAGTGATGAATAAGAAATTAATTAAAGATTTGGTGCTAAGGGGGGGGGTTTGAACCCCTAACCCCCCCCCCCTGGCTACGCCCCTGGACACACGTACCGACACCCGCCACCCGAGGAGATCCGCTCGGGTACGAAAATGTACCCGGATTTAAATAAAAAAAATAAAAATATAAAAAAATTTTTTTTAACAACATTCACTTGGAGTGGAAAACCAATCAGGGTGGGAACCAGTCTTTGCCCTGGACGTGAAGTATTGACTGACGTTAAATTAACCTCCACCACGCTATATTCCTAAAGGATTTCTGGAGAATCAAGTTGCAGCCAGTAGCAAGTACGTAAACAGTAGGGCGGCGACATATTAAAGAACAACACATATTTTCGTCACCAGGTAATATTTATAATAATTTTGCACCGTCCTTTTTATCTGAAGATACCATTTTTCACGCGTGGAAATGTGGAAGGGCACGTAGCCCAGGGCCCCCTGGAAATAAAAATCTCCTGGAAATGTATTTTTTTAGGCTGCACTATCTATAGTTATTGATTAATAGAAAATTATTTTCTGCTCACTTTACCTAGTAAACATAACGTATATTAAATTTTAGGTTTTTTTTTTAATAAGAGAAGTACACAGCATATAAGCACTCTATCCAGAAAAAATTGTTAACTCGACGCTCACAACCCTTGGTCCACAGATAAACGCCTTCTCCGCCCTACAGATATGAGCCTCTTGTTAATAAAACCTCAGCAAGACATCAGCGATGAACACGTACAGTTTGGCTTTCAGTTTGGACTGACAGGACGAACTGAGTCAGTTCCGCCTCTGGCTTCTCTCCGCACACCTGCAGTTCGGATCGTCAGCCCATCGCGATATGGCCGGGTGCAGCTACACGTGTCTGAATGGTGAACATACCATCAAAGTATACCAACTCATTCTTGCCATTTTGTGGAATTCCACCTCTGAAATATTTTAAAAGGGATAGGTTTGTACAAAAAATTAAATTTTTTATGTTTCCGGATATATGATTACAGCCAAATCTGATGAAACTTGAAATGTGTAGGCCTATATTAGAAAAAAAATAAGCTAGTGTTTTACAAATTTTAAAATTCGCTCTTTAAAGGAATGGAGAAAAGATAACAATAAACATTAAAATTGTAAATAAATAATTGGCACGCTTAATATCGGTATGAATATACAAATGCAATATGTAATTATGTACATATATTTTAATATCTTAATAATATGTTACAGGATACGTTACATCGGACTTAGCATCTTATCTTTTTCAGTAATTTTCTTTATTTACTTTGTTGCATTTATAAGTTCGTTTTCATTTTGGTTATTGTTTGTAAGTATATAGGTTAATGCCTTCTAGGATAGACACAACAGTCCTTTGCACACTCAGGCAAACGTCCCCTGCTGGTTGGTTGCTTACCTGTGAGACGTCTCAACTGGGAGGAATGTGACTCGATACTCTTTTTTGGACGGGGGTCTCCGATTGGCACGTAGTTCTGCAGACAAACTGCAGAGCAAACAGCAGAATTGGCGCAAAGCTATAGATAGGTATTTGAATTTCGGCCTGTTGCGAGATGAATCCGTGATTTTATTTTTCCTTCCAGTATGAAGTAGCTGCCAACGAAAAAAAAAAAAACATTGACATAAACATTTTCTCCGAGTACTTCTGATTAATATGGTCAATATTATGATGGTTTTCTCCGTGTGCTCCTGATTATTCTTGCCAATATTATGATGGTTTTCTCCGTGTGCGCCTGATTATTCTTGTCAATATTTTGATGGTTTTTCCCGTGTTCATGCAATCATTCCTGTGGTTTCTTCAAGTGTTTCTGACTATTCTGAGAAACCGCTCACTGCATGGATTTTTTATGTCAAATGTACGGAGTCTGTTATAATTAGAGACATGCAAAATTCGCGTATTCATTTCGCGATAGGCTAGCATCAAAACAACTATAACTTCGTACCGCTTCTGCGATTGGCCCACATTTTATCCGGGGAACTGTGAGCCAATGGGAAACACTAAACCAAGAAAGTCCCGAATTACGGACAGCCTAGTTGAGACGTCTCACGCGTCAGTAGCCAATGAACAGATGTCATTTCCGCGAGTATTTAAAGGACTGTGGAGTCTATCCTAGAGGTCAATGAATCCGCGAATTTTGCAGGTCTCTAGTTATAATTTTATTTCACGGAGGAAGCTGAAACTCAAGGTGAGGACGATCCGCCGGCGTGACGGGCCCCAGCACGGATGGCGTGGTCGCCGAGCGTCGATGACCGCCGCTGACGCGTCCGTCTGGCGCACGCGCTTCCGCATCCGGCCGACGGTCGCGGTGATTGGCCGCGGACGCCGGCCTCGACCTCGGGGACCAATCGCCTCCTTCCGCTCCGCGGACAGACCCGCGGGTGTTTACTGCCCAAGCCTCGAGTTATGTTCGCTGATTCATTTGCACTCTAAGGGGCTGGCTACGAACACTCCAGAGACGTGCGTTGTTATTATTAGGGTACGGAAAAATTCGCGGTTTCGATGATATTCAGGATAGACTATACAATCCTATATATACTAAGGAAAATAACGCCAGTTCATCGGCTGCTGACCTGCGAGTCGTCTCTACTGGTTTGCCTGTGATTCGATACTTCTTTGGTTGAGGGTTTCTCATTGGCCTATAGCCGTGGAGACGAACACTGAGCTAATAGCAGAAGCAGCTTAAAGGTATAATTATTTGAATTCTAGGGCATCACGAAAAGAACCCGCGAATTTTTCCGGTCTCTACTCATTAGTTGGGGGAGGCATTTTTCGCGAGTAAATCTGGATGTCTATTAGACTGCAATACGATATACCCGCACCAGCTGTTTCTTCCTTGTGATTGGCGGCCGTCTGCGAGAGCAGTCGTTGCCTTGTTTGACCGAGCCACTCAAGACGCGTTTGCTTCCGCACTGAACAACTGTGATTGGTATTGTTACCATCGACATGTACGTGAAAGAAACTCGCCCAATCACGAAACACAAATACGATGTTACAGTGTTTGAACTTTCAACTAGTCTCGGAATCTTTTCGCGAAATATGCATGCCCTTAATAATAGGGTTTCCAGCTACGTTGTAAATCAGTAAATTACTATACAACCTGCAAATATTGTGATGCAATTTTTGAGTGGGCAGGTTATTATTTCACTGATAGCCCGATCAATGTCGAGAGACACAACGGTAGACTTGAGTGCCCCTCCCTTGAAATGGGTCCTGAACACGCCACTGTTCTCCGACTGCCGACTGCGCATCATTGGGAGCACGACCTCGCGCTGACAGGTCAGCGCCGCGGGTGTCGCAACTGACAGGCTAGCTCGTGCCGTAGGTACTGCCGACTCGGCTAGCGTTCCCACGACTGGGCACTTCCGCCCCGGGGGTTCAGTTGGCAACCAATAGACTACTGTTCGCGTAGACTGACATCCGACTTTCCCATTTGGAGCCGCGACTTACCAAACACAACCGTAGACTAGTATTCACGTAGAATAATTCCCAAATAGCTAGCTTTGAATATATATACTGTATAGAAGTCGCGAGTGGATAGGATTTACTCTACGTTTTTCAGGAGCGTATGATGAGCAGCTTGGGAACTTCACCGCTGCAGGGCGCTGCCGTAACACCCTGCATCGTCTTAGGTTGTTATTTACACGTTAGAGCGCAGCACTGTCGCCCGCTATCATTCCCCGCACCCCCCAACAATCATTCACTGCAGCTCAAGGTCGTTCAACGGGAGGGGGAAGGGGTGTTTGAAGAGTTCGACACTTTTCCGCTAGGGACCACCACAAGTCTCTAGGATGCCATAGAGATGGTGGCGATTGCGGCGGTGAATTAACCAACTACCTCAAACCGTATTAGAAATTTTAACCTGGGCTGGCGACTTCTATACAGTATATATATATATATATATATATATATATATATATATATATATATATATTCAAAGTAGCTAGGGACCGGAAAAATTCGCGGATTCAATGACCTCTAGGATAGCCTCCATTATTCTCTGCATTTCTCAAGTAAACACGCGTGTTCATTGGTTACTAAATTGTGAGTCGTCTCCACTGGGTAGCTTGTGATTCGACGCTTCTTTGGTCGATAGTCTCTCATTGGCCCAGAGAGCTCCAGTTAAACCGCTAGCCAATAGCAGAACCAGCAGAATTATAGACATGTTTGAATTTCAGCCTATCGCGAAATGAATCCCCGAATTTTTCCGGTCTCTACAAATAGCCCAGTGGTGCCGTCATTAGCTAGCGACTTGCCAACGTAACTATAGACTAGTTTTAACGTAGAATTATTCCCGACTAGCCTACATAGGGCCGTCATTGGCTAGCGACTTTCCAACATAACCATAGACTATTGTTCACATTAGCCTGGTACTCAACTTCACTTTGGGACGTGAATGGCTAGCGACTTACCAACACAACCATATACTATCGTTCACGTATCCCTGATACGTGGTTCAAAACTCGTCATTGGAAGAACATTTTTTTTTAAAATTATTAATTATATTATAATATTTATGTTGAATCAGCTCAATGAGGTTGAAGTTGCTTGAAGTAATTATTTACATACTGATTTCAGTCATTTAAGCAAAAACAAATATAAAAACATTTCTTAGTGTTATAATATGTTATTGTAAATGTTTCAGGTTAATATTTTAGTACCTAATGCCATAAAAGTATAACTTCAAACATATGCGAAAACGTTAAAGTATTTTATACTTAGTGAAATTTAACAAGATGAGCAGTAATTTAATAACATCTCTTGTCGAAAATCAGGTCCAAAACCAGGGTTTGGGATTTTCTCGCGTCTTTTTTTTTTTTTTTTGCTTTAATCGGAGCCATTTCTAATAGTTTAAAACTTCAATTTGTTTCTTGCTGCTATCTGCGCGTGATGGTGGTAAGAAACGTTTACGTTCAGGTAGCGAATTCTAGCGGCGGGCGCAGAAAGTACGTGTGTGATTCGCGTCCAGATATTTTGGTACTTGAAAAGCTAATATTTTGTTTATCAGTGCATTTATGGCGCTCTGCATTATTTGAAAGAATTCTATGTTAAATTTCGAGTCCCAGTTTCTTATTATAAGTTTATTTGCAACATTAACAACATGATAACACATGAATGTGCTCGTTACCGATGTTAGATGTTTGCACATCACTGGCTAGTACTGAATGTCCCGATCACAATATTATTATATGTAAATGCCAACTGTGTTATGTTCTCTTACGATTATTTTTTTTAGTAAAATAATTTTATATAACCGTGAAATTTAGTATCATTGTCAGCAATTTGATTCGTGGAAGTGCCAGAAGTTAAGCGAAACCTTGCGGTCCCGTGATCCGTTTCCGTATTCACTTTTCCGCGTAATTGCGGAACGGGTCCTAACGGGGGCCCCACCAAACGAACTTTTGATTTTCACGAGCGTGCTCACGTAACCGGGCTTCCTGGTCCATAAATAAACTTCAACGTGCGAGGGAACCGTTACGTAAAGGTTCGCTTAAACCTGCAATCAGCGTGAGACCACGACTGAAGTTTCCGACTGCGGAATTATTCTGGGTTGGTAAGGCACCCACGCGGTTAAAGGAACGTAAGATTAACAGACATGCAAGTCAGACGTCCAAATAGGTTGCGTTCGAGCACCTTCGGATTTTTTTTTTAAGACGGAAACGGATATGTCCCAACAAAATATTTACATTTAACTACCCGTCTGCCGTTCCCACAATCCACGGAATGAGATTGAATATCATAGTTACGAACAAATAATTTATTTGTAAAAAAAATTAATTACGAGAACATAAAACGGTCAGAATTTATATTTTATAACAAAAAATAAACGCAAAGTAACGATAAGACTCTAGGTATTCAGGGAACTTTAAACTAATTTTAACGTATTTAAAACGTAAAGAAAGTTGGCAACCAACCGTCGCCAAAAACTCGGCTTCTAATGGCCTCGCGTGGAAACCGAGCTAATCCGTAAGGGTCCTTGTCCGCATGCGCGTCATTATAGAACGGGCCTAAGTCAAATGTAGCTTAGGTTGTGGCAGGTGTGTCCCTAAAATAAAATTTTCCCCTGGTGGGTAGGTTTTCGCACGTCTAGGTATACGTAACTAAAATGAATATTGTTATGAGAAAAATGTGGTTTTATCGTTATATCTCCGGCTTCCGTCATCACAGAAAGATAAACACATACACGTTTTGAAGTCCAATGTGTACATAATGTATTCCAGGATGGTTTCGCTATCACAATGTTTCCTTTTGCACACCAACACGCTATGTACCTACGTCTCCCGATGATCACAAAAGGGACTATATACGAGTTGATGGCGCCAGACGTGGGTCCGCCGTCTGGAAGAAATCAACGAAAAAGGTTAGTTATGCGCATGCGCTGAATTTGGGCAGAAGATCGTCAACGGATAAGACTCCAAAATCCGTTCCCTAGAGATAAGGGACTGGCCGTGTCCTATCGCTAGGGATAGGAAAAATTCACGGGGTTCAATGACCTGCAAGATGAACTCCATAGTTCTACGTACACTCTGTCAAATGCCACCCACTCATTGGCTGCTGTCTTGTGAGACGTCACAACGTAGCAGCAGCCTGTGATTCGATAAAGCTTTGGTCGGGTGTTTCTCATTGGCCCAGAGTCATCCAGGTGAGTTGTTAGCCAATAGCAGAGGCAGCACTGAGGTATAACGATTTGTATTTTAGCCTATCGCGAAATGAGTTCGCGAAGTTTTCCGGTCTCTACCTATCGCTAGAGACCTGTAAATTTCGCGGATTCATTTCGCGATAGGATAGAGTCCAAATAATGTTGACATTGTTTTGCTTCAGTGATTGGGCCACAGTTTATCTGAAGGACTCTGGGCCAATGAAAAATCTTTAACAGAAGAATTAGCGAATCACGATCATTCCAGTCAACAGGTGTTACGAGTCGTTAACCAATCAGCAGATGTAATTTGCACGCGTGCATAGAGGATCATGGAGTCTATCCTTTAGGAATTTTAAATCGCGAATTTTACAGGTCTCTACCTATCGCGCACCGAAAATATGGTTAGGGTACTTGTGTAGGATACTCAACGCCTGAGCTGTTGTTTTCTGTGTGTTGGATCATCGGCCTTGCAGAGACACGTGCAGGTATGCTTCTCTGACGGCGAGCGGGCTGACAGGTGTAGCGAAGTGAGCTCGTCCGGACCGTCTGTCGCGCTGACAAGCAGGGCGTCCCGCCGCGTCGGAGCGCCCGGGGCCCCTGTGCTTGGGCAACGCTAACTGCCGTCATTAGTTCCTGATTGCGTCGCGTTGTCGGCTTTCTCCGTCGCGCGCCGGGCCCTGAGGCCGAGCGGCCGCCGGTGCCAGCCCCGGAGCTCCCGCGCATCAGAGGTCACTTTCCTGTTCAAGCTCTTCCCTGCGTTCTACCTTTCGTCCCAATTTTTTCTCTTCTTCACCCGATCATTCAAGTGATATCTAATAGCTAGAGACCGGGTTCAATGACCTTCAGGATAGACTCCAATATCCTCTACACACTCGGGCAAACGCCAACTGTTCATTGGCTGCTGACTTGTGAGTCGTCTCGACTGGGTGGGCCTGTGATTCGACACTTCTATGAGTGAGGGTCTCTAATTGGCCCTCACTCCTCAATATTAACAGTGAACCAATGGCAGAAGCAGCACTACTAATAGCTGTAAAAAGTTTCACATGTTGAATACTTTTTGTTTCTGCGAATCCAGATATTTACGAAGAAACTCATCGAAAAATTCACTCCTTTATTATGATGTTATTGCAACTAGCTCATAGGAGAAAAGTAAAAAAAAAAATGTTCATTATATTTTTGTAGGGCACGTGCAACAAAGTATTTGGCGTTAATATTTTTTCCTATTAGTTTTGTTATTTAACATTTTTATATCTTCTTAATATTTCTTACTTGCGGGTTTTTCAAATGTTCTTCAGTAGTTTATAATGTCTGGATTTTAGTTTTTCCTTTTTTTTAGCTTTTAGGTTGGTTCAGTTATATTTTAGTATCGTCGTTAGTGCATGGAAGGTAATATTTTGTGTAACAGCTCAAATGGTTGAGTATAAGAGAAGGATAAAAGCCTTAACTTCGTCATGAAGACGGCGTTGAAAGAAACTAGTTCAATAATAACGGGTTTTCTTAAGTGCTCGTCACTCGAGACTACTTGTTGGCCCTTGCTTTTCGGCCGCAGCTTCTGGCTGCCCAGTTGGGTCGCACTGGTGAGGGCCAACACTAGGCCAGGCGACGTGCCCCTGCCTAGAGCGGGAACAGTCGCCGCTTCCCTTTGTCATCTACAGAGGCCTGCGGTATTGGGCGTTACTGCTTGGCGACAGGATAGGATGTACACCATTACACTTCCCTCCCTCTCTTTTCTATGCCATTACTACAGACCTGTAAAATGCGCGAATTCAAATCCCTAAAGGATAGACTCCATGATCCTCTATGCACTCGTGAAAATTACATCTGCTGATTGGTTACCGACTCGTAACACCTGTTGACTGGAATGATCGTGATTCGCTAATTCTTCTGTTGAAGATTTTTCATTGGCCCAGAGTCCTTCTGATAAACTGTGGCCCAATAACTGAAGCAAAAGAATGCCAACAGTATTTGGACTCTATCCTATCGCGAAATGAATCCGCGAATTTTACAGGTCTCTAGCCATTACACGTTCGAGCGAAGTTTTTACATCGAGTCGCGAGTAGCTTCACAGACCAAAAAAATATGAATAGAAATTAAATTTGAAATTTCATTATTAAAACATACTCAATGTGTGCGGAAGGTAAAGTTCCGTTGCAGCCAACGAACAAAACACGTTGACTTGCTTGTGTACAAGCGAGTGGAGTCTAGCCTGGTGACAGACGTTAATGAGAATGTCGTAGGTCTCTCTCTGGTGAAGAGTTAAGCTTAAGGTCCTGTCACATTCTTGCAGTCGCGTCTGTCTGGTGTGTTGGAGCTGATGGTGCAGATGTGGACATGGAAATTTATTGGTTCAAGACCTATGACTAGGGGCAGGCATTTTTCGCGAATAAATCTGAACGTCTATTAAACTGCAACACTGCTTCCTTGTGATTGGCGGCCGTCTGCGAGAGAAGTCGTTGCCTCGTTTGACCGAGCCACTCAGGACGCGTTTGCCTCCGCACTGACTTACTGTGATTGGTGTTCTGACAGCAGACATTTACGTGAATGAAACTCGCTCAATCACGAAACGCAGACAATGCTACGGTGTATTGACTTTAAGCTAGTCTCGGAATCTTTTCGCGAAATATGCATGCCCCGACCTATGACTAGAGACCGAAGAATATTCGCAGATTTATTTCGCGATAGGCTAGAATCCAAACTCGTTCACATTCATACTTCATAAGTAGAGACCTGCAAAATTCGCGGATTCATTTTGTGATATGCTACAATTCAAATAATTATACCTTAGCGCTGCTTCTGCAATTGGTTCACTGTTCATCTGGAGTAATGAGGGCCAATTAGAGACCCTCACTCATAGAAGTGTCGAATCACAGACACTCAGTCGAGACGACTCACAAGTCAGCAGGCAATGAACAGGTGGCATTTGCCCGAGTGTGTAGAGTGTAGTAGAGTCTATCCTGGAGGTCATTGAATCCGCGAATATTGCAGGTCTCTATTAATAAGTGATTGGACCAAAATTTACCCGAAGGAATCTGAGCCAATGGAAAACCCTCGACAACAGAAACATCGAATTACAAACACCCCGGTTAATAGGTGTTATGAATTAGTAGCCAATGAGCAGTTGTTATTTGTCCAAGTATGTATAGGATCGTGGAGTCTCTCCTAGAGGTAATTGGAAATGCGAATTTTTCCAGTCCCTACCTATGACATCAGGTGCTGCTGATGGTATAGTCGTGCGGAGCGAATTTGTTTGACCAGCTGGCAAACTTGAACTTCAGAGGTCAGACAGGTCATACTGCACCATCTGCCTCTGACATCACCAATAAGAAGAACGGTGAAGACAAACAAACTGTAAGATAGCGTGAAAATATTTATTACAAAACAAACTTAATCATTTCCAAACAAACATTTTAATTTTAGGTTCATTTAATTTCGTCTTGAACACAATTTGTTCATTTGTTTCCCGTTAAGTTGTTTTGAAACAGAAAAATAAGTACTCGAAAACTTAAATAAAAGTGTGTAGGCATGGAAATGAAAGGTTTGGTCCAAATTTATATTAAACACGAACAAGTTTAAAAAAAATATATATATCGAAATTCCATTAGTATTAATTTCATTTAATTTTTATTTTAATAAATATAACTAGTAAAGCCGAACAACGCTGCCCTCTATGCTTGATAATGCGAACCAGAAGCATCATGCATCAGACAAGTAAACGTGGCACGCTGTTACGGAAAACTAATCAGACAGCATGGTCGGACAGACGCGACTGCGCGAGTGTGGCAGGGCCTTAACGCTGTCGGGCCGCGTCCCCCCAAGGTCGGTCTTCCCGCGACATTCACGACCCGCGAAATGCCACGAGGAAACGCCCTCTCTCTGTCCCTCGACTCCCGTGGCTCTCCTGTCTGGCCAATCAGTGATCAGGGAACAAGGCGGGGAGAGGGCAAAATCCCCCGGAGCTCAGGTTGAGATAATTTTTTTTTTTAATGCGTAAGTTTATCCTAATATTCTGTCAAAAATTACATTCCTATTGTTATCTAGCTAATTCCCGGCATGCGTTTCTATGCCTCTTTCAATTTGTTTGAAGTAGGTACACACATACAAAGCATCTCTCCCTATCTCTCTCTCTATATATATATATATATATCCTCTATAAATCTCACCATATTTGTCTCTATATATAAATCTCTCTATCTCCATTTATATCTCTATATATATCCATATCTCTCAATATCATTCTATCTCTATATCTCCTTATGTATTTATGTTTATATCTATATCGCAATTCATATCCCTACGTATATATCTTTAAATCTCTCTGTATATCTATAGGTATATTCCTCGCTCTATCCTTCTATATCTGTATATCTCCCTCTATCTCGCTATACCTATCTATACCTCTATCTCTCTATGTCTATCTTCCTATCTGTCTCTTTATTTTTACAGAACAGAATACGAACAAACAAAAATGTATGTATATATATTTTTATCCATCTATATTTTATCTATATTTGTACCTGTCACACGTATGACATAGTTATCTATATATAGGGACACCTGTATTTCGCGAATACATTTCGTATCAAGGTATGTCACAAAACACTGTAGCTTTTCTTAGAGTAATGGCGAATCGTGTGCGTGCAGCAGTACTGTATACACATTCCCATTGGCCCCGTCAAATGCCGGAAAACACCTCTCGCCGACCACAGCCAATAACTACAAGAAAAAAACTACGGTGTTTTGCGATGTACCTAGACACGAAATGTATTCGCGAAATACAGGTGTCCCTATCTATATACAAACAGGCACGTATTCGATTACAACGTTGTGTCGAAACTTCAAAGCAATCAGTGATGAACTTTTTGCGATTAAAGATTTTGAACGAACGAACATTTACATTTTTATTTATATAGATTTAATTCAGGGGCTAGCTTAGCCACAAGTTATTCGATATGTACAATGACTTTTACTAGAGACCCAGAAATTTAGCGAATTCGTTTGGCGTCAGGCTAAAATACAAAGTCTTATATTTACACTACCGACATTGGTTGATTCGTAAGTGGCACTACCTAATCTGCTTACTTCTCTTATAGCTGTACACCGTTGGCTACAAGTAACTGCGGTTCAATAATGACCACTGTGCAAGAGTATGAAGGGAAATCCTCGTACCTCTAACGTTTACAGTTATGGCCGGTAACGTTTGCAGTCTTTAGATTTTTGAAGTAAAACTTATTTGCTGTTGGAAAAGTGGGGCGCTACAATTTTCGAGAGTAACGAAAATTCCGATCGCATGAGGGGAATAGTTAGGTACGTGGTGGGGGAACCGGTTGAGGAGGAGAGTGCGGTAGCGGCCATGCCACTCCAACGCATGCAATAGCGGTCCAATGAGAAAACGTAAAAGAAGGGGGGGGGGGGAGATGGGTACGTAGCAGAGCATGCTATATGCTAGTTGTAACGGTCAGAAGGGGAGACGGCAGGGGAGTTGATAAGGAATTATCTTAACGCTGCTTGTGTTTGTCTACTCAGTTTTTTTTATTTGAAATCATACCCGCATCCTTATATTCTCTATATATATATATATATATATATATATATATATATATATATATACACGTAATAAGCGTGGACTCCGCGCACACACATTTTTTTTTTTTAAACTGTGGAGTTTGACAAATTGTACATTATGTAATGGGGAGGGGGGGGGGGGGGCGAATAAATTATTCATCCCGGGCCTTTAGGTTTTCTCGACGACCCTGGTCAGGGCTATAGACAGCCCGGAGAAAGCCGCACCTACCTTGAGCGAACGGCTAGCCTATCATCGAAATATCTCAGACTCTATTTAAATCTTATTGATACATATTAACTATAAATAAATTTCACGAATTTCACGGATTCATTTCACGATATGCGCAACATTTAAATAACTGTACCATTTTGCTGCGTCTGCCATTGACTTTCTTTTCATGTGGAGGACTGTCGGTCAATGAGTAACACTCGACCAGAGAAGTGTCCAATCACAGACTACCCAGTGGTGACGTCTCACGAGTCAGTAGCCAACGAACAGGTGAAATTTTACCGAATACGTACTTGACTATGGAGTCCATCCTAGGGATCATTGAAAGCGTGAATTTTGGATGACCCTAAATTATAAATCTCCTGTTAGTTATTGTAAAATTCCTTAGTGTCACCTGCTATTCTAATGAAGGCTTATCGTTCATTAGGCTGCAGCAAGGTATGCCTGCGCTACGAATTGTTTGTTCCCTTGTGATTGGCGGCCGTCTGCAAGACCGGACCACTCAGGACACGTTTACTTCCGCACTGGATGGCTGTGATTGGAGTGCCGAAAGTAGACATGTACCATTAAATAAACCCAGCCAACCGCGAAACAGAGACAATGAATGCTACATAATTTTAACACACAGCTTGTCTGTAAATCTTTTTTTTTTTTTTTTGCGAAGACGGCATGGCCCTACCTATCTTCAAGCTCACGAGATAAAGCGATGGAAAGAAAAGGAGGGAAAAAAATGGGGAAGTCCGTCCTGGGTTGTCCAGCCATTTTTCTGTCAACCCCTTCAACCGAAACGCTTTATGTTCCAGATGGATTGAAATGGTTTTTCCCCGGGGTACTGGGGGGGGGGGGTAGGAGGTTTTTAGCTCTCCTGACCCATTTCTCTGGCCGCACTGGCAGCTGTACAAAAGAGGAAGTATGCTTTTTGTGTTGGGCATGGGGGAGACCCTGCCCTGAACGAGTACAGAGGACACTAGGGCTCCGCCATCAAAGGTAAGTAGGCCAAGGATTGGAGAAAATGGTGGGTTCGATAATCCCCGGGACAGACTACGCGATCCTTTTTAATACCTGGTAAAACCTCGTGTGCCAATTGGCTGCTGGCTTGTGAGGCGTCTCAATTGGGTAACTTATGATTCGCTACTGCTTTTATCAAGAGTATCTTATGGGCCCAGAGTGCTCCAGATTGACTGTGAGCCAATAGAAGCAGCACAAACAATTGAATGTTAGCATATCAGTACATTTTTTTATTCTAACAAAAGGGGATCACTTCTTATGTGTCGAGTTATGAATCATAATATATATTAATACAATAAGAACGCAAATGTATCTATCCCTTTTATTCAAAAAACAACGCAGTTAATCGATATAAATTGGTATCATTATATAGATAATGTTTTTATTATTGAGTTTAAAATAGTTTGGATTGAAATAGTTTACTAATGAATTTTTTTACTGACTTTCTATATTATTATAGATTATTTGTCTATTTGTCTGTTTGTTTGTTCAAGTATCGCGCAAATCTACTAGTCCATTTTCGTGAAACATTATTTTTTTAAAAACTATGAGTGGAACTAAAAACATGTGCATAATTATCTCGCTACGATGACGGAAGCCGGAGATATAACAGTAAAACCACATTTTCTTATAACCAAGGGATATCAGTATAAGGTGAGCTCCCATTTCTGCCAACACCTACTTCTTCAAATTCTAATATGTACCACATACAATTTTTTTTTTTTTTAATTATATCACAATCAATAAGCATTTCACGATTGATGATAACTTTTTATATGATGTGATAATTAAAGAAATAAATCACCGTGCGTATATTCGAACGGGGACGAACACCTTTATGTATGTATATATACATATATATACCACCATTATCATTTAGAAGTTTACTTAATATTACCTCATTTATATTAGCTATAATTAAGGGCTGGACACGATTTGCAGGAGTGGGTGGTATTGGTGTTGAGTGGTAAGTTCACTCACCTTACATCAAGGGAATCAAAGTTCGATTCGTAAGTTATGTAACGTGGCGGACGTTGCCATGAACCGGTGCGTTTCTCTAGGTTCTCCCGTTTCTCTTCCCCCAACCCACTAAATTTATTCCGTCAATGCTCTATTCTCATCTCGTCACCACGTATTTTCCGCGAAAAGATTTACAGACAAGCTGAGAGTTAAAGCACTGTAGCATCGTCTGTGTTCCGTGATTTGTTGTTTCTTTCAGGTACGTGTCTACTGTTGCTACACGAATCACAGACGTTCAGCGTGGAAGCAAACGCGTCCTGAATGGCCCGATCAAATAAGGCAGTTGTGATTCTTGCAGACGGTAACCAATAACAAGGAAGAAACCGCTGCTGCGGCTATACCTCATTGCAGTCTAATGAAAGTTCAGATTTTTTTCGCGAAAAATGCATGGCCCTGCTAATGAGTAATGACCCTCGAAGTTTGCGAAACGCTAAGCCGTAATTCATTCCATAAACAATTTTTATTTTATTATTTTTTAATGAGATTGCACGTTTTCGCGGCCATTTAATGGTAAACTATCTGGTTTTTGGAGTTAGAGATATGTGGTAGCAGTAATTATACCGTCCTTTCGCCCAGCATTGCAGCAACCATCTTCAGGATTGAAACACAGCTGGGAGGTAGGCCATCTTCAGATAGCCAATAATGAAAGGCCTCCCAATGGCTATCTAAGGGGTATCTTTTCATTGGCTTCCGTATCAGCATCTTTGCATGGCTATTGTTGGCCAATCGTAGTTAATATAGGTATGTAGTAAATGAAGCAAGGTTAAAAATAGAGAGCCGCAAAATTTAAATCATTATTATTTTTTTAAATACGACAAAGATTGCATAGGTTCGCCTAAATGACACTTATCAATGTACATGTATAACGGATTATTTTACATTTCCTTAAAGACGAGAAGCTAATGAAAAACACCTAGAAAATATGACCAATTTACGTGCGACCAAACCTATGGTGAGAGTGTAACGTGAATTTTGCAGATCTATTAATAAGACTTAATTTGCCTCTGCCAAAGCTTTAATGAGGAGAGGGGGAGTAACGTCCATCTTAGAACCACGACACCACCCCCCTCCCTTTTTTTTCCTCCTCTCCAACTGTTGGAACCACCACAGCGCACCAGACCTTGGCTCGCCCGGAATTGCGACCCGGAACCCAGCGGTCCGAAGGTAAAAGCGTTACCCGTTTTGGACACGGTGGTAACCTTCCAACCACCTCTCTGACGACATTATTACCGTCTACCTACAGCGACTGCAACGACCTATACTCAGATACATAATAAAGGCTCTCTCACACTATCAAACATGTTCTTAAAAAAAACTTTTAAAATTTTACCAGATTAAATTTCTTTAAAATCATGTGACATCACTAATACGTAGGGGCAGGCATTTTTAGCGAAAAGATCTGAACAGTTATTAGACTGCAACAAAGTATACCCGCACCTACGGTTTCTTCCTTGTGATTGGCGGCCGTCTAGCGACAGAAGTCGTTGCCTTATTTGACTGGGCCACTCAGGACGCGTTTACTTCCGCACTGAATCACTGTGATTGGTGTTGTAACAATCGATATGTAACTGGGAGAAACTCACCCAATCACGAAACACAGACGATGCTATAGTGTTTTAACTTTCATCTAGTCACAAATTTTTTTCGCAAAATCTTCATGCCCCTACTAATACGCCACAACCACTACCACCTTGTCATTTAAGGACTATTGGTTCCGATTCCATTGAATATTTCCGTTTCGGATGTTCTCTAAAGTTTTGGATTAGATTTTATTATTCTCTGTTTATAATGGCTTTTGTGATTTTGTAGCAATAGTAAGTGCCCTGAAAACGACGTATTACTTGTTTGGCATGTGATTTCAAATCATAAAAAACATAAGGTAGGTGTACCAAAGGTGGCCATAGTTAAGCTTTGATAAATTTTTAAAAATGTCTTGTGCAAGATAGAATATTGTAATTTTATGTTTTAAAACATTGAACCATATGCAACTACAAGCAAACACTATGAATTGAAAAATTTTAGATTTAAATATTTTCTTTTAATTTTTTGTAAAATATTGCGTTTGGGCCACCTTTGGAACAGCGTGAACCTAAGGTGGCCCACCGGTTGTACCTAAGGTGGCCCATATGCATAATCTTACAACTTTCAAAAAGATATGGAAAAAATGGCATGTTATTTTGAAATACACTAATAAAACATACCTAATAAGTGTGAATAAACAAGGTAAGTCGTCAAAATCTATACAAAAATTGAAAAAAAATCACAGTACAAAATGAGACGAAAATACATAAGAATAAGGCATTCGAACATGTAAGAAAAAAACTTGCTGGTAAATTGACAACTTGTCCTCTGAATACATATTAATAAGGTGTGTTAAGTTGAAGAAACATCCACAAAAGTCCTTGAAACATAGTTTAAAAAATTAATCAGAACCTTGACAAAATGAGCACATGAAGTTTGGCACTTTGTGTTTGCTTGTTATGCCTTCACAGTCCTCATGAACATATCTCATGCATCGGTTACATAGGCGCATGTCACCGATTCTATCCACTTTACATAAATGACAGTACCAACTGTCTTTGACTTGTTTTGTTGCCTGTAACCCACTGGTACCTGGAAGAACTTCAAATGGCACTGATTCCTGTTTTTCTGTCCCACGTTATTTTTTCCTTTCTTGTTTTTTTGGGGTGATTTCCTGCTGTAGACTTTTGACGTTTCAGTTCTTTTCCTGCAATGTTTCGTTTGAACCTTGAGTCTTCTGTACTCCCGATTTGCGTTTTGGGTTGAAACAGACTTAACACAACCTTCTGAGCACGATAGTTGATAGCTTTTTTTCTTGGTTTTACACTTTTCTTCTTAGGAGCTTCAGGCGTATGGAGGATATCAGACAGTGTGGGCGATGTTGCACTTGGAATAACATATGTTTCAGAATCAGTGATAACTAAATCATCTGAGGTTGAGTCATGAATAGAAAAAGCATTGCCAATTGAACTGTCACTATCTGAAAGTTCTTGTTTCTCCTTCCGGGGTTTCTTTGATGTTGGTTTTGATGAATTTTGTTTTAGCTCAACATTTTCTGAATGCTTGCGGGCGACTTTATCCTGATTTGGGCCATCCGTTTGTTTTTGCAGTTCATGGGTGACTTCCACCATGTTATCTTCAGGTCTGTGAGTAAGTTGGCTTTGCGCAAAAGATTCATCTGGAATCACTGAAGGGTAACGGGTAGATTCCAGTTGCCTTAAAACCTGCGGAGACATTAGCTGGTGTCGCAGACTTGGCCCATGCTCGTGAAAAAAGCTTCCCAAATTGACTTCTGCCTATCCCCCGGTCAGCACTAGCTTGTTCAACGTTTTTAGTTGAACTGCATGCATGCTGTGTCCACAGCAACATGACTTCATTATCCCAATGAACTTCATAGGATATGAAAACACTTTTATCCATTGGTTGAAGTTCATGCGTTGTATTACTGGGCAAACAAAATAATGTAATGTCATAATAATTTGCCGCATGCACAATATTTGCATCCAAATGTGAAGTGGCGCCATCAAAAATCAAAAGAGCGCGTCCAGGGGTTTTATATTCTGCAAAGTGAGACAGCCACTTAACAAAGGTCTATACGTTCATAGAACCTTTCGGGGTCATAAAAACTTTGCTACCATGTGGTAAGTCGTTACACCATTCTGGTCTCAAGCGATCACCTTTGTAGAGGACTACGGGGGGGGGATAACATGTCCCAAAGCATTACCACATGATACTATGGTAACATTTTCACCGTATTCTGGTGCAATGTTATGTACGCGTCTTGACCCTTTTCGAGCCAATACTACCTGAGATTTGTGTAAACAAAGTCTATTTCCCTTTTCGTCAATATTGTAAATGAATTGAGGCTTCTGCATTAAATATAATTCGATTATGACATTCTTCAATTTTTCAAAGTGATCGTTAACTATGTATCTGTTTAGTTTCTGTGCCCTTGCTGGATTCAAATGCTGAGATTTTCTTCTGGCGATGTCAGGGTGCCTGCTTAGGAACAACGTGAGCCATTTCCGACCAGCTGAGCCAACTAGTTTGTTGAAGGGATGTGTTATGTTGTTCAAGGAACAAAAATTGTACACTGTTCGCTTAAGCACTTTGGGTGTTAAAGGCATTCCAACATCTGCAAGTCTATGAATTCTCGAACAAAGCTCTAGCTCTTGATCTACTGACAGAACTGTTGGCCTACCTGTATTCTTTTTAGGATTACCAGATGCTAGATGGTTCCTGAGGGTCCTTCTTGGTACACAAAAACATTCAGCTGCCCTCCTTACAGCCATTTTGTCTTTAAAAACAGCTTCCATAGCTTGAGTTAGCTGTTTTTGAGTCCATTTGCCTAATTTTTTGGACATATTGATCTAAAACATAAACATAAATGTAATACTTAATACTCATTTAAAGCCATCATAAATATTCAACAATATTATAACATTAAATAGAAGTAAACATGGGCGTAATTCAGCAATTACAAGGAAAACTTGTTTCAGTGAGTGAAGATATTTGGGCGGCCCTAACAGCTAAGGTTTTGAGAGCCGCTGAGGAGTGACATGGAGTGGCGCCGGAAACGAAGGGCGGGAGAAACGAGAGAAACAGACAACTTATGGCATCGTCCCAGCATGGTTCCCACATGCGACAATCTGTTGACCTCGGTGGGGATCGAACCCGAATCGTCTTGGTGGGAAGCTATCATCTTGACCACTAAACCACTACAGCATACAACATTTGTTTAAAATTAATGGTATTCGTGTACACTCTCCAAGCTTTGTGTTGAATGCGGAACTTTAATATATTTATTGGCACATGTAATCTTAATAATATTATTAGTTAGCACCAGACATATTGTATTGTTTCCATATCTCAGTAATTTTTTGTGGGACTTGGGCCTGTTTTATCTCATATTTCAGTGTTTTATATAATACTTTTAATGTTTAGTTGGTGGTTCTGAATGATTTTTATACCTACAAACAGTTATCACATATGAAGCAAAAGTAATATATATTTTATTTTACTTAATTTAATTTATAATAAATGTTTATTCAAGAATCTTGAAAATATTTAAAAAAGTACATGTTACTAAAAAATTAATTTGCTAAAGCATAATGCATGTAACTGCATTAAATAACATATTTGCATTGTTACAGGAATAATGATGTTCCCAAGGTGGCCCACTAGGTACTAGGTACGAAAATTATTTACAAAATTTCTAAACATACTCTATACTGCCAAAAGCCCACGTGTCAGACTTTTCGAAAATCCATTGGTATATTTATTTGCTTTGAATGTTTACTTACTTTTTTTGCTTTCGTCTATGCGATCATAAATAATAACATACTGCCTTCGCACTTCACGTCTAAACTAATGGCGTCGTAGCTAAACTGAATCTCGTCTCGCGCGTTTCGTTTCTTGAAGTCTACGCTAGATCGGGACACCGTACAAGAAGCCAGAGACATCTAGCGGTTCTTCTTACAATTACTATAAAAATCTCACAGAGGGCCACCTTGGGGACACGGGCCACCATTGGAACACCTACCTTAAGATAAAAGAGAGTGGCTATCTAAAACGTGTAACAACAAAAACTTTTATACATATTAATGACCAAACACTAACCATAGCAGTATTATTATTGCAAAATTCAGATTTTATGTTATGAAACACGTTGACTAAGAATTCTGTAATATTGTTCAAATAGATTTTATAATAAAAACATTAAAATCTTATTGAACTAAATGTTTTAAGTGAATTCACACGGTGCTGTGAAAATATATCTTAACCTTTCTCCTCAATTTGATTGTTCATTGGTTTACTGGTCTACGTATTAATTGCTTCATTAAGAATTGTAGGGACTAGAAAAATTCACAGTTTCATTTACCTCTATGATAGACTCAACGATCATATAAGTACTTGGGAAAACTACACCAACTCTTTGGCTACTTACTCACGACACCTGTTAACCGGGATGCTTGTGATTCGGTATTCCTTTAGCTGAGGGTTTTTCGAAGGTTCGGGGTCCTTCAGGTAAACTGTGGTTCAATCACTAAAACAGCATGAATGTGAACGGGAATGGATACTAGGCTATCGTCATCTGGTCTCTAAGTAGGTATTTGTAAACTAGCTGCAAAATTATCTTGATGTAAATTTCAAGTGAAATTACTGTCGAAAGTTATGTAATAAAAACAATATTTATACTCAAATACGGCACCTGTAATTTAGTTACAATATTATTTATTATTATACAAAACTAGCGAAAGGTTTTTGTGGTATTTTCCCGTTAATAATAAATTTCAGTGCCATGAGGCACAAGGTGGTTGTGCAAGGAATTAAAGAAATGCAATCCCCCTTAGTATTGTAAGATACATTGACAATCTGGAATTATCTTGGTAGCAATGAAATAAGCTTGGCTGCCATGTGCACACGTGCAGGTGTGTATTTGTTTTTTTTTTTAGCACAAATCACTTTAATATAAAGATAGCATAGGCTTACACGGCCATTTTCTGCATTTTCTTGGCTTTTGGGTGTAGGCCGTGTCAGGTAATTGTCTTGCGACGTTGCATCTGCCATCATCACGTAGACTAAGTCAGACTAAGTCAGACCTCGTCTACCTGATGATGGCAGCTGCAATGACTGCCGAAACGTCGCAAGACAATTACCTGGCAAGGCCTACACCCAGAAGCCAATAAAATGCATACTCCTTTTAATATAGTGTTTTGGTTTTTTCCTAATTGGAAAAATAAATGGTGAATATTTCCAGCGACCTACGACCAAAAAAAAATCAAGGCAGACGAAATTTTTTTTTTCGAAATGTTAACGACTTTTAGGTTGTTAGATTGCCTCTGAATACCGCACAGCTCGCTGATTTCCAAAGAAAATAAGAGCGTTGGTTACATATAGCTAGGGGCAGGTATTTTTCGCGAAAAGATCTGAACACGTATTAGACTGCAACAAGATATACCCGCACCAGAGGTTTCTTCCTTGTGATTGGCGGCCGTCTGCGAGAGAAGTCGTTGCCTTTGTTTGACGGAGCCACTCAGGACCCGTTTGCTTCCGCACTGAATTACTACTGTTATTGGTGTTGTAACAATCGATATGTGCCTGGGAGAAACTCACCCAATCACGAAACACAGACGGTGCTGCAGTGTTTTAACTTTTATCTAGTCTCGAAATCTTTTCGCGAAATCTACATGCCCCTACATATAGCGTTGAGTTGCGACTCGTTATCTTCCTTGCTGAGGCATCGGCAAGTCCAGCCACGATGGAGGCGGCCCTCCCAGGGTGACCCGTGGAAGCGAGGTGCTGAGGCGTGCCAAGGCACGCGTGAAGGAGAGAATGTGCTGCGCTAGACTCTCTTACCACCCCACCCTTCCCCCCTTCCGACAACCCAAGCCCCCACTTCCCCTTACACGCAAACAGCCATATCCTCTTGCGGCTCCGAACCTGACCACGCCAAGACACGTATGAGTACCCACGTCACTAGGAGCTGGGAGAGAAAATTAAAAATCAGCGGTTTCGATGACTAGGGGGCCCAGCAAAAAAATTCGCGGGTTCAATGACCTCCATGAAGACCTCCACGGCTGTGTACATCCTCGGGACAACGTAAATGTTACCCGCTGCTGTCTTGCGAGACGTCCCAGCGAAGTAGCCCGTGATTCCCAGTTGCTTGGCTTCTGGGTTGCACCCGCGTCCGAGGCGAATGTTATCACCGACGTGCCGGTCGACGTTGCAGTCATCGCCATCATCAATGGGTAACTCTACCCAGAAGCCGAGGAACTTCGGACAATGATGGCAGCGAAAGCCTGCGATCTTTATTAGCCCGTGATTCGATACAGCTTTGGTTGAGTGTTTCTCATTGGCCCAGAGTCCTCCAGATGAGTTGTGAGCCAACAGCAGAAGCGGCAGTAAGGTATAATTATTTGGATTTTAGCTTGTCGCGAAATTAATCAGCGAAACTTTTCTTTCTCTAAAGATCATCTCTCCAATGGACTCCATATCCTCTGCATTCTCGGGCAAATGTATCCTGTTGATTGGCTGCCGACTGCTGAGTCGTCTCAGCCTGGTAGCCTGTGAATCGATACATTTTTATTTCAGGGTTTTTCGTTGGTCGAAAGTATTCCCAATCATCAGGGAAGGTAAAAATTCGTGATTTCGATGACCTCCAGGATATATTCCGCAATCCTCTACATACTTGGGCAAATGTTGATTGGCTACTAACTTGTGAGACCGGTCGAATGGGATGCCTACGATTCGATACTTCTTTTGTAGGATTTATTTCATAAAAAAAATTTCTTTACCTTTTACAAAAAAAAATCTGGAAAATAGTTGCCAAGGCATAGTTTAAATACGACAAAGAACTATATTGCAGCTTTGTGTTTTGGTAATTTTGGCAAATGTGAAGTACGTTTTCCAATATAATACTGAGTATTTCTTACGAAAATTGGCGTATAATTTTTTTTATTTTAAACGGTGTTTCATTCAAGCATTTTAAATCGAATATTCAACAATTTGAGTTTATTGTGTTAAGGGTCATGTGCGCAGTTAATGCTGGAAAGCTATTCATGGGAACGGTTAAAAATAACTTTATCTGTTGAAGGTACTTGGAACACACACAAAGCATAAATGCCCGGGTGGGAATCCGAACCCAATATTACTACGAACACGGTTTTGCAGTGATACATTTGTTTTCTCGTGTAAATGCACTAATATCTATAATTAGAGACCTGCAAAATTCGCGATTTCAAATCCCTAAAGGATAGACTCCATGATCCTCTATGCACTCGTGCAAATTACATCTGCTGATTGGTTACCGACTCGCAACACCTGTTGACTGGAATGATCGTGATTTGCTGATTCTTCTGTTGAAGATTTTTCATCGGCCCAGAGTCCTTCAGATAAACTGTGGCCCAATCACTGAAGCAAAATAATGCCAACAGTATTTGGACTCTATCCTATCGCGAAATGAATCCGCGAATTTTACAGGTCTCTATCTATAATCTAATATGAATGTTTCTGTTTCGTTTACAAAATAAAGTTACAGTGTAGGGACGACTGCGCGTCCTTGTGCCGGTTTTCCCCCCGCGTCGGAGGCGTCAATAACCCCGTCGTGACCGGCGGCGCGGCGCCTGGCATTTCCACGACAGCCACGCTCTGCCTCCGGGCGAACCAGCGCTCCCCTCCTCCCCCCAACACTCACCCCTGCCTCCACGAGCTAGGTGACTCGTCGGCAGACACCGCCGCTGGCGGATACATAGAGACCTGTAAAATTCGCGGATTCATTTCGCGATAGGTAGGGCCATGAAAATTTCGCGAAAAGATTCCGAGAGTAGCTGGAAGTTAAAACACTGTAGCATCGTCTGTATTTCGTGATTGGGTGAGTTACTTTGAGGTGCATGTCGATTGTTACAACAACCAATCACACTAATTCAGTGTGGAAGCAAACTCGTCCTTAGTGGCTCGTGCAAACAAGGCAACGACTTCTCTCGCAGACGGCCGCCAATCACAAGGAAGAAACCGCTGGTGTGGGTATACCTTGTTGCAGTCTAGTAGGCGTTCAGATTTTTTCGCGAAAATTTCCTGCCCCTAGCGATAGGATAGAGTCCAAATACTTTTGACATTATTTTGCTTCAGTGATTGGGCCACAGTTTATCTGAAGGACTCTGGGCCGATGAAAAATCTTTAACAGAAGAATTAGCGAATCACGATCATTCCAGTCAACAGGTGTTATACGAGTCGGTAACCAATCAGCAGATGTAATATTCACGAGTGCATAGAGGAATAATGGAGCCCATCCTTTAGGGATTTTGAAATCGCGCATTTTACAGGTCTCCACGGATACAGGATTTATTTCGGCAGGGGATTATAAGAGAAAGAGCGCGTGTAACTCAGTACACGTGATATAAGTGAAAATTCTTTAGCAATTCAAACCTCGAACTCGTAAGTGTTCTCTTCATAGCTCTTTGGCTTCAGAAAAGTTTCAAAAACAATTTTTTTTTTTTAAGAAAACGTTGCATTAAAATTCGACCTTTGAAATTGTAATTGAAATTTTACTCTCGTTGCCGAAAAAGAAATTTCACTTTAAAAAATATTCAGTTACAGAGCTGAAACAGTGCTGATTTACACAATAAATTAAAAATATTACGTGCTTGAAAGAGCACGTTCCGCGTCCTGATTGGCCCGGCCAAATAAGGCGACCGTTTCTCTTACAGACGGCCGCCAGTTACAAAGGAACAATCGGTAGGGACACCTGTATTTCGCGAATACATTTCGTGTCAAGGTATTTCACAAAATACTGTAGCTTTTCTCCTGTGGTTATTGGGTGAGGTCGGTGAGAGGTGTCGTCCCGCTTTTGACGGGGCCAATGAGAATGTGGTCACCGTACTGCTGCACCCTCACAATTTGCCATGACTCTTAGAAAAAGCTTTAGTGTTTTGTGAAATACCTTGACATGAAATGAAATCGCGAAATAAAGGTGTCCCTAACAATCGGTAGCGCAAACATACATTATTGCAGTCTAATGAGCCTCTAATTATTACCAACTAGACAAATCCTGTATAATTCCGTAAACTACACACGCTCATTGGTTGCTACTCATGACATATGTCAAATCGGATACTTGTGATTCGGAAGTTCTTTTTTTTCTGTGGTCCAATAACTGAAGCAGCATGAATGAGAACGAGTTTGTATTCTAGCCCATTGTGAAATGATTCAGCGAAATTTTCCGGTTTCTATACATTATTACTCTTAACCTCCATTTTTGCCTTTGAGGTTTGTGATTCCAGGTGTTGTGACAGCTAACCTTTCGTCACCCAAAATAACATACAAAGTGCCGTCAGCAAGATATAGCATTTGTTTTCAAAACTTCAAAGCGAATAAACTGCCCCTATTATCCCCCCCCCCCCCCCTTTTTTTTTACTGCAGTGACTGGATACCACGTCAGTAGTATAGGAATGACGGTCCGGAAACACGGGTTCTGGGTGTGGTGCCGGTGCCGAGCCACATCTCTGACGTCACGTCCATCGCTGACGTCACGGCGGCCATCTTGGATGGCTGTGACCTTGACCTTTGACCTTAACCTTGAATTTGATCCTAAAACGGGTCAAAATTTGCCAAAATTGGGCAAAATTTGCCCAAAATTCCTCAAAATTTCCATTTCTGTGAAAAAAAATTCCGCCAAAAATTTTTAAAAAATTCCACAAATTAAAAATTTCTCTTTTCGAGGGAAAAATTCCCGTTTCGAGGGAAAATTTCTCGTTTTTAGTCCTTAAAAATCCTGGCGGCTAGAAATGTCCATATAGAGGCTTAAGCATCCATGTCTACAGCCTCTGATAAGCCTCTGACGTCATCATGGAATATGTCATTTTGAATAAAGACGTCACCGTTGCAATTTCCGTTACGGCCGCCATCTTTAAATTTATTATCCGATTTTAATGAAATTTTTTTTAAAAATTATAAAAAAATTCAAATAATAAAATTTTAATAAAAATATTTAAAAAATAAACTTTTACGACACGGAGTTCGGAGTCCTCGGTTCGAACCCGGTGAGGGCAAAAAAAAATGGTGACCGATCCTTCCCTCACAGTGACTGCTGGCATACTGACTCCCACCACTTTTTTCATAGCATATATATCATCCGGCAGTATGACGTCATGTACGCCATCTTGAAATTTGGACGCCATCTTGAAAATCTTTATTTATTATCCGATTTTAATGAAAAAAATTCCAAAATTCATCAAAAAATTAACGTATTTGAATTCTGTTTGATTATATCGATGTACGTCCTTCGTTCGATTCCCGGCGAGAGTAAACGGTCGATCCTTCCTCCATGAAAGCTACCTAGACTGATCTACCACCACCAGTACCAAGGTATATATCATCAACTGGTATGACATCATGTCCGCCATCTTGTCTTCATCCGCTGGAGACCACCATCTTGTTTTCGTCAGCTAGAGTGTGCCGATACCATGTAGTATAATTATCTGGTCACTATACTTGTGTCCTCAACGGTTGACATTGAACATTGACCTTGAACTTTGACCTTGACCTTGAAATTTGACCTTGACCTTGAACTTTGACCTTGACCTTGAAATTTGGCCTTGACCTTGAAATTTGACTTTGTCCTGGAAATTTGACTTTGTCCTTGTCGACCATCATGGATCCGACATTTTATGTTCAGTACATGCTACCAGAGGATACCACCTGCTGGAGTACGCCATCTTGTGTGTGTACTTGTATTATAGAGTACATTTCCATCTGGATAATTTTATTCTAACCCGCTACAGTGCAGTAATCATTTATTACCGAGGTGCCCCCGCCATCATGAAATTCGACCGCCATCTTGAAATCATGTAATAATGTAGCTAGAAAAGCGGGAAAAAATCCAAAATTCATTAAATAAATCACTCATTAGCTTACATATCGATTCGATCCGCTCCAGTCCTTGGCTCGATCCTCGATCGATGCAAAACATTTAATTTTATGAAAAAAAATAATAATTCCAATAAACCATGTTCAACATTCGTAAAGAGACTTTAAATCCTCTACTACCATCATCCTATCAGACGTCAAGACTACCATATTGGAAATTCGTAATTGTAATGCTAGAGATTCGGGAAAAAGTTCAAAACTCATTAAATAAATTTTTAATCTATATACTGATTGATTAGATCGACTAAGGTCCTTGGTTCGATCCCTTGACGATACAAAACAACTTTAATTTTAAAAAAGTACCAGAAAAGTGTAAGGTTCGAGGAATAAAACACCTAAAAGTCTTTTACAAACATAATATTTATTACACAATTTCTATCCTACTACAGAATCACTTGCGAAAGCCAGCAATCTTATAAAAATTTAGCCCTGCATAGACGTACAACGACTACTTCTTAGCTCCAAAGGGCTCCAAATGCTCCAAACGGCCTCCAAATGGCTACAAAAGCTCCAACAGCCTCCAAATGCTTAACACAGTTCCAAATGGCTCCAAATGCTCCAAACGGCCTCCAAATGCTTGACAGCTCCAAATGTTTCCAGCAGCTCCAAATGCTCCAAATGCTTGACAGCTCCAAATGCTTCAAAAGGCTCCAAATGCTCCAAATGCTCCAAATGCTCCAAACGGCCTCCAAATGGCTCCAACAGCGTCTAAATGCTTGACAGCTCCAAATGTTTCCAGCAGCTCCAAATGCTCCAAATTCTTGACAGCTCCAAATGCTCCAAATGACTCCAAAAGGCTCCAAATGCTCCAACAGCTCCAAAAAAAAGGCTCCAAACGCTCCAACAGCCTCCAATGCATAACACAGCTCCAAATGGCTCCAAATGTTCCAAACGGCCTCCAAATGGCTCCAACAGCCTCCAAATGCTTAACACAGCTCTAAATGGCTCCAAAAGCTCCAAACGGCCTCCAAATGCTTGACAGCTCCAAATGTCTCCAGCAGCTCCAAATGCTCCAACAGCTGCAAAAAAAGGCTCCAAATGCTCCAACAGCCTCCAAATGCTTAACACAGCTCCAAATGGCTCCAAATGCTTGACAGCTCCAAATGCATAACACAGCTCCAAATGGCTCCAAATGCATAACACAGCTCCAAATGGCTCCAAATGCTCCAAACGGCCTCCAAATGCTTGACAGCTCCAAATGTCTCCAGCAGCTCCAAATGCTCCAACAGCTCCAAAAAAAGGCTCCAAATGCTCCAACAGCCTCCAAATGCTTAACACAGCTCCAAATGGCTCCAAATGCTTGGCAGCTCCAAATGCTTCAAAAGGCTCCAAATGCTCCAAATGGCTCCAACAGCTCCAAAAGACTCCAAATGCTTCAAAAGGCTCCAATTGCTCCAAGAGCTCCATCTTAAATTGGTTCCAACTGATTCCTATTACTTTTATCGAACTTGGCATGATTACTAACATGTCTTTATCAGTATACATTTTGACTGGCAGTGGTAACGTTTTTTACACCTTTAAGTTATAAGTTTTATTTAGAAATCAGATTTCGATAAATGATAGCTTCCATCTGGAAAGAAAATATATTAATTTATCTTCAAGTTTATACACATACATTTAATTTAATCCATTATTGTATGTAGCCAGCTTCCCTCAGTTCTTTGAGTATGAAGGATATTTCTTTAATGTTCGAATAGTTTCCTGCACAAATCGATCCATGTAGTAGTCGTAGCCTGTTAACCAATATGTTAGGATCTTCCCATGAGGTATAATCAATCTCTTCTGCTGCCTTCATCATCCTTGCATGTTTATAATAAATATTATCTCTGGTGTCTATCGTTTTAACACCAACCACAAGGTCACTTTCGTCATCTTGCCAGTGATTATCACAAGCTTGATCAGGATAATTTATTTTATTACGACGTTTCCATCGTTTTGGTCTCAAACCACCATCACAGTCTTCGCTCTTGCATGCGTTTGGTGCTTCAGCACAGTACTCAATCATGTCAGCCTCAGATGTGTCACCACAGTCTTCGTTCACGCCAGCTCCTGATGTGTCACCACAGTCTTCAATCATGTCAGCACCACAAACTTGATCAGGATAATTTATTTTATTACGTCGTTTCCATCGTTTTGGTCTCAGACCGCCATCACAGTCTTCGATCTTGCCTGCTTTAGGTGCTTCAGTACAGTACTCAATCATGTCAGCCTCAGATGTGTCACCACAATCTTCAATCATGCCAGCCTCAGATGATTCATCAAAGTCTTCGACCTTGTAAGCTTCAGGTGGTTCTCAATCTTTCACATTTTCATGGAGACGACTAGATATTGGAGTAAATATATTTTCATTTCTAATGTGGTTACAACTTCCTTCGTTTGTTTTATATTTTAAATTATTATCTTGATCTAGATCAGTAATTTTAGCATTAGCTTTTTCGCCTTCGTTCCTCTTCCGCGATGTTGTAGCCCAGTCTTCGTTATCTTTATTCATCTTAATTGTACAGGTCTTGTAATGTCTATCCAAGTAATATCTTCTACCAAAGGATTTCTGACACTGACTGCAATGAAATGGTTTTTGACAAGGACCCAAATTACACTCGCTTCTCTCATGTCGTTTAGCATTCTTTCTCAAGGTAAACACCTTGCTACAGTATCTACAGTGATGACGTTTTGATACAGCAACAAATCCCGTTTCAGGATTCATATTAGTTATTGAGACTAATGCCAGATGCAAACTAAGAGTTTTAAATTAGATATATTACTTAAATAGAATTTTTTAATTATTTCATCAGCGAGGATTAATTTATCTCATTCAAAGGTACTTGTTGCAAGTAGTTCTGCTTTTCAACAACAGATGTCGCCACATGTTACTTGCAGGTAAATAATATTTAGTTCTTTTATGCGGGATGCGGGATGCTCACTAACGATCGTAAAAGAAGGATGGCTTCGCTAGACTCCAAGGAGAAGGAAGTTCGTCCATCCTGTTAGTGCTTCTTAGATTTCTCAGAGATTATTTGACTGAGTAATGATATATTTTTTTTTTTAATTTCTACCTGATAAAAATATTACAAGTGCTGATTTATTGGCAGAATTTCAATAATTAAATGCAACCTTGAATAAAAAAAATGACATGACTCATTAAGTAAAAAATTCTTCATGCAGAGATCAATTCCTCATCAGTAACCAGAAGCACTCGGAGAAAACCATCAGATGTCTAGTCAGGAATAATCAGAAGCACCCAGAAAAACCATCAAAATATTGTCAAGAATAAACGGGAGCACACGGAGAAATCCACCATAATATTGACAAGAATAATCAGGAGCACACGGAGAAAACCACCGCAAGTTTTCTTTGATATCATAAAATTTCAGGAAAAAAATAATAAAAAATAAAAATAAATTAATAAAAAATTAAAAAAAAATAAAATTAAAAAATACATAAAATTCTGGCTTGTACTAGAACTCTATCTTTGTTCAACAATGAGAAGTTCACAAGCTAGCAGAATATATTTATGTATTTTTTAATTTTATTATTTTTTTAATTTTTTATTAATTTATTTTTATTTTTTATTATTTTTTTCCTGAAATTTTATGATATCAAAGAAAACTTGCGGTGGTTTTCTCCGTGTGCTCCTGATTATTCTTGTCAATATTATGGTGGATTTCTCCGTGTGCTCCCGTTTATTCTTGACAATATTTTGATGGTTTTCTCTGGGTGCTTCTGATTATTCCTGACTAGACATCTGATGGTTTTCTCCAAGTGCTTCTGGTTACTGATGAGGAATTGATCTCTGCATGAAGAATTTTTTACTTAATGAGTCATGTCATTTTTTTTATTCAAGGTTGCATTTAATTATTGAAATTCTGCCAATAAATCAGCACTTGTAATATTTTTATCAGGTGGAATTTAAAAAAAAAAAAAATCATTACTCAGTCAAATAATCTCTGAGAAATCTAAGAAGCACTAACAGGATGGACGAACTTCCTTCTCCTTGGAGTCTAGCGAAGCCATCCTTCTTTTGCGATCGTTAGTGAGCATCCCGCATCCCGCATAAAATAACTAAATATTATTTACCTGCAAGTAACATGTGGTGACATCTGTTGTTGAAAAGCAGAACTACTTGCAACAAGTACCTTTGAATGAGATAAATTAATTCTTGCTGATGAAATAATTAAAAAATTCTATTTAAGTAATATATCTAATTTAAAACTCTTAGTTTGCATCTGGCATTAGTCTCAATAACTAATATGAATCCTGAAACGGGATTTGTTACTGTATCAAAACGTCATCACTGTAGATACTGTAGCAAGGTGTTTACCTTGAGAAAGAATGCTAAACGACATGAGAGAAGCGAGTGTAATTTGGGTCCTTGTCAAAAACCATTTCATTGCAGTCAGTGTCAGAAATCCTTTGGTAGAAGATATTACTTGGATAGACATTACAAGACCTGTACAATTAAGATGAATAAAGATAACGAAGACTGGGCTACAACATCGCGGAAGAGGAACGAAGGCGAAAAAGCTAATGCTAAAATTACTGATCTAAATCAAGATAATAATTTAAAATTTAAAACAAACGAAGGAAGTTGTAACCACATTAGAAATGAAAATATATTTACTCCAATATCTAGTCGTCTCCATGAAAATGTGAAAGATGGAGAACCACCTGAAGCTTACAAGGTCGAAGACTTTGATGAATCATCTGAGGCTGGCATGATTGAAGATTGTGGTGACACATCTGAGGCTGACATGATTGAGTACTGTACTGAAGCACCTAAAGCAGGCAAGATCGAAGACTGTGATGGCGGTCTGAGACCAAAACGATGGAAACGACGTAATAAAATAAATTATCCTGATCAAGTTTGTGGTGCTGACATGATTGAAGACTGTGGTGACACATCAGGAGCTGGCGTGAACGAAGACTGTGGTGACACATCTGAGGCTGACATGATTGAGTACTGTGCTGAAGCACCAAACGCATGCAAGAGCGAAGACTGTGATGGTGGTTTGAGACCAAAACGATGGAAACGTCGTAATAAAATAAATTATCCTGATCAAGCTTGTGATAATCACTGGCAAGATGACGAAAGTGACCTTGTGGTTGGTGTTAAAACGATAGACACCAGAGATAATATTTATTATAAACATGCAAGGATGATGAAGGCAGCAGAAGAGATTGATTATACCTCATGGGAAGATCCTAACATATTGGTTAACAGGCTACGACTACTACATGGATCGATTTGTGCAGGAAACTATTCGAACATTAAAGAAATATCCTTCATACTCAAAGAACTGAGGGAAGCTGGCTACATACAATAATGGATTAAATTAAATGTATGTGTATAAACTTGAAGATAAATTAATATATTTTCTTTCCAGATGGAAGCTATCATTTATCGAAATCTGATTTCTAAATAAAACTTATAACTTAAAGGTGTAAAAAACGTTACCACTGCCAGTCAAAATGTATACTGATAAAGACATGTTAGTAATCATGCCAAGTTCGATAAAAGTAATAGGAATCAGTTGGAACCAATTGAAGATGGAGCTCTTGGAGCAATTGGAGCCTTTTGAAGCATTTGGAGTCTTTTGGAGCTGTTGGAGCCATTTGGAGCATTTGGAGCGTTTTGAAGCATTTGGAGCTGTCAAGCATTTGGAGGCCGTTTGGAGCATTTGGAGCCATTTGGAGCTGTGTTATGCATTTGGAGCTGTCAAGCATTTGGAGCCATTTGAAGCTGTGTTAAGCATTTGGAGGCTGTTAGAGCATTTGGAGCCTTTTTTTTGGAGCTGTTGGAGCATTTGGAGCTGCTGGAGACATTTGGAGCTGTCAAGCATTTGGAGGCCGTTTGGAGCATTTGGAGCCATTTAGAGCTGTCTTAAGCATTTGGAGGCTGTTGGAGCCATTTGGAGGCCGTTTGGAACATTTGGAGCCATTTGGAGCTGTGTTATACATTGGAGGCTGTTGGAGCGTTTGGAGCCTTTTTTTTGGAGCTGTTGGAGCATTTGGAGCCTTTTGAGTCATTTGGAGCATTTGGAGCCTTTTGAAGCATTTGGAGCTGTCAAGAATTTGGAGCATTTGGAGCTGCTGGAAACATTTGGAGCTGTCAAGCATTTGGAGGCTGTTGGAGCTGTTGGAGCCATTTGGAGGCCGTTTGGAGCATTTGGAGCCTTTTGAAGCATTTGGAGCTGTCAAGCATTTGGAGCATTTGGAGCTGCTGGAAACATTTGGAGCTGTCAAGCATTTGGAGGCCGTTTGGAGCATTTGGAGCCATTTGGAACTGTTTTAAGCATTTGGAGGCTGTTGGAGCTTTTGTAGCCATTTGGAGGCCGTTTGGAGCATTTGGAGCCATTTGGAGCTAAGAAGTAGTCGTTGTACGTCTATGCAGGGCTAAATTTTTATAAGATTGCTGGCTTTCGCAAGTGATTCTGTAGTAGGATAGAAATTGTGTAATAAATATTATGTTTGTAAAAGACTTTTAGGTGTTTTATTCCTTGAACCTTACACTTTTCTGGTACTTTTTTAAAATTAAAGTTGTTTTGTATCGACAAGGGATCTAACCAAGGACCTTAGTCGATCTAATCAATCAGTATATAGATTAAAAATTTATTTAATGAGTTTTGAACTTTTTCCCGAATCTCTAGCATTACAATTACGAATTTCCAATATGGTAGTCTTGACGTCTGATAGGATGATGGTAGTAGAGGATTTAAAGTCTCTTTACGAATGTTGAACATGGTTTATTGGAATTATTATTTTTTTTCATAAAATTAAATGTTTTGCATCGATCGAGGATCGAGCCAAGGACTGGAGCGGATCGAATCGATATGTAAGTTAATGAGTGATTTATTTAATGAATTTTGGATTTTTTCCCGCTTTTCTAGCTACATTATTACATGATTTCAAGATGGCGGTCGAATTTCATGATGGCGGGGGCACCTCGGTAATAAATGATTACTGCACTGTAGCAGGTTAGAATAAAATTATCCAGATGGAAATGTACTCTATAATACAAGTACACACACAAGATGGCGTACTCCAGCAGGTGGTATCCTCTGGTAGCATGTACTGAACATAAAATGTCGGATCCATGATGGTCGACAAGGACAAAGTCAAATTTCCAGGACAAAGTCAAATTTCAAGGTCAAGGCCAAATTTCAAGGTCAAGGTCAAAGTTCAAGGTCAAGGTCAAATTTCAAGGTCAAGGTCAAAGTTCAAGGTCAATGTTCAATGTCAACAGTTGAGGACACAAGTATAGTGACCAGATAATTATACTACATGGTATCGGCACACTCTAGCTGACGAAAACAAGATGGTGGTCTCCAGCGGATGAAGACAAGATGGCGGACATGATGTCATACCAGTTGATGATATATACCTTGGTACTGGTGGTGGTAGATCAGTCTAGGTAGCTTTCATGGAGGAAGGATCGACCGTTTACTCTCGCCGGGAATCGAACCAAGGACGTACATCGATATAATCAAACAGAATTCAAATACGTTAATTTTTTGATGAATTTTGGAATTTTTTTCATTAAAATCGGATAATAAATAAAGATTTTCAAGATGGCGTCCAAATTTCAAGATGGCGTACATGAAGTCATACTGCCGGATGATATATATGCTATGAAAAAAGTGGTGGGAGTCAGTATGCCAGCAGTCACTGTGAGGGAAGGATCGGTCACCATTTTTTTTGCCCTCACCGGGTTCGAACCGAGGACTCCGAACTCCGTGTCGTAAAAGTTTATTTTTTAAATATTTTTATTAAAATTTTATTATTTGAATTTTTTTATAATTTTTAAAAAAAATTTCATTAAAATCGGATAATACATTTAAAGATGGCGGCCGTAACGGAAATTGCAACGGTGACGTCTTTATTCAAAATGACATATTCCATGATGACGTCAGAGGCTTATCAGAGGCTGTAGACATGGATGCTTAAGCCTCTATATGGACATTTCTAGCCGCCAGGATTTTTAAGGACTAAAAACGAGAAATTTTCCCTCGAAACGGGAATTTTTCCCTCGAAAAGAGAAATTTTTAATTTGTGGAATTTTTTAAAAAATTTTGGCGGAATTTTTTTTCACAGAAATGGAAATTTTGAGGAATTTTGGGCAAATTTTGCCCAATTTTGGCAAATTTTGACCCGTTTTAGGATCAAATTCAAGGTTAAGGTCAAAGGTCAAGGTCACAGCCATCCAAGATGGCCGCCGTGACGTCAGCGATGGACGTGACGTCAGAGATGTGGCTCGGCACCGGCACCACACCCAGAACCCGTGTTTCCGGACCGTCATTCCTATACTACTCACGTCGTTGTGGTTTTCCACGGTTGAAGAGCACTAACAAAAGAAATTGCTTCCACGGCCTTGTTTCCAAAGCACTGCTTCTTAAAAATTCACAAATAGCATCTAACCAAAAAATTTAGCAATGAAGTTGAGTATTAAAATGGAGGGTGCTAAATCAAGATATGGAAATTTCGCGCTTTCATTTAGTCGAAAGCTATAATGAAAACCTTCACATTTTTTCCACCGTGTTCATGATTGGATCGCGGTTATTTGGACACGCCTCTCCACGACCGTGAACCAGCGTTTACCACCTAGGAGATAAGTAAGCCAACCAGGTAGTGCCAATTAACAATGATAAAAGTGTTCTCGCTAAGAAATCAACCAATGAAAAAACAAACATGGATTGAGCACAGCTATGATTCCATTCAATCCTGAAGCTAGACGAATCCGCAAAATTTTCGTGCCTCTAGTGATAGAGCATTCATAGAGTTCTACAAAACTCATGTTTTTATTTGTATACGGGCTTTAATGTATACAATTAAATGTTTCGCGAAATATGCATGCCCCTAAGGATCACGGACACAGGTCATTGAAATCCGTGGAATTTCCCCCCCCCCCCCTCTTCGGTTGGCAGGCGTGAGCGAGGAGGCTGGAGAATCGAGGACAATGGTCGGCGCGCGTTGCGCCACCTCCTGCGGCGGCCGGCTCGCGGGAGAGACACAGCCGCGGCGCTGCCCGGGGGCAGGCGACCTAGCTCTCCGGCGGACTGGGGGCGCGTGCGGGGGTCAGTCCTGCCACGTGACCGCTAGGACCACGGGGTCCCAGTGTCACGTGGTAGAACGGGGTGAGGCGCCAGCAATGCTCATAACTAGGGACACCTGTATTTCGCGATTTTTTTTTCGTGTCAAGGTATTTCACAAAATACTGTAGCTTTTCTCCTGTGGTTATTGGCTGAGGTCGGTGAGAGGTGTCGTCCCGCTTTTGACAGGGCCAATGAGAATGTGGTCACCGTACTGCTGCACCTTCACAATTTGCTATGACTCTTAGAAAAAGCTACAGTGTTTTGTGAAATACCTTGACATGAAAAAAAATCTCGAAATACAGGTGTCCCTACTGATAACTAGAGACCGGAAAAATTCGCGGATTCATTTCGTGATGCGCTGGAATTCCAAAAAAAAAAAAAAATATACCTTTAAGCTGCTTCTGCTGTTAGCTCAGTGTTCGTCTCCACGGCTCTAGGCCAATGAGAAAACCCTCAACTAGAGATCGGAAAAATTCTCGCGAGTTCATTTCGCGATAGGCTAAAATACAAATAGTTATGCCTCAGTGCTGCCTCTGATATTGGCTCAAAACTTACCTGGATGACCCTGAGCCAATGATAAACACCCAACCAAAGCTGTATCGAATCACAGGCTGCTACGTTGGGACGTCTCACAAGACAGCAACCAATGAGTGGGTGACATTTGACCGAGTGTACGTAGAACTATGGAGTTCATCCTACAGATCATTGAACCCGCGAATTTTCCGGTCCCTACTGACTAGGGCCATGCTGATTTCGCGAAAAGATTTCGAGACTAGATGAAAGTTAAAACACTGCAGCGTCGTCTGCGTTTCGTGATTGGGTGAGTTTCTCCCTGATACATATCGATTGTAACAACACCAATCACAGTAATTCAGTGCGAAAGCAAACACGTCCTGAATGGCTCGGTCAAATAAGACAACGACTTCTCTCGCATACGGACGCCAATCACAAGGAATAAACCACAGGTTCGGGTATACCTTGTCGCAGTCTATTAAGCGTTCAGATCTTTTCGCGAAAAAAGGCTGCCCCTACTGATAACGTCTAAGAGCTTAGGACACAGCCAATTGTCTGGTCAGCCGAATGATCACTAAGGACTGGAAAAATTCACCCATTACCTCTAGGATAGACTCCACATTCCTATGCATCTTGTTCATTGGCTGCTGACGTGTAAGACGCCTCAACTTGGTAACTTGTGATTCGATACTTTTTTGGTTGAATATTTCTCACGAGCACAGATACCTCCAGATTAACTTTGAGCCAATAGCAAAAGCGGGGTACAAAGGAATAAGTAGTAAAATCACTAATCACAAAATGAATCTGCTATTTTTTTCCGGTCTGTACTCATAACTACAACTAGAGACCGGAAAAATTCGCGTATTCTTTTCGTTTTGCTTTTGCTATAAGCTCAGTGTTCGTCTCCATGGCTCCAGGCCAATGAGAAACCCTCAACCAAAGAATTATCGAATCACAGGCAAACCAGTAGAGATGGCTCGCAGGTCATAAGCCAATGAACTGACGCTATTTTCCTTGGTATATGCAGGACTGTATAGTCTATCCTGAAGGTCATCGAAAACGCTAATTTTTCCGGTCCCTACTCGTAACTAGGAACAGGAAAAATTCGCGGATTCATTTCGTGTTATGCTAAAATTCAAATAATTATACCTTAGTGCTGCTTCTGCATTGGTTCACTGTTAATATTAGGACTGAGGGCCAATTAGAGACCCTCACTCGTATAAGTGTCGAATCACAGGCCACCCAGTCGAGACGACTCACAAGTCAGCAGCCAATGAACAGTTGGCGTTTGCCCGAGTGAGTAGAGGATATTGGAGTCCATCCTGAAGGTCATTGAACCAGCGATTTTTTCCTGTCATACTTATAACATGTCGCGAATGAAACACATCAGCATGGACTACCCTTTCTACGATTTCGACCGGGCGGATCCCCCAAGTCACTGAACGTTCCGTCTCTTTGGGACGAAGCACGTCCCACCACAAAGACGCAAGACGCTAGTCTCCGGCGCCGCCGCAGAACCCGTTACTTGGCAGCGTATCGGCGATCGGCCGTGAGAACCCAGCAGCCGCGCCCCGTCGTGGGGGGGGGGGGGGAGGTCGGACTTATCGAAGCCGCCAAGGCCGACCCTCGCCTTCTGCTGCTGCGCGACCTCGCAAGCAACGACCATACGTCTGAAAGACTGGGAACACTAGCGTTGTTTCTCTGTACCCCGCATACACTGCCATCTATGAAGCTACAAATGAAGTACCCAAAGTGCGTGACGATAGAATGAATTGGAAAAAAAAAATCAACTGTCAATGATGTTTTTGAGCTCTAACGGTGACACTGTTTATTGCCTGAATGCTCAATACAATTTAAGAACGCTAAAAATGTTTCCTTTTTTTTTTTTAATTATAGACTATATTATACCTGCTAATTTCCTTTTCTTCAGTTATTATAAAAGCTATCAGGGTGGTAACACATTACATAAAAAACCACATATAACAAAAAAATAATATTAATTAATATTTTGTTTTACTACTATTTTCTAATTTTTTTTAAATCATGCGTTTTATTCCGACATAAACATTTAATTTGACATTATATTGTATTAGCGCTCTCTATGAAGTTACAAAAGAACTATCTAGCTGTAGAAGCGCTGTCTATCATGTCGACTTTAAACATACTTGGGTACATATGGGGTTATTTAAGTCGCCACCCGCTGTTAGCAAGCAAATAGGCGAGCGGTGGCGACGGATAGTAGACATGTAAGGGAGAGTTGGCTAAAACGGGGTACTTAGTGTTTATATGCTCATTAAGTGGCTGGTAATTATACCTGAGTATCCATTATTTGCAAGGAAATACTATTATATCCCTACTGATATTGTGCATATGAAGAGTCGGATCCAAGCAATGTGAAATAAAAAAGTAATATTTTTCTTTCATGTTGCTAAGTACCCTGTTTTATCATACCGGTCGGATAAAACGGGGTACATCAATGTCGAACTTATTAGTGAAGGTATTTAGATACAAAATGAGACATATTTAATAAAAAGTGTTGACAACGTTATTACATATGATTTATGACTTTCATGTATATTACAGTTTACTATGATACATTAACAAATAGCACGATAAGGAAGTCAAATGTCGTCATTATCAGTTTCTGAGAATCTCATTTTTCATAATGCCTGAAATCACAGACTCTCTAAGTATCAGTGCAAGTTATACAACACATTTATACCAAAAACAATATTCTATGGTTGGCAATAATCGCAAGTGTAAGGACCAACATCATCACTGTCCATACCTGCACACTGTTCGTGTGCCCATTCATTGCACATAACACACTTAATCTACCCTTCTTCTGATTTGTAGTTCGAATACAAGTCATAGCAGAAGAGACATGCTGCATTTGTTTCCTCTTCATCAGATGTTTCAGAGTTGTCCAGAGTCATTACGGATATTTTACTGCATTTTTTATTACTGTGGTCTTTGCGAGTTGTAGACTCATTAACATGTGACCTGTCTCTAGATGAATTCAGTTTTCTTTTTACTGTTTTGGGATTAGCAGTAGAACTATGCACAGATGTCTTACTTTGTGCAGCAATTAGGCCTAGTTCATTTTTATAAGGGGAGCTTGTGAGGATCACAGTTTTGCCACGTCTCCTGTTATTTTTGATTTCAACCTTCCTCTGAGCTATAGGTATGGGTTTAATGTATTTCGGTGATACAGCAAATGCCGATGTGGCTGTTGATGTGGATACTTCGGAATCCAAAAGACACTGCGAAAATGGCCAATGAGATTCACGTTGGCTAGATGCAGGTTCAGGTGTGCAGGCAATAGGTTCAGATTCAGCCATGGTAGGTTGTACCAATGGTTGGTGGATGCTTGAAATGGCCAAACTTTGCTGACGAGACATTTCCTCTAGAGGAATTTCAGTGGTTTCAGCAGGTTGGAACATCCAGTCAGGAAATACATTAAGATCAAGTGGAAATATCCCAGTCTTCTTGAATGCATTCACAGCTGTCTCAATTGATGCAGCTTTCATGAAAGCGGCACCAAAAAGTTTCCCAACTTGATTGATTGTTATTGGTCTTCCCGGGTGGGACTGCAACCACTTCCTGGCCTCTTCGGAGTAGTAATTGATAAGTGGAGCCATGAAGGACACATCCAGAGGTTGCATACGATGCGTGCAATGTGGGGGGAAACATAGAAGAATGATGTGGTTGTTGCGTGCCATATCGATCACCTCAATATTTTTTGTATGCGTGGCATGCCCATACAATAAAAGTAACACAGGCTTTTCCTCGGTAGGGTTAGAAAACTCTATGAATCGTTTGAGCCACTTCAAGAACAATTCTTTTTGCATCCATCCACTAGGGTGATATTCTGCCGTTGTGCCTGGTGGCATATCATCAAGAAGTTCTGGTTTCGCTCTTTGGCGGGGAAAAACAAACATTGTAGGCATATATTTCCCCGAAGCACTCACGCATATTTCAGCAGTCACTAGAATACCCCTCTCTCCAGAAATCAAACCTCCTACCTGCCATTTTCCTCGTAAAGCCAAAACTTTAGGTTGCTCTTTTGGCACCGTTTTTATTCCACTCTCATTGACGTTATACACTCTGTCAGGATTGAAAGAGTATTTTTCATAGAGGCCAGTGAGAAGGTCAAAAAATGTTTTCACAGCAGTTTTATTAAAACCTCTTGCTCTGGCCAGGGAGGTAGGCTCCGGCGAACGTAGTCTTAACTCTGGGTTTCTTTTCAAGAATTAATAAAGCCAGCACTTACCTGCCATTTTCTTTGTGGTATTGAAATTATGCTGGAGGTTATTTCGTTCTGCCAATTCATATGCAAGACTTCTAAGCTCAGATAATGTCACTCCAAACAGACGGCTTTCCATCAGAAGAACATATACCACCAAATCCTTTTTCCTGATCTGGGTTGAAAACTCGCTTGTGACGGCCCAAGCCTAAAACATAATAATTCACACATTATGATGCTTCTTATTTTAAAAAGTCAACATTCAGCAAAATAATAGAGATTTTATTTAGTTTTTTCCCAATAAATATATTAAAAACTGATACATATTTATTTTTTACACTTCTTAGAATGCGATAATTTTAAAGTGCTTGCCTTTCTTAGTATCATCCTCAAGCGACAAACCAGTTCTGGCTTTTTTCACTCTCGCTTCGAGAGTTGATTGTGGGACGCCAAACATTTTAGAAGCCTTAAGGTATCCCATTCTGGCAGCCAAAACCTCAGCAACTTTATTTTTCATAGCATCTTGAGACCAAGACTGTCTGTTGGTTTGGCGAACATAAGGCATGATGATTCACTGTCTAAATAAAATACTGTACATTAATTTGTGCCCGAAACCAAATGAATAATGGTTTGGAAATTATGGGTAACAATATCAAACGATCATTGTACTTAAAGCTATAGTTAAGAAACGATTTGATAAAACAGGGTATAGTCGGATAAAACAGGGTAATACCCTGTTTTAACCGACCACGCAGTACCCTGTTTTGTCAGACTACGCCTTGCTACAAAATAAATTCATTTCTAAGGAAAGATGAGAAACGTACAAGTTAGTACACACACGTATTTGTAGTGCATACTACACTCATTTCTATGCCCACTCACCTGTATAGTTTGACGGTTTCATTCATCTGCAGTTATCATACAAACAAAAGCCAAAAATTACATCACATCAATCAGAAAACACACTTTTCTCAATAGACAACGCTTGACGCTGCCGACTGCCGCGCTATTTGTTGCTGGCTAGCGGTACTCGTAAGAGTAATTAACTGACACGAGCAGATGTAGATGGCAGCACGGTTAAGTGGAAATAACTGCGGTACCCCGTTTTACCAGACCACCCGGTTTTGTCCAACTCTGCCCTACCTGAAATAAACCCAGCTAACTATGAAACACGGAGAGTGCTACAAAGTTTTGACACACAGCGCGAAAAATACAAGGCTCTACCTGTGCAGGTTAAACTGGCCTCACACCGCATATAACAAAGGTATTGTTTCCCTCGTGCATGTACCAATTATTGATATTTCGGTTTATCTTGGGAACTAAAAGCTTGTAAACGTATTTTTAAACGGCAAAGAGCGAGAGCGTTAGTAAAACCTCATTTCCATTTAAATTGCTTGTATCTCTGTTGTAGTTTAAACGGCCAGCAATTATGAGCATGTTACAGTGTCGTGAAAAGGCAAAATATTCACATAGGTACCATTTTTGGCCCTACCGAATACGCTGTGTTACTGAGCTCATCTCTGCTTTTGTGATCGGTTAATTTTTTTTCAGGAGCGTGTCTACTGTCAGCACGAGAACCACATCCATTCTGTCTGAAGGTTATGTTATGTTAGGTTAGGTAGGGTTTAGGTTAGGTTGGGTTGGGTTAGATTGGGTTGGTTTATGTTGGGTTAGGTTGGGTTAGGTTTGGGTTAGGTTGGTTAGGTTGAGTTGGGTTGGGTTGGATTGTGTTAGGTTAGGTTAGGTTAGATTGGGTTGGTTTCGGTTGGGTTGGGTTGGGTTAGGTTAGGTCAGGTTAGGTTAGTTTAGGTTGGGTTGGTTTAGGTGAGGTTGGATTTGGTTGGTTTAGTTTGGGTTAGGTTGGGTTAGGTTGGGTTGGGTTAGGTTGGGTATGGTTGGGTTAGGTTGGGTTAGGTTGGTTTAGGTTAGGTTGTATTAGGTTGGGTTAGGTTAGTTTGGTTTAGGTTGGGTTAGATTGGGTTGGGTTGGATTGGGTTGGGTTAGGTTAGGCTATGTTAGGTTAGGTATCCATGAATGGCCGGGGCAAACATGGCAGTGGCTTCTCTTGCAGACGGCCGCCAATTCAAAGAAGAAATCGCTGCCCGGGCATACCCTATTGCAGTCTAACAAGTGTTCAGAGTTTTTATTTTCGCGAATAATATCCACTCCTACCTATTACTAGAGACTGGAAATTCCGCTGATGCATTTCGTGATATGCTAAAACTTAAATACCTACAGTGTTGCTTTTGCTAATACCTATTTCACTGTTAATCTGGTAATCTGTGGGACATAAATTACCTTCAATCAAAGAAGCACGAATCACAAGTTACCCTTTTGAGACGCCTAATAAATAGGGACCGATAAAATGTGTCGTTTCTATGACCTTTCGGATAGTCTATACAGTCCTATATATAGTAAGGAAAATAATGCCAATTCATTGGCTGCTGACCTGCGAGTCGTCTCTACTGGTTTGCCTGTGATTCGATACTTCTTTGGTTGAGGGTTTCTCATTGGCCTAGAGCCGTGGAGACCAACACTGTACTAATAGCAAAAGTTGCTTAAAGGTATAATTATTGGAATTCCAGCGCATCACGAAAAGAATTCTCGAATTTATCCGTTCTCTACTAATAAGCAGGTGACATTTGTCCAAGTATGCACAAGACTATGGAGTCTATCCTGAAGGTCAATGAACTCGCGATTTTTTTCCAGTGCATATATGTTACAGCCTGAACAATTTGTTTGATATATATTTTTATTGTATCATAGTATTTTTTCCAGTGCCTATACAGGGCCTGATTAACCCTTAGGCTAATTAGGCTGCAGCCTAGGTCGTGAGGATCGAAGGGGTGCGCGCTGAAATCGTGTCTTCGCATGAGCTATTAATCTATAGAGACCTGCAAAATTCGCGGATTCATTCGGTGATAGGCTAGAATTCAAACACATATACCTCTTAGATAGTTTTGCGATTGGCTTACTGTTCATCTGGACGAATCTCAACCAGTTATAAACCCTCAACCAAAGAAGGATCGAATCACAGACAAACCAGCTGAGACAACTTACAAGTTGGCAGCCAATAAAATGCGTTATTTGCCCGAGTGTACAGGGGTATGTGCAGTCTATCCTGAATGCCACCGAAACCGCGACTTTTGCAGGTGTCTATTAATCTAGCATCATTTCATTTACCCTACATATTTCAACTAGACAGAGACAAAAAAACTAAAACTAGATGCGCTGTGAACTGAAAAAGCTTGGGACTCCCTGATTTTAACAATAAATTTTGAAATTTTAAAAAGCGCGCGTAAAACAAACACTGACTTGTCACCTGGCGGGGACGCGTCCTCATAATTGCCTAGGGTGGTCAGAACTTTTGATCAGTCGCTGTGCATATATGTTACATCTTGTACAATTTGTTTAAAATATATTATTATTGTATCCTAGTATTTCTCTGGTAGTTTTGTTAAAACTCTATCGACGTTGGATTATCCGACCGTGCTCTAAAATTACAGGATTAAGGTTTATGTCCAGGTCCATGTCATTATTTTACATATATTTACGTTCCACACAATTAAAATTGCATGGCTGAATCTTTAAAAAAAATCACAGCGAATAATTTTTGCCTAATTGGCTGGTAAATTTGTATTTTTAACGTTTTTGTGCTGTATGGATAAGGAGAATGAAACTGGAATATAAAACTGTAACTTTTTTTTAGGTTTAAAGTCACTTTTACTTGCTGCCTTGTGATTTTTAAATTCTTTCAGAAAAAATATTAATTAATTTTACTTGGCAATTTAAAAATCATCAGAATATTAATGATTTGAAAATGCTTAATAAAAGTATATAAATTTTGCTGCATTAGTTTTAGCTACACAACACAGGACCCTCCAGCATTGTCTTTAAAAAACAGTTATTTACTCCATTTAGTTATCCTTATCCATATTGCACAAAACGGTAAAAACGCAACTTTGCCAGCTAATTAAGCAAAAAAAAGGTCTATACGCATATATATATATATATATAATTTTGTGAAAATTCAGCCACTCAAAGAGTCGGTAAGTTTAGCCGTGTTTAACAGTAATTGTGTGTCAATTTCTCTATGTCCGCCACACTGTCATATAGCGCTATCCATAGGGGCATGCATATTTCGCGAAAAGATTACGAGATTAGTTTGAACTCAATACACCGTAGCATCGTCTGTGTTCTTGTGGTTGGGTGGAATTCTTTCAGGTGCATGCCCACTGTCACAACACCAATCACAGTGTTTCAGTGAGGAGGCAAACGCGTCCTGAGTGGCTCGGTCAAACAAGGCAACTACTTCTCTCTGGCCGATCACAAGGAAGAAACAGCTGGTGCGGGTAGATCGTGTTGCAGTCTAATAGACGTTCAGATTTATTTGCGTAAAAATTCCTGCCCCTAGCTGTTTATTTTGCTTTAACTCGCGGAGAATATATGATGATGATGATCTTGTGTTCAGCCCGGGCAATGCCAGGTGCTGCGGCTAGTATAAAATATCAACCTGGCATCGGGCCACACACGGAGCCTATAGGAGACTCTTGGGCGTCACTTCTGGATGTGTCTTTCCTCCTTGCCGCCAGTCACTGCTCGCTGGCGGCTCAGGAAGGCGCGGTAGTAGAAAGTATAATAAAAGGCCGACGGGAGTAAGATACTTGTATCCGACAACCCGCTCACCTTGCAGGGGTATTTAATTTTTTTTTCTCTCTCCAGCGGTCAACTCGAGCTGTCGGGCTTAAAGAATGCGACACCGACCTCCAGCTAGCCCCTCCACCCCCCCACAAATACCCCCTCACACAATCATCTAGGACTGCAGTGGCGCCTGGAACGTCATCACTTGAAATAATTTAGTGGAAACCATTTTACTGACGTGAAAGCAACTCAGATCTCGGTAAGCGGCATTTGGTAGAAGTTAACTTTCGTGAAACTGTAACGGAAATCGATGAACGGAAACGGCGTCACAAAGATGGCGGGCCCACGCTTAGCAACATAAAGCCGTATATAGTCACTTACGTAAAACATTAGGGGACATGCTAAACGGATTGGAGCGCCCAATGAAACTTTATGATAGTGAAAGTATCCTGGAATATACCTGGTGAACTAAAATAGTCATAGCCTAGGAAAATGCCAATACAAAGTTTATAATGCATATTCTCCTTCGTAATTCCAAAGAGGTTCGGTAGCACAGTGGTAGAGTGCGTGATTGGTGACCACAAGGGACGTGGTTTAAAAATCGTCACTGGAATTTTGGTTACTTTTTAAAAATAACATTATTATATATTAATATAAAAGTAATAATTTTGAATCAGCTCAGTAATGTTAAGGTATGTTTTAGCAATTATTTACAGACTGATTAAAAACAAATATACAAACGTATTCTTAGTATTATAATATATGTTTTAAAATGTTTCAGGATAAAAGTTTAGTAATGCCATAAAAGTATATATTCTAACGTGTGCAAAAACGTTATACTATTAACGGTTTAGTGAATTTTTACAGTATGGGCAGTGACATAAATAAAGGGGAAAAACCTTTGCTGTTGGTAAATCATTCTTTAAAAATGAGTAATCAAATTGCTTGTACCCTAAGTAGGTATATCCGGAATTATTAGCTTTTTATACCTAACGTAGTGAAAAATTGTAAAATTATAAAATGTCAAATATCTCCTGATCGAAAGATCTATCGAAAAAGTTATTATAATGTAATTTTTGTTGCTTCTGATACGTGCAATTTATTTCCAGAGTTTGGTCAAAATAAATGAGACATCGTCTATACTAAAGGTTATTTTCAAGCTTTAAAATTTCACGCAAGTGTTATTAATAACAAACATTTGCGCCACTTATTTTCTGCTAAAGGGATGACATTTAAAACTGTCTGTTAAGAAAAGTAGTCACGTAGCATAAAAATCAAGGTGATATGGTGAACTATTGACAAGAAAATCTCCCAAATTATAATAATTAGAAAAAAACGAAAACAAAGCAACATGGCGAATGAGAAGGAGCCTTAAAGAAAAGCTCCAAAAGTGTTTAAAATTTTCTTTGGCAAAAAAATTATAAAAAAATTGCAAGAGATTTTTATCTTTCAATTTCATGGAAGTTACGTCTCTTGAAAAAAAAGTTAGGAGACGAAGAATATGTCAAGTAAATATTAAAGAGCTAAAAGCTTCTACCGAACGCATTTGAATATTCAGCGGACGTAAAGAGCTCCGAATCATAAAAAAAAGAAAGGAAAAAGCTTCGCTTCGCTGGGTCGCGATGGCTAGACAGCGAGAAGTGAGCCGTCGTCTTAAGGTGCGTCTCATACGCAAGTTGATTTTTTTTCTCGTCAATTTTATTACATAAGATCTACTATTGTAAATTTAAAGTCACACGAAGCGTGTTTTTTTTTTAAGTAAGCGCCGTTTTGAAATTAGGCCGCTGCAGCGCTGCGGTCGGAAATCCGCACACGCGGGCCGTGCCACAGACGCCATTACGGAAACATTCGACCGTTTTTTTTATTATTATTTTTTTTACGTTGGTTTGCGAGTATTTGAAAATGCTTCCGCCTACTGAGAACCAGAACCCAGCCGACTGCGAAATGGGCACTGAGATTCGTTCCCTTGGTGCTGAAGACGGCCGACGGCGGTTGAAATTCGTCGTCGACGTGGCGCGCGCGCGCGCGGCGGTTTCCCCGGAAGTGAAGGAAGAGGAAAAATAGTGTCTCGCGTGCCATCGCGCGTGGTTGATAAGGGATGGGGGGGGGGGGGCTGTGGCCCACAGGCACGTGCCTGAAGAGGCGCTCGTCTCGTCCACGGAGGCATTTAATCTGGAGGCTCGATCAGGCACGGGCTTTCTCTATTGGCCGGTTGTTCCCCCCCGCAGCGGCGTCCAGACGTCCTTTCCCCGGTATGTCGCAGGGACCACTTCAGGCAGATAGTCATTCATACACAGAGACAGTGACGGATTCGTAGTGGCATGCATATTTCGCGAAAATATTCCGAGACTAGCTTAAAGTCAAAATACACCGTAGCATTGGCTGCTTTTCGTGATTGAGCGAGTTTCGTTCACGTAAATGTCTGCTGTCAGAACACCGATCACAGCAAGCCAGTGCGGAGGCAAACGCGTCCTGAGTGGCTCGGTCAAACAGGGCAACGGCTTCTCTCCCAGACGGCCGCCAATCACAAGGAAGAAACAGCTGGTGCGGGTATATCGTGTTGCAGTTTAATAGACGTTCAGATTTATTCGCGAAAAATGCCTGCCCCTACGGATTCGGGATTTTTTGTCACGCGTGGGAGTGGTGGTGGGATATGAAAAAAAAGAAAAAAGAAATTGAACACGTGTATTTAAAAACCTTACATTATTAAGGACTGGAAAATTTCGTGGTTTAAATGACCGATAGCGATAGGATAGACGTACTTGGAAACCCAGTTGTAAGACCTGCAAGGCAGAGCTTTCTACCATGTGCAATTTTACAATGGTCTATCCTGTAGTATTACAAGTGACATCGTTCTCAACTGAGTTTCCAAGGATTTTCCTTGTGAAAGTACAATTTTTTTAGATTGCATCTCATCTTGCATCACCAAACATTACAATTATATTTTGCCAAATTTTCTCATCTTCGAGGGGGAGGGATGTGTTTCCCCTGTTCCTCCCCCCCCCCCCCCCCGCCCAATCCCTTTCCAGTGTCCGCCGCAGACTAGAGACCGAACACACTTGCGAAAGTCTAAAATTCATATATCAAAATTCAAATATCAAATTGTTTTTTTCTCGAAACATCATATTTGTAGTTACCTAGTTGTAGCACTCACCCCACAATATGAATTTCTGGTAATTATTTTTTTCTATTTAACTTTTGTCTTTTTTTGTCCTCCAACCCTTGTGTTTTCCATTTTGGTATTACTGCTACGAATTAAATACGTTCAAACTGATGTGATATCTTCCATATTCCCTTTGGTTGGAAATTGCCTATTAACGAACTTGACAAAGTATTTTCACTTCTATATTATATGTATATGTATTAGTTTGGAAAAGATTTGTGAAAATTACTGCAGTTACCGTGTCCACAAAATTGTAATATATATATATATAAACTTTTGAGTTGACGATTGTTCTGGGGTCTATGGACCATGAAACGAAAAACTATGTAAAAATTTTCCTGAGGTCGCACCGTGGTAACTGCTACTACCTAAAAAATTCATTGGCTGCTTAGACATTTTTCCTTCTTTCCATATCGCTAGGGCCATGAAAATTTCGCGAACAGATCCCGAGAGTAGCCGGAAGTTAAAACACTGTAGCATCGTCTGTGTTTCGTGATTGGGTGAGTTACTTTGAGGTGCATGTCGATTGTTTCAACAACCAATCACACTAATTCAGTATGAAAGCAAACTCGTCCTTAGTGGCTCGTGCAAACAAGGCAACGACTTCTCTCGCAGACGGCCGCCAATCACAAGGAAGAAACCGCTGGTGTGGGTATACCTTGTTGCAGTCTAGTAGGCGTTCAGATTATTTCGAGAAAATGTCCTGCCCCTACATATCGCACATGTTTGTATCATATCGTGGTCTGAGCACTACAACTGTAGGTAACTACAAAATTAGCGAAATATGGTTAAATTCACAGAGACGTCCCAATAGGCTAAGTCCATAATACGCTACAACTTAAATTTCAGAAAATGATTTCAACAAAAATCAACCAAGTCCTCACATTCTCTTAAAATCACAACAAATATTAAAAAAAATGTTGCTTCTGTTATAGTTTCGTAGCTTATATGACAAAAAATTTACCCGGATGACAGTGAGCCAATGAAAACTCCCAACAAAAAACAAAAGAAATATCGAATAACAAGCATCCCAGTTAACAGGTGTCAGTTAGTAGCCAATAACAGGTGTTATTTTTCCAAGTACTTTAAGTATCGTTGAGTCTACCCTAGAGGTAATTGAAAACGCCATTTTTTTCACTCCCTGACCATGACAGTTAAAATGCCATTCGAACTAAAACAGCGTGTACACATTCTAGCCTGACTCCAAATAATTAAGTCCGTTTTTCAGGTCTGTTTATTGATAGGAACTGGACTTCACAGTCCACAGTCACGAAAATTTTCCAGATCAATTGTATGTATACCAAACTTAATCTAAAACTTAAGCTGAAACAATTTTTGATCAAACGAATTATTACTAGGGGCATACAGATTTCGCGAAAAGATTTTGAGACTAGATGAAAGTTAAAACACTATAGCATCTTCTGTGTTTCGTGATTGGGTGAGTTTCTACCAGGTACATATCGATTGTAACAACACCATTCACAGTGATTCATCGCGGAAGTAAACGCGTCTTGAGTGGCTCGGTAAAATAAGGCAACGACTTCTCTCGCAGACAGCCGCCAACCACAAGGAAGAAACCACAGGTCCGAGTATGCCTTGTTGCAGTGTAATAAGTGTTCAGATCTTTTCGCGAAAAATACCTGTCCCTAAATAGAGACCGGAAAAATTCGCGGATTCATTTCGTGATAGGCTGAAATTAAAACTTGTGTATAATTATTCTGGTTCTACTATTGGCTCGCGGTTTAACTGGCGCTCTCTGGGCCAATGAGAGACTATCGACCAAAGAAGCGTCGAATCACAAGCTATCCAGTGGAGACGACTCACAATTTAGTAACCAATGAACACGCGTGTTTACTTGAGAAGTGCAGAGGATAATGGTGGCTATCCTAGAGATCATTCAATCCGCAAATTTTTCCGGTCCCTACTAATTATTACCATAAAAACAGGGGGTAAAATTTAAAAAAATATATATTTTCTTTGTATCAAATTCATTCGAATTAATTTTAAACCATCTTAATATTATCTTAAACCTTAGTGCAAAGCAAATTTAAATACGACCAAATTATTTGTGCAAGATATAAAAAATAATGTTTGAAGGTTAAAACAAACAATTTTTTTATTTGGCATATAATATGAAATTCGTTCTAAGTTATTTAATGGTGGATACGCCGAGTTAAAAACAGTCGTAATATTTTTGCATGGAAAATGAGCAAATTTTAATCAATCACTATGTAATATTGGAGAACATAAATATGCTATGTACATTGAGTTCTTAAAATATTCCAGAAGTTTATAGAAGTTTCCAAAACATTTCCAGAAGAAATCTAACTACGTCTGTGAGCTGTGCCGAAAGGGATTTTTTTCTTTCTCTTTTTGTTTTTAAGTGTGTGGAGTTCAGACAGGCAATTGAAAAGAACGCGAATTTTCGCATGTCTGTAGTAATTTAGGATAAATTACATTTACTGTCAACGACGTATGGCGAAATGAATTCAAGTCTCATGTCTGTCTGTCGACAGCTTGTAGATAAAGTCATAAGTTCCGTTAATGGACCTCAAATAATGTGACCGACAGAAATTAGTATTGTTCCAGAAGTGCAATGCAAATTAAATCTAGGATAACCCTTTATATGTAAATATAGTAGTCCTAAATGTATTTTTTTTTGTTTATTAATATTACTTATAAGTAGGTGCATGTATTTATCGCATAAAAATTCTGACTGCTTAGCTCATTAGACTTCAATCAGGTATGCCCGTGTTCGCGATTTTGTAATTGTAATTGGTGGTTGCATGGAAGAGAAGCTAATGCCCTATTTGGCCGGGAGTTTGCTTTCTCGCTGGATGGCTGTGATTGATGTGCTGATAGTAGAATGCGCCTGAAATAAACCCAGCCAACCACGAAACACAGATATTGCTACAAATTTTTAACACACAACTGGTCTGAAAATATTTTTCAGAAAAATCCATGGCTTTACTTATACCTAACGATAAGAATTTTAATTAAGTGTTTGAAAGTCACTTATTTATTGGCTAAAATTTACGTGTGTAAAAATATATAGTTAAATAAATGAAAATTACTCTGATAAGAAGTGACATTGAAGGTTTGGTGAAATTACTTTAAGTCTACTACCTGTCTAGAGTTATGATCCGTCACTTGCCCTAAAAGTCATATAGCAGACAGGTAGTAGACCTGAAATTGTTTTACCTATAATTAACTTCAGTAAAAGTCTTTTCTCAGAAAATCGTTTGACCGACAGTCTTTCCAACTTTAAAACTTCAACCAATTACATTTTTCGTAGTAAGATGATTTTTTTGTACAAAAAAATCTGATGAAACATTTCGTTATGCAACATAAAATAAAAATTCTTTTAGCCTAAAGGCAGCATGAAAATTTAAATACAATTTTATGAAATTAAAAAAAACCTGCCATGGCAAGTGAGGCTGTTTTAGGTTTAGTGTTCTGACTCAGAGAACAGTTGTTCGTAACGTAGGAAATCGTTGTGCGTTTTTTTTTTTACGTAAAAGCCATTTGGTAACGAAATAAAATAAGTGTGAACCCAGAACCCTAAAAGAGTTTGATGCTTTGCATAGAACGAGAGCCTTTTGTTAAATGGAAAGCGCAATCAAGTTTCAAACTCTGCTTTCAAGCTTCACGTTTTTTTAGGTGGCATAGAATGAAGTTTTCCAGATTATTTTTCTCTCCGGTATTCAGATGTGTGCTTCAGTGAGCTTGCCATTCACTAACACAAAGGGGAAAAGAGAACATTTCAGACCGGAAATTAAAGTTTTTTTTTTTTTAAGATCTATCAAATGATAGGTGTGTATTTAATAACGACCAGTAGGTTGTCTGCCAGTTCGTAAACATTATTTTTTTAATGCTAGACATATTGCAAAGGGTTTACATAAATGCAGCGCGATTGATATTCTTTGATTAGATTTCATTAAGTAAGATTGTAGTTTTTCTTTGCTTTAGTTAAATAATTTTCATTTATCCCAAGTACTGAAAATAATACGAGTATTTTCAAACTAACTACACATAAATCTCATTCCCATTCTGTGTTATTTTTTATTATTTTTATTCAACGTAATACTTATGGTTTTTTGGATTAGAATTATTTTTCTGGTTTTTATTATATCTGCACTGAACTTTAATGTTTTTTTTTTGTTAAGTTATTCAGTTATTTTAAAGTGGTTTACTTTATTCATAATAACTGGGCCGATTTCCAGACTAGCTTAGAGTTAAAACTATTGTAAAATCGTTCGTGTTTCGTGATTGGTCGAGTTTCTTTCAGGTGCATGCCTACTGTCAGCACACCAATCACAATAATACAGTGCGGAAGCAAACACGTCCTGAAAGGCCCGTTCAATCACAAAGGGAAAAGAAATCAGCTTGTGCGGGAATAGGATATTGTATAGTCTAATAGAAGTTAAGATTTTTCCTGCGCCTTAAAGTAACTGTTAAACGAGGAAAAGCGCTGAAACTTTTAGAACATTATGATTTTCTCTCTTATTTCATTTCCATCGTCCTAGACCACTCAGTGATGTTGAACATTATGGTTAGGGGCATTTATTTTTAGCAAAACAATTGTATCGCTCATATTAGACTGCAATAAGGTATGCCTGCGCTAGCGATTGTTTCGTTATGACTAGAGACCTGTAAAATTCGCGGATTCATTTCGCGATAGGATAGAGTCCAATTACTTTTGATATTATTTTGCTTCGGTGATTGGGCCACAGTTTATCTGAAGGACTTTGAGCCAATGAAAAATCTTTAACAGAAGAACTAGCGCATCACGATCACTCCAGTCAACAGGTGTTACGAGTCGGTAACCAATCAGCAAATGTAATTTGCACGAGTGCATAGAGGATCATGGAGTCTTTCCTTTAGGGATTTGAAATCGCGAATTTTTCCGGTCTCTAGTTATGACTAGCGGCCGACTACAAGAGAAGACATTGCCCTGTCTGGCCGGGCCATTCAGGACGCGTTTGCTTCCGCACTGGATGGCTATGATTGGTGTTGTGTCGTTATTATTTTTTATTTTATTATTATTTCTATTTCTTCCATTACTGCATTTTAATGATTGCACAAATAAAATATTGATGATAAATTTTACTTTACTTCAACTAGCTGAGTTTAAGATGATAGATATGCACACATAGATACAAAGCCAATTTAAATTCATTCATTTACTAGTGTCAAATATTGTGGTGAGCTTTTGTTTATTTTTTAAGTTTGGTGCCTTAATCAAATAAATCAACAAACATTAATTAAAAACAATAAGACTTGAAGTTTATTGATAGAAAAAAAACTTTTATAACAGGAAAACAAAAGCATTTATCTTTGCACAATAGTTACAGTAAAACAAAGATAACTGAAATACACACAAGTGACAGTAAAGGATATTTATTAAACATTATGAAAATACTAAATGAGAGTTCTTTCCAATTATTATATCCACGTAAAATGAATGAAGTAGTTGAAACAAATTAGCTAACTAGAGTTGCCAATACGATGGGCACTCATTAAAAAAAATGTCTTTCAAATGGACAAATGAAATATATCAGTTTTCTCTCAATATTGTCTCTGTTTTTTCCTGTTAAGGCAAAATATTTTGCTCCGCCCCAGCTCCATCCAGTGGACGAACCTCTGGACCTGTATAGTACTTACAACTTGCGGTTTCATAAAGGTATAAAGAATTTTTATTATTAACAAGTCTAATTTAAATTCACTGTCCACATATGCAATAGAGCTTCCGGCACACGCGAATACTGGTTTTCATTCGTTAATAATGTATTTAATGTCTGAAGACGTGATAGCGTCACTCTTTTTTGCGTCGGATCGGTCTACGCATAAAATAAAGATAACCTACCTTGGTGATATAAACGCTCGTAAATATGTAGCGTTTGACGCAGACGTCTTGAAAATGCTTTCAAGTTTGTCGTAATTTTCCTGTGCGTCGATTAAACACACTGTTCAATATCACAACCAACTTTTAAATGTAAATTTGTCCAGGTTAAGACATATCTAAGTCAGGTGACGCCTAAAACACCGACCTGGACCACGGGAAGTCTTATAGCTTTCCCATTTCTATGATGCAACGGGCCTAGCGTTCAAAAATTCAAACAATCAAATCTTTGAACAAGGCGCCGCTGAAGCAGCATCCAATCACATTGTGTCAATTGAAAATGCTGTGAAAAAATACCAGGTCCCAAATCAATTAATAAACAAAAAGTATGTACAGTAAACATACTAGAGACCATTAAATCACTGATGAAAAATGTTCACAACAGAACAAAACAGTAACTTGAAAATAATGTATAACATAAACAAAACAAACATATTGTGGCAAAACGGTAATTTTAATTACTGAAAAGAAAAAATAAATAACATTTCTGTACTCTGCACTAATGTTTTTGTACAGTGTTCTGAGAGTATACATGTAACTTAACTGAAACAAACTCAGCCAACCACGAGCCACAGACAGTGCTACAACCTTTTTAACACACAGCTGGTGTAGAACTCTTTTCACGAAAAGTGGCATGGCCATAGTAATGGTAAACTGTACGAACCCCCCCCCCCCCCCCCTTTTTTTTTGTTGCGAATAATCGTACGGATTGGTGCCCCTGCTACTCAGCATTGCCGTTTGTATTTCATTTTTGTCAGCGGCGGACTGAAAGTCTGAAAGGCTGAAAGGAGAAACAGTTTCTCGAGGAGAGCGGGCATGAAAACAGGCACGTGGGACGTCGAACAATGTCTCCGCCTCGTTCTCTCATTGAGCTGTCGTCGTAAATACCTCACGATAACGTAGGCTGGACGTGCGCGTTGTAACCGCTGGCCACTTTCTACAGGACACGGGGACGCCTGTCGCTTCCGATGCTTCGTTCAGGACGAGCCGTAATTCAACCGATTGACTGCGGTTGAATGTTCATATCGATAAACGTAATGTGGAAAGCAGATCGCGATTCAGTGTCTGATGTGATTTCATCCAAGACTGGAGCATACATTTGAAGTTAAAGCACATGTTTATTACCCATAATTAGTAGGGGCAGGAAATTTTCGCGAAAAAAATCTGAACGCCTACTAGACTGCAACAAGGTATACCCAAACCAGCGGTTTCTTCCTTGTGATTGGCGGCCGTCTGCGAGGGAAGTCGTAGCCTTATTCGATCCAACCACTCAAGGCGAGTTTGCTTCCGCTCTGAATTACTGCGATTGATGTCGTAACAATCGACGTGTACCTGGAAGAAACTCACCTTATCACGAAACACAGACGATGCTACAGTGTTTTTTAACTTTGAGCTAGCCTGGGAATCTATTCGCGAAATATGCATGCCGATGCCAATAATTAGAAATTGGAAAAATTCGCGGATTCATTTTGTGATAAGCTAAAACTATACTGTTTTTGCTATCGGCTCACAGTTAATATGGAGGACTTTGGACCAGTGAGATCTTGTCAAACAAAAAAAGTGTCGAATCACAAGTTACCATGCTGAGGTGTCTGACAAGTCAGCAGCCAATGAACAAGTGAAATTTTCCCGAATATTAATAGGATTGTGGAGTCTATCCTATAGGCCTGTGAATCCGCGAATATTTCCAGTCCCTATCAATCATAGTTCATATATAGAGACCTGAAAAATTCGCGGATTCATTTCGTGAATACTACACTTCAAATAATTATACCCGAGTGCTGCTTCTGCCGTTGGTTCACTGTTAATCTGGAGTAATGAGGGCCAATTAGAGATCCTCACTCGTAGAAGTGTTGAATCACAGGCCGCCCAGTCGAAACGACTCACAAGTCAACAGCCATTGAGCAGTTGACATTTGCCCGAGTGTGTAGAGTATAGTGGAGTCTATCCTGGAGGTCGTTGAGCCCGCGAATTTTTCCGGTCTCTAATCATAGAGAATACATTTCAGATGGAGCACTAAACACCTGGTCACACTGTCAAAATTTCTCTTTGTAGGGTTATGATGTCACTGAAAACGTCACTATCACAGTCGTGTTTGTCTGAAAAAGTGTATGGCTTCAATTTCCATCAAATATTTTGTATAGAGGACAGGTTTTAAAATATTTTAGGAGTTGAATAGAATCAGGCAATCAGAATAACACGCCCCTATTTGCCGTGAACCGAAGATGCCCAGCTAGGAGAGAATTAAGCCAATCAGGTAGTGCCAGTAAACAATAAATAGGGACCATAAAAATTCGCGGTTTTGATAACGTTCAGGATAGGCTATAAAGTACTATATATATTAAGGAAAAATAACGCCAGTTCATTGGTTGCTGACCTGCTAGTCGTCTCTACTGGTTTGCATGTGATTCGATACTTCTTTGGTTGAGGGTTTCTCATTGGCCTAGAGCCGTGGAGACGAACACTGAGCTAACAGCAGAAGCAGCTTAAAGGTATAATTATTGGAATTCCAGCGCATCACGAAAAGAATCCGCGAATGTTTCCGGTCTCCAACAATAATAAAAGTATTCTCACTAAGCAATCAACCAATGGGAAATAAAACATGGTTTGAACACACCTATTAATTATTTTTAATCTACCCTTAGGCCAGACGAATCCGCGAAATTTCCGGGTCTCGCCGCATAACGCCGGCGGCCCGCAGTTCGCTTCTGTGCGCGCGGCGGTTCTGGGCTCTGAGCAGTCACGGCGCTCGTGACGGTACAATGCGGTAACTTCTCCTCGGCCGCGCGATCTTCGGCCATTTTGATTTTTTTTTTTTTACGCGCGCGCGCCGCCACCGGGGAAAGCGACTGGCGAAACCTTTCACTTTCGTCTTTCTTTCAGTCCCACGATTATCAACACCCATCCCTCCCAGGTCGCACTTTCCTGAACGTCTAACAGGTGCACGTCAAGCGGGGACAAAGCTGTGCTCGTCTTCCAACGGGAGCAGTCGTGAGTGAAAGAAAACTCTAATATGAATACCTGCAAAATTCTCGGTTTCGATGGCCTTCAGGATAGACTGCAGATACCCCTGTACACTTGGGCAAATAACGCAAGTTCATTGGCTGCCGACTTGTAAGTCGTCTCAGCTGGTTTGTCTGTGATTCGATCCTTCTTTGGTTGAGGGTTTATAACTAGTTGAGATTCGTCCAGATGAACAGTAAGCCAATAGCAAAATTATCTAAGAGGTATATGTGTTTGAATTCGAGCCTATCGCCGAATGAATGCGCGAATTTTGCAGGTCTCTACTAATATGTTGTGATGCCCAAGTACAGAAACTTGCAAATCTCGTGTTAATATTTGGATACAGAATAGAAAACGTACCAATACATAGAGACAGAAAAATTTCACGGATTCTTTTCGTGATGCGCTGGAATTCCAATAATTATACCTTTAAGCTGCTTCTGCTATTAGCTCAGTGTTCGTCTCCACGGCTCTAGGCCAATGAGAAACCCTCAACCAAAGAAGTATCGAATCACGTGCAAACCAGTAGAGACGACTCGCAGGTCAGCAGCCAATGAACTGGCGTTATTTTCCTTAGTATATACAGGACTGTATAGTCTATCCTGAAGGTCATCGAAACCGAGAATTTTTCCGGTCCCTACCAATTCACGTTTAAATGGCATTAGCAATGGGTAGGGCCATGAAAATTTCGTGAAAAGATCCCGATAGTAGCTGGAAGTTAAAACACTGTAGCATCGTCTGTGTTTCGTGATTGGGTGAGTTACTTTGAGGTGCATGTCGATTGTTGCAACAACCAATCACACTAATGCAGTGTGGAAGCAAACTCGTCCTTAGTCGCTCGTGCAAACAAGGCAACGACTTCTCTCGCAGACGGCCGCCAATCACAAGGAAGAAACCGCTGGTGTGGGTATACCTTGTTGCAGTCTAGTAGGCGTTCAGATTTTTTCGCGAAAATTTCCTGCCCCCAGCAATGGGTCATGAGCAGAGACAGGAAAAATATGCATATTGTGATAGGTAAAATTCAACCGCTTATACCTTTATACTGCTTTTGCTATTGGCTCACAGTTTGTCTGGAAGACTCTGGGCCAGCGAGAAATCTTCAACCAATGAAGTATAGAATCACAAGTTACCAAGTTGAGGCGTCTCACAAGTCAGCATGCAACGAATAAGTGACTTTTGCCTGAATATGCATATGATTATGGAGTCTATCCTCCTTGAGGTAATTAAATATTTGAATTTTTACAGTCCCTAGTCATAGATCATGGTCAGGGCCATGTATTTTTCGCAAAAAAGAAATCTGACCGTTCATTAGACTGCAATAAGGTATAGCCGTGCCAGCGGTTTCTTCCTTGTAATTGGTTACCGTCAGCAAGAATCACAACTGCCTTATTTAACCGGGCCATTCAGGACACGCTTGCTTCCACACTGAATTGCTGTGATTCGTGCACCAACAGTAGACATGTACCTGAAAGAAACTCGACCAATCACGAAATACACACAATGCTACCTACAGTGCTCTAACTCTCAGCGCGTCTGGATATATTTTCGCGAAGAAATACATGCCTCTAGTTATGGCTATACACGTAAATGTCACTTTTAATGTCATTTCTACCTCTCCCCTGCCGTCTCCTCCACTTCTGATTCCCCCACCACGTACCTTGCTATTCCCCTCATGCGATCGGAATTCTCGTAACGATAGAAAATTGTAGCCCCCTCAGCAAAGAATTTTCACTTCAAGATAGGTTGGTGTGGGTGGGGGTTAACATTACTAGGGATTGGAAAAATTCGCGGATTCATTTCGCGATAGGCCAAAATTGAAATAATTACATAATTCTGCTGCGTCTGCAATTGACTCGCCTTTGAGGTGGAGGACTGTCAGCCAATGATGAACACTCTATCACAGATGTGTCCAATCACAGACTGGTGTCTCACAATTCCGTAGCCAGTTTACAGGTGAAATTTTCCCGAGCACGTAGAGGAGGACGGGGCAAGTTGACGAGCGGGGCAAGACGACGAATGACTTAGTTCCACGTCATGTTATTAGATAGCACCACCTAACAGACACTACTAGCGCTCCACACTGGTGGGCACTAAAGAATCGCACAGTGAAGCCGCTGCCACCATTTAGTTGTTTGTTAGATGATGTTCGTACATTTGGTCTGACGTATTGTAATTTTCAAGAACTTCGAAGTAATATCTCATGGACAAACAGGTAAGATATTTGGTTATTCAATGCCACACATTATTACCTTAGACTATATACTTTTCTTAACCACTATATATTGTTAACCTTTTATATTTTTTCCTAGCGAAAATATCCAATACTTATAACATTGCTGATCGGGGCAAGTTGACTGGGGCAAGATGACGACTCGTCATCTTGCCCCAAGTGCTTTTTTACAGTTGTTTTTTAATTGTTCATGCCCTACAGGCTTTCATTAAACAAAAATTCTAATTAAAAAGGATTTAGCCTACCTAATTGTATTTTCTTCCTAGGAAATGCCTATTCATGGTGGAAGATTTCGAGAAGTTTTCACTGAAGAGCAGCTAGAATATTTAAGGAACTACTCGACAGCAATGGATAACATGTTTTTGGGATGACAAAGCAGCAATGTAGAAAACTTGTGTTTTACTTTGCAGAATATAGTGGAATTTCGCATCCGTTCAATGTGGAGACCAGGATGGCAGGCGAGGATTGGTTGGCTAGTTTTATGAAAAAATGTAAGTTCAGTTTTCGGAGACCAGAGGAAACATCCATTGCCAGAGCAATGGGCTTTAACAAGCCAAATGTTGACAAGTTTTTCTTAATTTTGAAATAAGTGCGGGAAAAACATAGATTTCCAGCTTCTGCCATTTACAATGCAGATGAATCTGCACTTTCCACTGTATCTAATAGGCTACCAAAGGTTATTTCACCCACAGGAAGTAAGAGTGTTTCCAAGATCGTTTCGGCAGAGAGAGGAAGAAATATTACTATTATTTGTTGCATTAATGCTTGCGGATATTACCTGCCCCCTTTTTTGGTTTTCGCAAGAAAACGGATGCGACCTGAACTTGTGGAAAGAGCCCCTCCGGGAACCGTTGGACATTGCAGTGATAATGGTTGGAGCAATGGAGAAATATTTGTGTTGTTTTTGAAACATTTCGAACTACATGTGAAACCAACCAGTGAATTTCACGTGCTGTTGCTTGTTGACAACCATAAAACACACGTAACACTGGAGGCTATAAACGTTTGCCGGGAAAATCACATCGTTATGGTCGGATTTCCACCCCACACTACCCATCGTCTTCAAATGCTGGATGTTTCCTTTTTTGGGCCATTAAAAACCTATTACAGTCAAGCTTGTGACAACTTAATGGTCACTAATCCAGGGCAAGCCATAACTGACAAAAAAAATTGGTGAGCTACTAAGCACTGATTATTTAAAAGCAGCTACAGTCGGTAATGCAGTCAATGGGTTCCGAGAATGTGGAATCGAGCCTTATGATCCCCTTGTGTTTGCTGAGCATGATTTAGCTGCAGCGAACCCCACCGATCATGATCGTGCTATGGAAAAAGCAGTTAATGAACATCAGGCAGAGAAAACTGAAGAACCAGGACCTTCAAGAAATGCTACTTCCATTGAGCCAGGACCATTAAGAAATGCTACTCCCATTGAGCCAGGACCTTCAAGAAATGACATTTCCATTAAACCAGGATCTTCAAGAAATATTTCTCCGATTGAGCCAGGACCTTCAATAAATACTTCTCCCGCAGCTTCCATTGAGCCAGGACCTTCAAGAAATTCTACTCCCGTTGAGCCAGGACTTTCAAGAAATGCTACTCTCATTAAGATAGGGCCTATAAGAAATGCTACTCCTGTTGAGCCAAAACTGTGCCGAAGTGTTTTCGATTTAAAACCATTGCCTAAAGAAAGATCATATGTGAGAAAAAGGATAAGTCATAAGCAATGTGCAAGTGTCATCACAAGCTCACCCATGAAAGCGATGCTGGTTCAGAGAAAAGCTCAGAGGATAGAACAAGAACGTTTGAAGCAATAAAGACATGAGTCTCGAGATGCAAAAAAAGGAACTGTTACTAAGAAACTGAAGTTCGATTCTCGAGAAAAATCCAAGAAGCTCCAACTTTCGCCAGGCATGACTTCAGCTCAAATATCCGAAGTGCAGTGTCTTGTGTGTGATGAGATTTATGTCGACCCTCCATCAGAAGATTGGATCGAGTGTTGCAAATGCCACATATGGTGGCATGAGGACTGCTCGAACTTTGAAGGAGGAAAATTTGTTTGCGATTATTGTTCATAAAAACACCAACTCTGAATTAGTTATGTAAGTTAACTATTAATTGTAATTTTCAACAAACCAAGCCTTTAATAATATGCCATATATGTAAAAATGTTAAATTAGTTAATTTACATTAGTTTGCATTCTAAGAATAAATATGTTTAAACTTGTGCAGAAATGTCATCTTACCCCGTAGTCAAAGTCATCTTGCCCCGGTAACGGGGCAAGATGGCACATTTGCATTATATTTTTAAAAGGACAGAATTTTGGAGATAATATAGAAATATAGATTTTTCCATGTAGTTACATCACGACAAAAGACTATTCTAATCGTGTGTGGAAAGAAGGAAATCGTATTTCCAAAATTGAAATTATAAAAAATGACGAACTCTTAACATCGCCAACTTGCCCCGTCCTCCCCTACATGACTGTGGAGTCCTTTGAAAAGCACGAATTTTTTTTCAGTTCCTTAAACATTACTGTAGTTAGAAATTTTTGTATTTAATTCTCACAAACTATTGATCAAATTTTTAATGAAATTAACTACTTTTTCGTTATATTATTGTTATTTTTATTTCGTTTTTTTAATATTCACACAATCAAACTAAATTTTTCAGGAAATTTAAAATTCACAAACGCAAGCTTGTGCATGAGTTTTACTAGTGTATTTAAGCTACGTGTGGTTATTTAACTATATTATCTATACAATGGCAAAAAAAATATTTTTAAATATGTATTTTAAAAAGAATTTTTTTTAAAAAACCTAACTGTTTTTTATGTAGTTTGCGTGATTATGTACTACAAAATTCGCGGTTTCAATATACACCACGATCCTATACGTACTTAAGCAAATTACACCTGATTATTGGTTACCAACTGATGACACCTGCTAACTGGGATGCTTGTTATTGGATAGTCTTTTTTTTTTATGGTTTTTTATTGGCTTAGAGTCCTTCGTATAAATTTTGGTCTACTATTATTATTTAGATTTTTTCTTCTTTTTCTTTTAAATTTTCAGTTCATTTTAAGAGCGTATCAACATTTCTGTATCGTCAAAGCAGTGTAAAACAACAAAAAATAACAATTCTAGTACCTTTTTTTCCCCTTCAAATCTAGTACTTTTTCCTGTCGAAGTTGATACGAAATAAATTTCGCATGTTGGTGAAAGATAAAAGGGGTGGGTGAGTCGGGGGGGGGGGGGGGACAGCCCGCAGGGAGAGAGAGGTCTCAGCGGCCAAAGGTCGGAATGACACAACCCAGCCTGCATCACGTCTGATCGAGCCGTGACTCACTGAGCTCGCTGGAGGGGATAAGGTCTACCGGTGACTATAACCTCCTATGACGAACGGAAGAATTCGGGTTGGAGTTCGACGACATGCAGGATGGAATCCACAATCCCCTCTGAGGTGAGGCCACACGGATACATAGCTTGGCTGTGTTCGCGATGTCAGCTCTGTGTGCGTTATGTTCGCTGCGTCAGGTCACCAGGCAGGATAGTCTAGTTCGCGATGCGATGTTCAAGTGATGATTCCGACGATTCCCGCGGCATGTAAACTTAAGAATGAAATGTGTTCATTAAGTTAATTTAAAAAAAAAGAATCATTCCAATAGTTTCATTATTTGATGAAGCAGTTGCGTGTGAGTACGAAGCCAAAATTATGGATTATTTAAGAATAAACACCACTCGGTTTGATAGCATTCCTTTGAAATAAAATGTCAGGCATCGTTCCCGCATATCTTGCCTTTTTGTTTTCTATCATTGATTTATTCCATAAGCACGGATATTTCCGTACTTCTTCAGAGAACTTTTCCGTTGACATGACTTATTTAAAGCAAAAAATAAGTGAAACCAAACCTCATAAAAAGCGAACGCAGAAGTACGGTCTGAACCCGCAAAAAATATATTTTTTCAAATATATTATTTTGCGCATGCGCGAAGTAAGCGATGTTTAGAAAAAAATAGCCGAGATCCAAACACACGGTGGCATCGCCAGGATCGCCAACATGGCAGAAATAGCGAGCACAGCTCGGTGTGGCCAGTGACACTTAAGACGCAGCTGGCTATGCTTATCTCGCGTAGCGAACATAGCCAGCATAGCGATCTGTGTGCCGGAGTTTCACGCACTCGCGGGAAAACGTCACCTGCTCGTATGCCTGTGATGCCAAACTGCTGAGATTGTCCTCGTTTTCTGCTACCAGGCTATAATAGCCTACCGCACACGCATGTGTTTCCATGTATTTTGTTCATTTGCTTATGATACGAAATTTCATCTTCTGCCCAGATTGCTTATGGTTTGCGTATACGAATTTCGGTATTTTTTTTTTTAACTACCCATGACTAGAAATACATATTTTTCACCAAAACAAATCTTATATTTCATTAAACTATAACTTATTTTTCTGTAAATGGAACAAAAATATTAATGTAAAATTAAAAATCTTTGTAAATTTGTACATTTACATGAAAACACCTACAAAATAGTGTTCACACTAATACTGGGATCGGAATCTTACCCAGGTATTAATTCTTTGTGTTGTCTCTGTACCTCCAATAGTTAAAAGTTATTTGTGTACTATTTCCTGAATAGCTTTCCAGTATTACTGCGCACATAATCAGCTTGATACAACAAAATCAAGTCCAATTGTTGCATATTCGATTAATTTTTCCACGGTTTATAAAACATTCTGCGTGATGAAACATCAATTTAAATATGAACTATGCACCAATTTTCGTAAGCATTACTCAGTATTATCTCAAAAACCATACATCATATATGCAAAAATAACCATGGACATGTGTTGTACGGTGTTACAGTATAACAAACTATTTCTTGGAAACTGGTTTTCAGAGGAGTCTTTCGTAAAAGTTCAGAGAATATGTTTCTGTGTACACTGTAATAATGTATGATTGCGCTAGCGATTGATCCATTGTTATTGGCAGCCGTATGTAAGAGAAGCCATCGTCCTACTTAGCCGGTCCTTTCAGGACGCGTTTGCTTCCGCACTGGATGGCTATGATTCGTGTGCTGACATAGACATGTACCTGGAAAAAAAAACAGCCAACCACGAAACCCAGACAATGCCACAAAGTTTAAAAACACAGCTGGTACGAAAAAAATATTCGCGAAAAATACAAAATTAAAGTGATTTTAAAAAGTGCAATGGCATACACAAAAGCCTATCTCAAAAATACAATTAATTTTCCGAAATTTTCCTAATCCACAAATGACAAGATTCCCTGTCATTTCACGGTACATACTCGTATTTTACTGCCAGGCTATTCTCCACAGTCAATTAGATAAACCATTTACAATGGTATTTTGAATATTGTCTCGACAGAAAGACAGCTATTCAAGATGTAAAAAAAAAGAAGGAAGAAAAAGGTGAATTTGAAATTTTCCGTGGGACAGGGTTAAAGGTTTTTTTTTCTTTAGAACGCACTAGTAAGGACAAACCTAGTGTGTCAGCCAGTAGTAGTGTGTGCTTTGCGAAGACAAACCTAGTGGCATGAGATAATTAATACATTATATAAATAATTAATTGGTTTTATTATCCGACGACACACATTATTACTCCGCTTAGCAAACAGTTTCACTTGTAAGAGTGTGTTTGGACGAGGATAAGGCATGTTTACTGGAGGAGACGTGTGCATGTGTCGGCCAGGCGCAGGCGGTGAGCGGCGAGCAGTGAGTGAGAGCGCGGCACTTGCGCCGCTGTTGCGCGCGGGCCGGCCCGAGGCAGCCTACTTGCGGCCGGTACCTGCGAGGCGCGGCGGCCGGCCAGTCCCCGAGCGGCGAGGCAGCCGCGCACACGGCCCCCGCTGAGGCGCGACCTGCAGCCAGCCATGAGCCGGCCGGCGGATCCCCCGCCGCCGCTCCCGCCCAAGACGCGGCGGAGCCCGACGGCAACGGTACTCGTCGCGGCCAACCACGACTCGCCGCCCGCGCGCCTCCTCCCGGAAGCCTTCTCGAGCGACGACCGCCAGCGGCACGTCGTCAAGATCCGCATCAACACGGGCGACGAGCACGCGCGCGCGCAACAGCCCGTCGAAGCCAGCTCCGGCGGCTGCGTCAGGATCTCCGTCGGCGGCGGAGCGGCCGCGGACATGGTGCGGCGCGCGACCCTGGACGGCGGGCGCCAGCACGGCGGCCACTACTTCTTCTGCAACGGCCTGGGCACCGCGTCCGTCGCCTCCAGCGGCCAGTCGTCGCCCAGCGACACGCTCGACAGCGGCACGTGCAGCGACCTGGACGGCGGCACGCCGCCGCCGCCGCCGCCCAAGAAGCGGCCCCCGGCGGTCACCGTCACCGTCAACGGGGGGCGGCGGCAGCGCGCCGGCAGCCACAGCAGCGGCGCCGAGGTGGACGGCAGCGACATCGACGACGAAGACGAAGACGACGACCGCATCAGCTGCGACTCGCTGAACAGCGGGCGCGCCAGCCACCCGGGCAGCGACGAGGCCTTCGAGCCGGCGGCGGGGCGCTTCCGCTCCAAGGCGACCATCACGCTCGCCGGCCAGATCTCGGACGACGGGCCCCACCTGTCCGCCGACGACGAGCACTCCTCGGACGTGGACAGCCACAGCTCCAAGGGGCTGGACGGCGAGTCCCGTCCCTCGGGGGACGAGGACAGCGGGGTAGGTCTTCGCCGCGGCCTGCTGCAGGACATCCGCGAGAGGACGTCGCGGCTGTCCGTCTCACCGGTCGCCGAGAAGGAGACGAGGGCGTGGGGCGACGCCCACCGGCCGCTGTCGGCCAGGTCCTCGACGTCCTCGTGCGCCGAGGAGCCGGCCCCGGCCCGCAAGGCGGGCTCCATCGTGGAGCAGCGCACGTACGAGGACCGGCGCAAGGAGTCGGAGGATAAGAAGCTGGGGAACGGTGGGCCGCAGTACGACGCGGACGTGTTCTACAAGTTCCACGTGAACGAGACGTTCGACGAGGCGGCGGGCGGCCGCGCCGCCGAGGCGGACCCGCGGGAGGACTCGTTCGCCGGCTTCAAGGACCTGCTGGAGGGCAAGCAGGCGTCGGCGACCATCCGCAGCGCCAAGGGCACCGTGCGCGGCGTCAAGAACCGCGTGCGCGCGGGCATCACCACCTTCCTGCAGCTGCACGCTACCAAGGTCAGTCGCCCTTGCCCTGCCGCGTCTCTGGTCCTCACCCTCTACGTCAGACGGTTCTATATGCGATCACGTTATCACTAGAGACCCGGAAAATTCGCGAGTTCATTTCGTATTGTGCTAAAATTCAAATAATTATACCTTAGTGCTTCTTCTGACATTGGTTCACTGTTAAACTGGAGAACTGAGGGCCAATTAGAGACCCTCACTCATAGAAGTGTCGAATCACAGGCCACACAGTCGAGACGACTCACAAGTCAGCAGCCAATGAACAGGTGGCATTTGCCCGAGTGTGTACAGGATATTGGAGTCTATCCTGGAGGTCATTAATCCCGCGAATTTTCCGGGTCTCTAGTTATCACTAACGTTTTTTCGGTGGCCTTTTCTTATACTTAACCACATTTTCAGCTATTACAACATCCATTAAATTTAAAAAAAAATAAGAATGACATAAATATAAATATGATAAAATAGGTTATAAGATAGATAGCAGAATTAAGCTTTAACTAAATGTTGAAAAATATGAGTTAACCAAAACAAAAATTAACTACAAAGTAAATTTACAGGTAACTAAAAATTAAGCATAGGCATACACTTGTTGGAAATTAGTTTAAAAAAAAAACCCGCGTTGCCAAAACAAAATAATAAGTAGTATTACATTAAAACCAGTCGCACACATTCGCACACAGATTGGAGTAGGAAAGCCGCTAAGTGATCAATGGTAAGTAGTGTACTACCAAAGATGAATTTTTTCAGCCTGTGTTTGAAATCAGCTAGATTTTTTTTTTATTTTTTATTTTAAGGTAATCCATGGTTTCAGCGCAGGACGTGACAAATAGTGCCTCGCGCACACCTTACTGCTGCGAATATACTCGTTTCTGACGTGGTTTTGGCTAGAGTAATAAGGCAAAATCTTTTTAATGGTTTTATTTTAATATAGTTAGTTTTTAGTTAACTGGATGATAAGACGTATATTTCAGTGTTTTCATTATATAAAACTTACTCGTAACATCACTGTAATATAATATATCAAACGATAGTTCGAACAATACTAGTTTTCACTTGTATAGAGAAAAACCATTTCCGCAACTATATTCAACAGTGAACAATGGATTTTTACTCAAGATGAGACTATGGAATAAATTATAGTCATAAACAAATTATGGTTGATTTATTATAATTGGTCACATGACTTTAAAAGGGCGTATACAGATGAAAAAAGAAAATGGATTTTAGCTACGGGGGGGGGGGGGGGGGCGCATTTTTCCGATTTGAACCTATCATCGTGGGAGGAGGTTCCTTGGTGCCATGAAATTACGAAAGGAAGCAAATCATTTATTTTTAAAAAATTGTTTTTCTGAAAAATATTTTGTGAAGATAAGTTAAAAATTCTTTAAGTATAGATCCTTCATTCATGTTTTATTTTGTTTCCACTTCGGAAAAGGGAGAAGGTTTGCATTTTATTTTAATCAGTGTTTATTTAATGGTTTTAAAAATCATAACGCTTATTTACAGTTCATCTCTAGCATGAACCAGAGCGAGGCCTCATCTTTTATAAAAGGATGTTTGCAGGCGGGTGGAGTTGTACCTCGCGTATCATTGTCGCTGGAATACTAAGTCTGTCCCGGGTTTGAGTCCCACCTCGGACATATGTTATGTGTTTCAAGTAAGCATTTCGCGAGCACAACAAGGCATCACTTCTCACATATGACCAGTATCGTACGCAGAATTTCATTTCAGAAAAAAAAAAGGGGGGGGGGGTATACAACCACTTTCCCCGCGGTTTGTTTCTAAACTCTTTCCATTTATTGGTGGGAATGTTAAATGCTTTAGGATTTCTGGAAAAGGGGGGATATATCCTCCCTACGTGCGTTCTTGCAGATGACACAGTTTCTGTGTTTCGTAATTAGTGAACTCCAAAGTGTTTTTTTCTTTTTAATCAACCAATTTGTTAGTAAATATTCCGATTTTTTTTTTTGTTTTTATAATATTTTTTTTCTGATTTTTCTTCCCACTCACTTAGGAAGGTGAGCAGCCTCCTACCTCCCTTGCCCCCCCCCCCTTTTCTGATACGCTCCTGATTATAAATAAGTTTAAATTCGCGTAATTTAATATAACTGGCTACAACCGTACATTGTGATAAGCGTGTACACAAGCGCAGTATTTGTGTTAAGTAGAATTCGCTATATGTTTCACAAAAGTTTATAACTGTTTTATTATTATGAACGTGTTACGTTTTCGGCTAATTGGAAGTTCTAATCTTTCGTACTACTTTTAATTTTATTTTAAGAACTTTATTCAGTAAATAATGAAATTCATTGTTTTAGCCGGATATTTTATTTATTTATTATTTTTTTTTTTAAGTATTCGACATGGAGTTTTGCTATAACCATCACGCCGCACTTCTGAAGTCAAAAATATATATTTATATATTCTGATTTCCTTTCGAAATTCCAAAACTATTATCTATTGGTTACTTTTGTACATATTCATTTTTTTTGTCTGTGACTTCACACTACCAACTACAGTACCATTAATTTCTCGCACGCATAAACAAAGGGATGTAGTTGAGTTTGTGTTTTGTGTAGCCAGGCTTCTGTGCTTGTTTTTCAAGTGCTTATCGCTATAACTACCCAAGTGTAAACGCGTATGTTGACTGCGTCGGTGCATTTAGCCTTTCCTCCTGACGTAATGGAGGAAGTCGATAACTTGTAACATTGAAGTAAATTTTATCTTCGAGACGCTGACTTGAACAGGACACACAAGTCCATCTATCTTCCCAGTGCATATAGTTAAAGTGCCAGCAACCAACGTTGGTTCACATCCTTAGTAAGGCATGGATGTGTGTTATGTGGCGTTTCCAATGTACGTAAAGCTAGTTTATAAGCTGAATATCTTTTTTCCCCTTTTTTAAATATCTTTTTTTATCCTGTCCACACATATCATCCTAACGGCATTAATACGTGGCGTCAATAAAACGAGTACAAATAAAATAATAGACAGTAAACACACAAGTCTTTGGATTTATTTAATATTCCGAGCAGCGATGAGAAAAGAGTAGGCCTACATCCAGAGGACTTGTGTACGTGTATCGCAGGTGAATTACGGTTTCAGGGAAGAAGATAAGATAAGAATGTTAAAAAAAGTCGAACTTGAAAAAAATGTCAATGTTGATTCCAGAACAGGTGCGCGCTCATGAAAACTTTCACACACACATTGGGCGTATAACAGTGTACTGTTGTGTATTGAAATTCTTAAAAACTATCCATAAAAACCATAGTATTCAACAAACTAAATATGCGAGAAAACAAATTCGAATAAATGTTTTTTTAGGAAAACAAAATTCAGGAATAATTTGTTTTATCTGCCATCGGTTACACTGCTGTGGAAAATTTTGATTCAAAATAATTTGTATAAACATTTAAATATGTATTTTTTAATATTTTAAAATCAAAAGGTTAATAGAGTGAAAGTTTCTACCAAATTTAAGTTTCTGTGCTTTTACTTACATTTGAGACATTGTTTTAAGATTAAAATTTGATATTCAGATTTTCGGTAGGGTGAACCTGATACATCACTAATTTGACTACTACAAAATAGATTTTAATTGATCTAATTCACTGAGAAACCTAAGTTAAAACAGAAACCAAATAGATTAGATATATGCAAACAAACGTTCACAGACTTGGGAAGCAAAAGCGATAAAAGTATTCAAAAAGGCATTCGGAAACACGAATCATTAAAATAACTAAATCAATTACGATCATGGGTACATAATGAACGAATAATCCTTGCCTGAGAAATTCCTTTTTGGCTGTAGTGTTTTTATTCTTGTTGTTAGTCATTGTTTCTGTAGTTTTTTTGTTTCGCTTTAACAGTGTGTCGTATGTCCGACTAAAATCTTTGCCCTAGTTCGAGGTGTTCGAGACAACTCCCACCACGTTTCCTTTTTTGTGAAAAGCCGGAATAATGGGCGTTGATCCAGGCTTGCCACCCCCCCCCCCCCCCCAAAAAAAAAAAAAGAACACCGCGGGATCTAAACACATTTGACAAATTTTGATTTATGGGTGATGTGTAGAGACCGGGAAAATTCACGGATTCACTTCGCGATATGTCAGAATTCAAACACGTTTAACTTCGTGCTGCTTTTTAAGCCCAGTTGGCAGGTTTCCCGACTCAGCAGCCAATCAGCAGATAGGGATATCGCCCGAGTGAGTAGGGAAATGTGGAGCCCAGCCTACAGATTACTGAAACCGTGAATTTTTCCAGCCTATAGTGACGTGTTATTAATTAGTTTCACATCTTTTTTTTTAGAAAATAGATTTTTCCTCAAATGAAAACTGCGTAAATGTTAGCAGATAATTGAAATTTAATTCACAGGAATGATTATGCTCTTTTCTTTATAGGCACTGACTATTAATGGCGAAAATACGATGATGGTATGCACTTTTTACCTGGTAAACATAACGGAATGCTTCAAGTTGATGATTGGACCGCAATGCTCTTGAAACGCCATTGAAGACCCTGAGCCAGTTATAAACAAGGAGGAGACATGGGGTATCCAATAACACGTGTAACCTGCCAAAACCTTGTTATCGACCAATGAGCATTCTGAAAATGCTTGACTATATATAAATACAAGTTGATTCGAGCCTGATGTGAGATAGGCCCGCGAAATAATCTTGGCTCTAGTTATGATATGGTGCCAGACAGGAGCGTACGCACAATTTATTTTCTTGAGGGGAGGTGGGGGTAGAACCATTTTACCCGCTGTTTGCTTTCAAACCATTTGTGGGTGGGCATAATAGATTTATTTTAGGAAATTGGGGGAGGGGGTATATATCCCGCCATCCCTCTCTGCGTACGCCCATGGTGCCAGGCTAGATTTCACACTCTTTTACACAAAAAGTAATTGTATTTTGTGCGGTGGCTGTTTTTACCTTATGTTCAGATTGCATATGGTTGAATTTCAGTATTTTAATATTGATTTCTTATTTTTATTATAAGGGGTAGTGGAGCGACAAAATTGAAATTCGTATAATGGTATACATACTAGCCTGTCCCCAAATAATAGCGCGAGTTTTTAAGGTCTATTGACATTAGTGTCTTATGGCGAGGAGACGATTTCTATTAACATATCCTTGCTATAAAAAACCATCGACCATCGGTAGAGACCGATAAAATTCGCGGATTCATTTCGCGATAGGCTAGAATCCAAACTCAGTCTCCTTCAGCTGCTTCAGTGATTGGACCACAGTTTACCTGAAGAACTCTGAGCCCACGAAAAACCCTTACCAAAAGAAGTATCGAATCACAAGCATCTCGGTTAACAGCTGACATTTTTAGTAGCCAATGAGCAGGTGTTATTTGCCCAAGTATGTATTGGATCGTGGAGACTATTCTAAAGGTCAGTGAAAATGTGAATTTTTTCCAGTTCCTAACCATCAGTATATTTGACCACGGTTGTGATAACTGCCAGTTGGATTCCCGAAGTTCGTCCTCATAAGCTCCAGTTTCTATCTGCTTGTTTATAGAGAAACAAGCCTCTCGACGTCTTTCCTATCTTCCCTCCATAACCCATTCTTCACTTTGACCTAGTCATCTCCATTTCATCGCACACAATCTACCACATATTTTATCCACCCCTACCTCTTGGTTGTTACCATGAAGGCACTGATGCCTCTGTCTTGTTCTGTAGTGGCAATGGGTAGACACCTCCAAATACTGCGTTATTGTTTGGAAAGACGCTATAGTTGATACCATTACACATTTCTACCACTTTTATATTGGATGATGGACTTTCTGAAGGCCAACAAACCAATAACCAGATCACAAATTTCAAATGACCCCGATCACATAAAATCCGGACGGAAGGTAAAATTGTGGCCGTTCGCCGTTTGCCAGTTGACACCACAGGCGTACGCAAGGTCGTAAGGGGGGGGGGGGACCGGGTAGGGGGAATATATTTCCTCTCATCCCCTTTCCGAATTTCTTAAAATGTACCATCCCTACCAACAAAAATAAATAATTTGAAAGCAAACGGCGGGCAAAGTGCTTCTAGTCCATCTCCTTTCCCGTGAAATAAAGTTCTGCGTACGCTTCTCGTTGACACCGGATAATTTGCGTGCGTGTGTTTGTGGAGTTTACCCTGGAAATAGAAAATAACGTGGATTTTTTTTATGTGCACCGAGCGTGCATAAAAAGCTGTTAACTTCCTAATCATCCCTGACCTTGAGAGTGGTCGCGAACATGAAATTGTTTTCAGCACGTAAATTAAGGCTTGCGAAGAATATGGCGTCAAAAATATTCGACCTTCCTTCCTTGATAAAAAAAAATAATAATTAGTTTCTCTCTGCCAGTAAGATATAAGCCCCTGTCTAAATAATGACTGGACAAGGCCGAAATACCTTGAAAGTTGTTGCGAATTCTTTTAACGTGGATTGCCAACTAGTGTGACTTCAGCTTAAGAACAGACATCCACTCCATAGCAGTGGAGGTCCCATGAGAGGCTCCTCTACCCCCCTCATATTACCAATCGCACAAAAATGAAACATTGGGAACAGCTTGAACACACAAAGCAGTGAGATCCATGCTGAGGTAATATCCGGCTCTGGAAGCCGACTGACAAGTCAAAACTTGAAAACTTGTTCAAACTTGACACTGACTATCTCACCGGATCATGTTATCGCAACCATTAATTAAAATAGATGTATAGGGGCATGCATATTTCGCGAAAAGATTCCGAGACCAGTTGAATGTTAAAACTCACTGTAGCATTGTCTGTGTTTCGTGATTGGGTGGTTTATTTCTTATTTATGTCGATCGTTTCGTAACCAATCACAGCAATTCAGTGCGGAGGCAAGCGCGTCCTGAGTGGCTCGGTCAAGCATGGCAACGACTTCTCTCTCAACGGCCGCCAATCACAAGTAACAAAACCGCTGGTGCGGGTACACCTTTTTGCAGTCAATTATGCGTTCTGATTTGTTCGCGAAAATTGCCTTCCCCTATAGATGTAGCATCATCAGTTGCTGCTATAAAAATTCATTCATCGTAATTTTTGATCACACCCTGGTACATTCTCAGGTAATCCTTTTTTTTATTATTTCATAATTTTTTGTTACCCGTGCTTTATAGTAAAAACGTTTTTAAAAAATGGTGTATTAAAGACACGCTATACGTACTTGAAAGCAAGCAGTTTTTTTTAAAACCATCCTGTAAAGTTAGCATGATGTAAATGAGGCGGTGTTGTCAGCTAAGCGACGATGTGTGGTCCGACACCGAGACGGGCCCGGGACGGTCCGGACAGGGCGGGAGGGGGGTGGGGCGGGGGCGGTAACGGTACGGCGCGGCGGCCGCGGTACTTCCGGGGCGGAAGCGAGCGAGGCTCGAGGCACGCGTCCCTGGGCGCCCAGTCGGCGGAACACAGGGGCGTCTCCCGAGGAGAGTTGTCCGCGGCGGCCCGCCCTCGAGTGCGTGCGCGCGTGTATCAAACACAAGCCGCAGCTAGAGACCGGGGATTCTTTTCGTGATGCGCTGGAATTCCAATAATTAGAGACCGGAAAAATTTGCAAATTTCTTTCGCGACAGGTTAAAATTCAAATACTTATACGTTTGCGATCCTTGTACTGTTTGCTCACGTTTCACCTTGAAGACTTTGGGCCAATGAGAGAGACTCTCAGCCAAAGAAGTGTCTAATCACGGGTAAGCCAGTCTAGACAACTCTCGAGTCAGCAGCCAACGAACAGGGGAAATTCGCTCAAGTTCTGTAGAGGACTGTAGAGTCTATCCTAGAGGTCATCGAAACCGCGAATTTTTCTGGTCCCTACCAATAATTTATACCTAGAGACCTGCAAAATTCGCGGATTCATTCGGTGATAGGCTAGAATTCAAACACATATACCTCTTAGATAATTTTACTATTGGCTTACTGTTCATCTGGACGAATCTCAACCAGTTATAAACCCTCAACCAAAGAAGGATCGAATCACAGGCAAACCAACTGAGACGACTTACAAGTCGGCAGCCAATGAACATGCGTTATTTTCCCGAGTGTACAGGGGTATGTGCAGTCTATCCTGAAGGCTATCGAAACCGCGAATTTTGCAGGTCTCTATTTTTACCTTTAAGCTGTTTCTGCTATTAGCTCAGTGTTCGTCTTCACGGCTCTAGGCCAATGAGAAACCCTCAACCAAAGAAGTATTTTGCAGTTACTTTACAAAATACCTACCCAGAGACCAGAAAAAAAAATTCGCAATAGCCTAGTTTCCATACTCGTTCACATTCATGCTGTTTCAGTGATTGATCCACATTTTACCTGAAGGACCCTGAACCAATGAAAAACCCTCATCTAAAGAAATACCGAACCACAAGCATCCCGGTTAACAGGTTTCGTGAGTTAGTAGCCAGAAGAGTTGGTGTAGTTTTCCCAAGTACTTATAGGATCGTGGAGTCTATCATAGAGGTAATTAAAACTGTTTATTCTGAAGGTCATCTAAACCACGAATTCTTCCGGTCCCTAGCCGCAGCTGTGCGAAGGAATAATACTTATATTATTTTAAAAAAAATAAGTTTCACCGTGATACAATCGTGAAGAAAATCCATTGCTTTGACAAGTGTTCATACGAATTGTGTAACATCCAATATAAAAAACAATACTATGACTGGAAAAATACGCCGTTTCACTGACCTCCAGGAAGGACTCCACAGTTATATACATCCTCAGGACAAGACAATGTTACTCGCTTGTCATTGGCTGACCGTGATTCGTTACATCTTTGGTTGAGTGTTTCTTCATTGGTCCAGAGTAGTGTTAGCAGAAGCAGCGTTTATGTACAACTATTTTTAATTTCAGCCTATCGCGAGATGAATCCGCGAAATTTTCCGGTTTTTAACTGTAACAGTGGTTACCACGGCGCAATTAGTTGTTAACATTGATGTTATGATTATTCCTAGAGAACTAAACAATATTGAATTATTAAAACAAACTCCTATTTAAAGTTTATTTTTTTAAATAATTACAATGTAAAAAATAGTATAATAGTAAAATATAAATTTGATCCATTATTTAACAATTGACTGTCTGATATGCTTGGTTTACTACGAGCTTGTTTCTTTCTTTGAATTATTCTTGCAATGGGGTTAGCGGAAAAAATCTGATCTTTCTTAGTACGGCTATGCATCTTATTTTTCGCGAGAATATTTGGGGACCAGCTGTTTGGTAAAACATCTTAGCATTTTCCACTGTCACCACACGACTCGCATCAATTCTGTGAGGCACAGCCAAATAAGGCAATGGCTTCTCTTGCAGACGGTCGCCAATTACATGGAAGAAACCGCTGGTTGAGGACATGCCTTTTTTGCAGTGCCATGTTGATTTAGATTTTTTTTGTCCGTGAAAAATACCAGCCACTACTTATTAGACGGCAATAATTTATGCCTGCGTTAGCATTTGTTCCCTTGTGACTGGCGGCCGTCTGCAAGAGAGGCCATTGCCCTGATTGGTTGGGCCATTCAGGACGCGTTTGCTTCCGCACTGGATGGCTGTGATTGGTGTGCTGGTATTATAAAAAAAAATATTGATTATATATGAGCAAGTTGAGTTCAGCCTGAATTGAAATGAATTTGCAAGATAATCGTATCGATAGGGGCATGTATTTTTCACGAAAAGATTTTTAGACCAGCTGTGTGTTGAAACACTGTAGCATTGCCTGTGTTTCGTGACTGGTTGAGTTTCTCTCGGCACGTGAATCGCAGAAATTTTGCGTGGAGACAAACTGGTTATGAATGGCCTGGTCAAAGGTAGAAATGGTTTCACTTGCACACGGCCGCCAATAACCACCAAGAAACAGCGCGGTCATACTTTATTACAGTCTGATGAACGCTCAGATTTTTTTCGCGAAAAATACATGCCCCGACGTATCGCACCAGACGTTATTACTAGAGACATGCAAAATTCGCGGATTCATTTCGCGATAGGCTAGCATCAAAACAACTATACCTTCGTACCGCTTCTGCGGTTGGCCCACATTTTATCCGGGGAACTGTGAGCCAATGGGAAACACTGAAAACAAGAAAGTGCCGAATTACTGACAACCTAGTTGAGACGTCTGACGCGTCAGTAGCCAATGAACAGGTGTCATTTCCGCGAGTATTTAAAGGACTGTGGAGTCTATCCTAGAGGTCAATGAATCCGCGAATTTTGCAGGTCTCTAGTTATTACGTGGCGTGTATTTTTTCGCGAAAAGTTCTGAAAACGTATATTAGACTGCAATATGGTTTCTTCCTTGTAACTGGCGGCCGTCTGCAAGCGAAGCAATTGCCTTATTTGGCCCGGCCAATCAGGACGGGTGTGCGTCCTTACAGATTTTTCTGTGATTGGTGTGCCGACAGTAGACATGTGCCTGAGATAAACTCAACCAATCACGAAACACAGACGATGCTACATTGTTTTAACACGCAACTAGTCTTCAAATATTTTCGCATAAACAGAGACCGGAAAAATTCGCGGATTCATTTCGTGATAGGCTGAAATTCAAACATGTGTACAATTCTGCTGGTTCTGCTATTGGCTCGCAGTTTAACTGGAGCTGTCTGGGCCAATGAGAGACTATCGACCAAAGAAGCGTCGAATCACAAGCTACCCAGTGGAGACGCCTCACAATTTAGTACCCAATGAACACGCGTGTTTACTTGAGAAATGCAGAGGATAATGGAGGCTATCCTAGAAGTCATTGAAACCGCGAATTTTTCCGGTCCCAACGCATAAATGTAAATCATGCACAACATAAAAAAAGTAAAAGGAGAGTTGTAAAAATTCCAATAGTAGCTAGTTAATGACTAATGAGTAAGGGCAGGAAATTTTCGCGAAAAAATCTGAACGCCTACTAGACTGCAACAAGATATACCCGCACCAGCGGTTTCTTCCTTGTGATTGGCGGCCGTCTGCAAGAGAAGTCGTTGCCTTGTTTGCACGAGCCACTAAGGACGAGTTTGCTTCCACACTGAATTAGTGTGATTGGTTGTTGTAACAATCGACATGCACCTGAAAGTAACTCACCCAATCACGAAACACAGACGATGCTACAGTGTATTAACTTCCAGGTACTCTCGGGATCTTTTCGCGAAATTTTCATGGCCCTACTAATGAGTAGAGACCGGAAAAATTCGCGAATTCATTTCGCGATAGGCTAAAATACAAATAGTTATACCTCAGTGCCGCCTCTGCTATTGGCTCACAACTCACCTGGATGACTCTGGGCGAATGAGAAACACCTGACCAAAGCTTTATCGAATCACAGGCTGCTACGATGGGACGTCTCACAAGACAGCAGCCAATGAGTGGGTGACATTTGACCGACCGTACGTAGAACTATATAATTCATCCTATAGGTCATTGAACCCGCGAATTTTTCCGGTCCCTACTAATGAGTATATGGTCCTCCGGTTAGTTCCAAAACACGTCTGGCTCTCAACACGAAGGAAGTTGGGCTTCGCTGGTCTACATCCAGAGCCGAGTTGTTGCGCTGCGCCGGTTCGCACGGCGAGGGGCGTGTGACGTAAGCACGCCCCCGAGGCGTGGAAGCTGTTCCCACCGCGGTGCCTGCTGGGAAACAGGCTGCGGTTCTCCCCTCTACCCCCCCCTCCTGTTGCAAGTGTGTCACGCGATCTGGTGTCAGAGCTGACATTAGGAGGCAGTGTGGTTTCGGCTGTCGCTAGCAGCACGCTACGTATAGAGTTTTCATTTGCTGTACGCGAAGTCCAACTTTGAAAAAAAAAAAAATTAAACTGAAGTATACAAGACAACATACGAGACTAAATTTTATCTACTTTCAACTTTAACTATTTTTTTTTACTTTTTAAACATGATAATCAGCATTAAATTTGATTTTATTAATCACACGTTGCACATGTTAAATTTTAATCTTCGTCACATTTTTTTTTACCAGTCACTTGCGTATACTGCTTATTATTAGAGACCCGAAAAATTCGCGGGTTCATTTCGTGTTATGCTAAAATTCAAATAATTATACCTTAGTGCTGCTTCTGTCATTGGTTCACTGTTAATATGGAGGACAGAGGGCCAATTAGAGACCCTCACTCGTAGAAGTGTCGTATCACAGGCCACCCAGTCGAGACGATTCACAAGTCAGCAGCCAATGAACGGTTGGCATTTGTCCGAGTGTGTAGAGGATATTGGAGTCAATCCTGGAGGTCATTGAACCCGCGAATTTTTCGCGTCTCTACTTATTATATAACACTTAACAAATGTTTGGTGACAAACACTGCAACGAAACACAAAATGTGGGGAAATAAAAAAAACCTCTTGAATAGTAGTGATGGTAATGAAAACTAAACAAGCAAAATGGTGGGCGATACATTTACCTTCACCTCACGCCGAGGTGCATGCTGGGAACTACGTGATGCCACGGTGGCGTCGTCCGGAGTCTCCCCTCCCTCCTTCATCAAACATCTGCTCCAGGTGCATGTCGATGAACTGTTACCAAACAACTCCTCTCCCGTGAGAGAGAGAGAGAGAGAGAGAAAGGGGGGGGGGAGAGAGAGAGAGAGCGAGAGAGACGTGGCGGCACTCTGTCGCTGGAAGGCCACTAGGCGAGGGAGATCATTCCAGAAGGAGATGCCACGTATTCTCCGAGCTACAACAGCACAACTCCCGATAGTCGACACTTTTACAAAAGATTCCTTTGGAAACCAGCTATCAAGAAATAGTTTGTGATACTACAAAAAAAGATATTGTAACTTTGTACAACATATGATTATGGTTATTTTTCCATTATGATATATTTTTTTTTTGGAGATGATTCACGAACGACCGCTAGGATAGACCCCACAATCCTATGCATATTCACGCATTTGTCTCTTGTTCATTGCCTGCTGACTTGTAAAGACGCCTCAGCTTAGTACCTTGTGATTCAACACTTTTTTTTTTTGGTTGAAGAGATCTTACTGGCTCAGAGTGCTCCAGATTAACTGTGAGCATCAGCAAAAGCACTACAAATGTGTAAGAAGTTGAATTTTAGCTTATCACTTAATGAATCCGCGAAATTGTGTGTGACCTGTTTTTTACAAAACATATCGTAAAAATATTTTAAGTTAGTTTATTGTTATAAAAATAAAACAAATGCATTCCACAATATGTCATAATATTCGATACGATGAAGAAAAAATATTGTATATATATATATATATATACACGAGTAGTCAAATATATATATATATATATATATATATATATATATATATTTATTTATTTGACTACTCGTGTTTAACTGCCTGAGGTTTTCAATAACAGCATCGAGAAAATTATAACGAGCAGAATTAATAACCTTAACCAGCTAGAAAGCACAGTGTATTTTAACATAGGCTATGTATCGCCAACAATTCACACAGCACATATCAGGATAACCTGGGAGAGGAGAAAGGTAGTGGCAAATCACCATCCATGCATTTGCCAAATATAATTTCCGTCATTCATTAAAACCCAATAATATATCATTTAGCGAGTTTCATATTCGAACCCAGGTCCTAGGGAACAGTTGGATCACAGGCGGACGCAAGAGGGAGAGGGGTAGGTAATTGGGAGGGGGAACGTTTCCCTCCCCTCAAAGATTTGGGGGGGGGGGGGGAAATAATGCAAGACATATGTGAAGACAGAATTTTAGTTTGGGTTATGCAAGGTAGGCTGTTACAACTCCTGCAATTCCAACCGTGTGAGAAGCACTGTGATGCATTATTTAATTTCAAAATTGAGAGAGAGAGAGAGAGAGAGAGAAAATGAAAGTTTGAGACAGCTCAACCAAAAATAAACTTTAATAGTGCGACATGATTCAAAACATATTTTTGAGGTTATCTGTCCAAATATGTTTGACGTACAAAATTGGAAGCCACTTTTCCGTCCAATACGCCATAGCGGCATCCCCCCCCCCCCCCCAAACCCTGAATAATTTCTCATTTTCCTAAGCATAGTTTTCCTTACTAAAGTATTATTGTACTGCAGTGCTATATATAATAGGATGTTTTTCAACCAGAAATTAAATGCACGCCACTAAATAAGAACTACAAAATTATTATTCAGCTTTTTAATAGAGCTGTTTAATAGAGCATCAAGCTAATTAAGACCATGCTAAACTTACTGCTCGGTATTTCAATTCTAAATAAACTAAAATTTATTAGAAAAATTATTTGGCCAATCCCTGAGCCCCATTCTGGATCCGCCCTTCCCAACAACTCGTGTTGTCAAACACATTGGAGACAAGTGTTTGACGGTGTGGCGGTGTTTATCAGCGCCCGGAATGGACTGTATCACTTTCCTCGGGACCACCGCAGGTGCCCGGCGCTGCAGCGACCCGCTTTCTACTCGTCGACGTCCCGCGGAGAACATTCTCTACAGGGGGGGAGGAAGGGTATACGAGGGAAGGGGGGCGCCACCTGTCCACTCCTCCTCCGGCCTACCTGCAAGTCCCACAGCCGATCCGGTGTTGCCAGTCCTACCGGACAGCGGGTGGATCCCCGATTAAACCACGCCCTTCTCGCGTGCTTGGAAACCACCCTTCGTCACAATTGCGTGCAGGCTTCGGCCCGACACGCTCTTACTAGAGGTGTAAAAGTAACGAAAAAAGCGTACCCGTATGTATTCGTTACTATAACAATTAGTACTCGTTACTATCGTATCGTTACGTTACTCGTTACTTCTGATACCGCATAACATGCTATGTTATGTTGTAGCAACGAATCTAGTCGTATTGCGTACGCGTACAGTATGACGTCGCGTGAATAATAATAAATAGAATATAAACAATTAACAATATTTGATAATTAACAGTTTTTGTTAACCAAGAAACAAATAAATCTCATTAGAGCGGTTTTATTATGTTATCTCTTTTAAGATAAAAACAAAAAAAGTGAAAATACGCGATAATAAAAAACAAAAACATACCTATTTCTAATTTGTAAAAAATACTTTCTTATAAACAGTAAAAAACTTGAACGACGAATTTCCAAATTATACTTTACTTAATAAACAAACGTTCTTTGTAACGTAAATTCATCGAATATGCGCGTGCATGCGTAAAACATACGAAAAATGCGAGTAACGAAATCCAGCCGTGTGTAACGTTTCGTTACTCGTTACTAGATGGCGCACCCGTTACTCAGTAACGAATACATACGGTTTGCTACAGCTCTAGCTCTTGCAATCTTCCATTAATAGGTGCGAGTGAGAGTTCCTTTCAGTTGATCGCCAGAGATGCGTGTGTACAACACCCAACCTCGATGTAGAATTTCATGAGTTATCGTGTTGCAAATGCACTTGCAACACGAGAACTCAAACACGAAATTTAACGTATAACTCTTTAAACGAGTGTGATGAATATATACGCAAATGTTGTTTTCATCTGCATCTCCGGACGCGAATCACACGTAGTTCCCGCAAACCCGTCGCTAGAATTCGCTGCCGGAGCAGCTACGTCGACTATTGAATCATTTGATTGGCAGACCGAAATTTTAAAATGTATAATGAAACAGTTCCGATAAAAGAGAAAAAAAGACTTGAAAAAAAAACTGAACCCCGGTTTTGGACCTAATTTTTGGCGAGGAATTTATTAAAATACTGACATATTGTTAAATTTCTTAAACAGTTAATACTGCACTGTAAGAATATTTTGTACTTTTTACAAGGAAATTCCTTGGAAACCCAGTTGTCAACGATATCACTTGTAAAACTGCAAAGTAAAGCTTTGTAAAATTGCAAATGGTACAACCCTTTGCCTTGATAATTTTCTACCACACGTTGCATATGATGCTGAATCTTGACAAAACAAAGAATACAAAATGGCGCAGTGAAAGTGACTGACATGCTAGCTGTACAGGCGCTCATACATTGGTCGGAACTTTGTGAAATATGCGTGAGCTTGACATGTAGGCTACTGTGTGTAGTACCGAAGTGAAATAACACCAAATAATATTGATATACTTTACTTTGATCTCATATCAATACAAGAGACCGGAAAATTTCGCAAGTTTATTTCGCGATAGGTTAAAATTCAAACACTTATACGTTTGCGATCCTTCTACTGTTGGAGCACGGTTCACTTGGAAGACTCTGGGCCAATGAGAGAGACTCTCAGCCAAAGAAGTGTCTAATTACGGGTAACTCAGTCTAGACAACTCTCGGATCAGCAGCCAATGAGCAGGGGATATTTGCTCAAGTGTGTAGAGGACTGTAGAGTCTATCCTAAAGGTAATTGAAACAGCGAATTTTTCCGGTCCCTTATCATTACTTAACTAAAAATAATGCAAATTAAGCTTAAAATAATAATGGCTGTTACTCCAGATACTAACTTAAATCCCCAGTTTTCGTATAATGATTTCATAGAAATTTTAACTTTTAATTACGTACCACACCTGAGGTTCGCATGTAAACATAGTATTTGTTAATCATACAGCCACTTAATTTATTGACACGCGGTGAGAATATTGTATTTTTAAAAATAAACAAACAATACCTTTCGCATATTTGTCAAGTTGATCATTTTTTTTATAATGACTTAGAAGGGGAGTGGCCTTATTGAGTGGCCACTCTGTATTACCAGACTAATAACACCCCTGGTACCAGGTATAGATCGCTGGTGCTCAAAAATGCTAGAATTTTTACCTTCAGCTAAATTTATAGTCAACATCTATTTATTGAATGTTATAAACTAAAAACATTTGTCCTCTTTTTTTGTACTGAACAATTTTTGACGTGACAACGTCTAATAAATCGATGAACGCCGGCTGCACGCACGAAAAAATTTCCCGTTGCGCACATTTTTCCGTTACGCTGTGTCCCGTTACGCTCATTGTACGCTTGCGCCGCATCTATCTCTCTTCCACTCGACTGTTTATAAAGTGAAGTGAAAAGTTAATGTGGTTTTCATTGCTTATTACAACAACAATTTCGGCAATATAGGTTAATTATTCTTTCATTTTAAAAATCTGATTACTAGTATAATTTCAAGTATTTATTCTTTTATTATTAAAATAAAAATTATTCAGTTTAATTCATAAAGTATGCAATCATTTCATCAATGTTTTGTTATGACGTTGTCACGTTAAACTATCGTCCGTAAACCGACTTTACAGACAACCAATTTTTTCAATTTCTGTGAAGTTTTGATACTGTAAATATTTTCCAATTTTTTTGAACATAGGCTATAAGTATACTGTTTTTACGACAAACACAAGGGTCTTAGTTGGCATGAGGGTCGTGGGTTCGATCCCAGCTCTGCGGCTTAACTCAAGCATGCTGTAATGTTTGTTCTAACGTGTTTGTTCATAATATATATATATATATATATATAAGTTTCATTTTTTTTTAAAATCACAAACGTTTTCTTGATTATTTATATGTTTTCAAAAGTGTTCACATCAGAGTCAAAGCAGTAATCTCTGCATTTGCGCTGCACGCTTGAAGCCTACGATTGTGTTGCTGGCCCAGCTAAAGTCGTGACCACGGTGGAGCGAGTAGTTTCGCAAATGCCGTGACGTCAGCTGCAGGGTGGTACAGAAGGGGAGAAGGGGGTCTCGAGTATCTGACGCGTCGGCTGAAAGGGGGAAGCGAACAGGATGCGCGTGGCTCTGAGTAAGCATTCCACGTCAGCCATGTGACATAGAATACGAGGCGTGGAAACGTCTCTCAAAAAAGGCTTGGTTTCACCTCCAACCAATACTTTAGAGCAGGTGAAGTACAGAGAAGTCCTCTCAAGCAGACTTGGATTTACCGTCAACCACTACGTAGAGCACGAGATGGACCTAGAAACCACTCAACTAAGCTTTGTTTCACCTCCAACAACTGTCGTAGAGCACGTGAGGTACAGAGAAGTCACTCAAGCAGACTTGGATTCACCGTCAACCACTACCGTATGTGGTACAGAGTTGTCACTTAAAAAGGTTTGGTTCCACCTCCATCCAATGCCATAGGTAGAGACCGGAAAAATTCGCGGGTTAGGTGACCTTCAGGATAGACTATACAGTCCTGTACATATATACTAAGGAAAATAACGCCAGTTCATTGGATGCTGACCTGCGAGTCGTCTCTACTGGTTTGCCTGTGATTCGATACTTCTTTGGTTGAGTGTTTCTCATTGGCCTAGAGCCGTGGAGACGAACACTGAGCTAATAGCAGAAGCAGCTTAAAGGTCTAATTATTTAAATTCCAGCGCATCACGAAAATAATTCGCGAATTTTTCCGGTCTCTAGCCATAGGACACTTGGGGACAAGGAGACACTAATGCAGGTTTAGTTTAACCTCCATTTACTGCCATAGACCACGTTATTTGCATAGAAGTCATTCAGTCAAGCTTGGTTTCACCTCGAGCCACTGCCTTGGAGACGTCATTTCACCTCGATTCGCTGCTATAGTGAATGACATAGACATTATTTGAAAGGGCTTAGATTCATTTCCAGCCACTGCCATAGAGCAATGAGTGACAGAGATGTCATTTAAAAGGGCTTGGTTTCACCACCAGCCACTGCCATAGAGCACGTTATAGAGAGGATGTCACTCAAGCAAGCTTGATTTCACCATTATACTTTTTTTTTCATCTTGAACTATATGTGAACACTGGCTACATTTCAAACGATTAGTAGCGCTAGTACCTAGTGGAAAACATTTTACAAGTGGTGGTTTGTACCGCTAATAGTTCCTGCTTAAGTATTATGTGATGTAAGTAACTGCAGGGTTACGAAAGTTACGAAATTCATAGAAAAAATAAGGCATCTGGATGGATGACTTGACACGATAGCCACGAAAAAGTAAAAAAATAACAGTCATGGTGCTTAAGTCATGATACTAAAATTTCCAACAGCCTTTTTTTTTTTTTTGCTAACTTGATTTATGTTTTTGGAAGCCTCACTCCACCAGTTTATAGTCGCAAATTAAATGTAAATATTTGGAGTCAGTCCACTTAAATCACATTGAAAAAAATCCATAATATTATTTTAGCTTTATAACTTAAATATCAGTACGTTCTTCTAAATGGTAGTTATATATGTTAATTTTGCTTAAGTTTAATTTTGAATATTATATTAGTGTATAAATTACCCCTGTTTTACAAACTAAAGTCTCAAAAACTTTTAATAAACGGCCCTGAAAATGTCTTCAAATGGTTTATCCATGTATTTCTGACACACTTAAGGGCGCTGTTTGTCTGGGCACACACACGGTGCGCAGAGCTTCAGGGGTGGGGGGGGGGGGGGACACGCGATTTTAAACTACTCAAGATATCCAAGTGTGGTCTGTTTACGAAAACATTTAAAAATTTGCTGAGGGCCGGAAAGTACTTTTGATTTTGGATTAATTTTTTAAACTGTATTTTTTAGAAGTGATAAAATTGCTAAAATACGTGTTTTCAGAGTAATTTTTAGGCATAAATCAAACGGTAAAGATTCTTGAAAGTACTTAAGGGACTTGAATTACACCTTTACCTTCATTTCTATGCTATATAATGATACGGTCACCGCTCAATTTTCACAATTATTCCATGACGACGAGAAGGCCGCGCGCCAGTACAGAGCCTTGCGCTTAGAGGTGACCTTGCGCTAGAATCACCAGCAGGCGTCGCGCTTATCATCCCGCCTCACTAACACACATACACTTCGAAGAGAAGAGCCCCTTAACAGTGACGTTAAACTGTAATTTTACGTCTTCTTTTATACTCTTAAACCCCCACCCCCGGTTTTTTCCACAACGTTTTTTTTTTAATCCTTCCATCACTATCACTGTAAAAACATAATATTGTTTAACTTAAACATTCTAGAGTTAAATCAAATATATTATGTTTGGTTATATAACTAAAATAATGTGTGTGTGAAACTAATATTCCATAAAGTTTACTTTATTTTAGCTAGTAACACAAACTTTTTTTATGGCAACAGTTATTTTTTCACCTTTCCAATGACAACACTGTCTTGCTTTTACTGTTAATTAACATGTCAAACAAAAACAAAAAATATATATTAGGTTAGCGGCCTGCATATTCTCGTTATCATTTGCAGACGAATTGGATAGAATGTATAGCACTAAGAATAAAGAAAAAAAGGGGGGTGAATAGAATGTATAGCACTAAACAGGGGGAAAAAAAAGAGTGACAGTGGAAAGATTAATCGAAGTACGAAATTCAATTTCCCAACAGTCATGTGCATACCGGACATAAGTAGGGACTGGAAAAATTCGCGGGTTCAATGATCTCCAGGCTAGACTCCACGATCCTGTGCACACTCGGGCAAAAGTCGCCTGTTCATTGGCTGCTGACTTGTGAGGTGTCTCAATTGGGAGACTCGTGATTCGATACTGCTTTGACTGAGGGCCTATAATTGGCCCACAGTCATCCAGGTTAACTGCGAACCAATGGCAGAAGTTGCATAAAAATACAATTATTTGCATTCTAGCATATCGCGAAATGAATCCGCGAATTTTTCCGGTCTCTAGACATAAGGTAAAATGAACAAGATACACAGCAATTTTTTGTGTATGGTTATAGTTATGTATAATACAGTTTGGTGCCACAAAATATTTCGTGTTTCGCTGGTCTCTATACCGGCAGACCATTTCCACAAGCATCTAGTTATCCGACGCCAGTTCGTTTTCCCGCAGCGAGTGTCGGCCGTAGCGACGGGAGTTTATCGCGTCACCGAAACGCGCTCGCTCCACAGGCGCGAGATCCCTCGTGTCGGCGATAAAAAATATATATATTCGCACGGGACTGAGTCGTCAAAGCGGAGCATCAAGCCCGAATGACGTCAGCGTCGCGGACAAAAGCCTACCACCCTCCCCCCCCCCCTCCTTAAAAGCCTACCTCGTCGGCCATTACCCACGTACGCTAAACCTGTCAGGCCGCAATGGCGCTGTCAGTTCGTGTGCCACGGCTCTTACCTGCGACGCGAAACATACTTTCGTTGATATCTGTAAACACGAATAATTGGTGCAGATACGCGATTACTTGTTGAGTTATTTCACGCTACGCGCTAGAACTCAACTGTTCCATATACGTATCAAATCGCTAGAGGCTGTAGAAATTCGCGTATTCATTTCGCGTCATGCTGGAATAAAAATACACGTACCTTCATGTCGCATATGTTGAGCACACCTATGACTTTGAATTCTACTTTGAGGCGAGACGTATTCGTGAAATTTACGGGTCGATAAACATTTTCCATAATTAAAACATATCCTAACAAATTTTGGATATTCATACCATTCGTAATTTCTCACGCACGCACACACCAACACACACACACACTCATATGTATATGGTGCATTGTTGTACGATCTAATCCAGTGTAGGTTTAGTTGGTTCTAGGTTAAATGAGCACATTAAAATTGTTGGTTTTGTTTATGAATAAAATCACTAGTTCTAAATTGTATTTAAAATCTTTATTTTTATTTAGCCAGACGTCTCTACGACAGCGAAGCCATTAAAGGCAGAAACGTACATCGCAAAGCTATGATGATTTTTTTTTTACTATAAGCCATAATAAAGTCATTTCCCAATATATATGTTCTGAATAGTGGTGGCTTAACGTTTTGAAAAAAAAATTATAGTCAATAAAATCAACCAATTTCTGAAACATTTTATAACAAGTTGGTTGTTTAATATTCCATTACTCTGAAATACAGTAATTACGAAATGGAAGTACTGTGACATCTGTGAGAAAATAACTACAATCTTAGGATTTCTCAAAAGATTACCTTATACAGCGCGCAACTTACTATGCATTCACCGTCAATGGGTTTTCGCAAACTAGTAGCAAAGAGCTGGAGCTAAAAAAATTTGTTACTATTCCTCACAAGCTATTGCTCAAACTTTCTTTTATAAATGATGTTCTTCCTTTTGTTTCTGTTTATTATCGTATGTCACCATGGACATGGAAGAGGTTCAATTCCGACATGGCAGTTGCGTTGGTGGTGAAATTATGGTACTTTGTAGTGTACGAAGAAAAAAAATTATGATGTGCTGCATGCAGCCGCCAATGAAAAAAATTATGGTACACTAGAGTGAAATGAAAAATAATGGTACGCAGAAGTGTGTGTTGATAATAATATGGTTTAAAATATGATACTACGTAATTGGTGTTCGTATTCCTCCCACCCACAAGGCATTTGAGATGGCTCTTCCCTTACCCCTGGTGAAAGTGAGTGAAAGAATTTAGTGTGTGATGTCCGTTTTTATATTGATGCGTTCTTGCCGTTTCTAATGTCCTCGCGTTCGAAGATGCGTTAAAAATCAATGATCTTGTACATAAAAATTAATGTTTGCGTGTTCGTCTTCTATGCTTTCGCGCACCGTTCATCCGATTTACTTGAAACCTTGTACAGTTGTTTTTGAGGTCGGATGGGTGAATCTGTTTCCGTATTTCGTTTTAAAAATGTATTTTTGGAACAGTGAAATGGACTTAAACGAGGGGCGAGAAGTAATCCAGATTTTATGCATAACCTTCAACATGCTATAGGTGGTCAAATTCAGGAGAATGCAAGAGTTTTAAAATGTATTTCAATAATGAAGGCTCTGTGCCATGCCAAGGCAAGGCAATTTCGTAATAACTAGAATTGTTTTTTCCCCCTATTCATCTAATTATTTAATTTTAATATTTTCACTTATTAGGTTAAGCATTTTATCACAAAAAAATTATGATTAATTATTTATCAAAAACGTTTATTGAATAAAATTGAATAAATTTCATTATTTTTGAAAAACCTTTGTTTTAGAAATTCTAAAACTATGCTGGTTTTAGTTTGTGATGTATAATATTTACTATTTTACACATGAAACGCCCAGTAATGATATTTGAAAGCACACAAGGAAGGGCCTTGCGTCACACCTTCATCGTCATTCCTCCGCCATCTAATTTTATGGTTCCCACTCAAATTTTAGTAGTTGTCCTACGCACGACGAGAAGACCCGCGCGCCAGTTCAGAGCTTGTACCGCGCTAGAAGCACCAGGGAGCGTCGCACTTGCACAGACAACCCGCCGACGAGGTGCGCCCCTTAATGAGTTGTAATTTCTGAGCGGATGCATGCGGTCGTCAACGGAGATTGAATTATCGTCTCGAGAGACCACGTGGAGGCGTCGTATCTCGCCGAACCACCCCCTAGGAATGTAATTCGAGCCAGCGATAATAAGTAATTTTTCGTGACCGGGAAACAGATCCGTGTGATGATAATTCTTATACCCGTGAGGGTAAAAAAAATCTCGCTACTGTTCCACACAGTTGGCTAACCCCCCGTCCCCACCCACAATTAAGCCGTTTCTCCATTAAAAAAAAATACGTCTCCTACCAAATGCCGGGAGTGGGAAAAATATATCAAAATTCAAGGCTGCGCGATTGTCAGTGAGATATGAAAAGTGATTCCAAGCCAACAAATTATTTAAATTAATAAAAATTATTATTTTTTTTGACTAATACTTAATGCAAAATGATCACGCTTTGATCTCTCTATCAAAAAGAAAGAGGACCACAATATTGAAGTAAAGAACATAGATTAATAACTACGTGAATTTAACCTCATTACAATTAATATCATAATGAAACATGATAACGTATTTAAATATGGAATAAGAGTAATAATTAGGGGCATGAATATTTCGCGAAAAGATTCCGAGACCAGTTGAAAGTTAAAACACTGTAGCATTATCTGTGTTTCGTGATTGGGTGGTACATTTCCTATATAAGTCGATCATTTTATAAAAAATCACAGCAATTCAAACGCGTCCTGTGTGACTCGGTCAAACATGGCAACGACTTCTCTCGCAGACGGTCGCCAATCACAAGTAACAAACCGCTGGTGCGGGTACACCTTTTTGCAGCCTATTAGGCGTTCAGATGTTTTTGCGAAAAATGCATGCCCCTAGTAATAATATGCAACACCTGCACGTTCTTCCAGGACAGGAATAAAAAGAAGAAGAAGAAACAAGCAAGCAATGGCTTTCTCTGTCGCGAAAGCTGACTGGCAGATTTAATTCGCACGAAACAGGTTTTTGTGGCTTTTTTCGTGGGGAATATTAATTCCAAATTACTTGTAAGTGTCTACACGCCAGAGCTTAGTCGAAGGTCGTAATTAAAATCTGACCATGTGTTAACCATTATGTTATTTTTTTATCAGAAATTTATCATTACAAAATGATTTCCAAGTCAAAATTCTTTCTTTAATTTTTTTTTTCACTTTAACGTTTTAAGAACTATTATTACCGCTAAGAACTATTATTACCGCGCTAATGTGATTCAACTCAAGGCGTGGTAGAAAAGGATTTCGCTGACCGATATCTGAGTGATGCAATAAAAAATGAGTAAAAACTTTCACTTAGGCATGTTTGGTCAGGTTCTGGACATTATTTTATATCTCTGGTAAACTTGAAAACTTTTGAGTGGCTTAACTTTCATAGAAATTAATATACATACATACATACATTTATATTGCATAATTTTAGTGAAAATAACTGCCAAAGTTAGTTCTTAAATTTTTTTGCGTAGTATTTATAACATTTGTAAATTACAGAAATATATATATTTTTAATGTTTGAAGGTAATGTTTCTGGATAATTTATTATATGGTTATAATTTCTCTAACAAAAAAATTAATGCATTTAACCCTTTCAAATTTAAATTACTAAAATTTTAATACTTTATCACTTTTTTTTTTAGTTTCAAAACAACACATGTTTAAGACCATGTACTTTTCGAGAAAAGATGTGTATCGTGGTTGGCTGGAAGTATTTCAGGTACACATCAGCCGTCAGAACACCAATCTTTGCCATCCGTTGCGGAGGCAAACGCGTCCTGAGTGGCCCGGCCAAAATAGGGCAATGGCTTCTCTTGCCTATGACCGCCAATTAGCAACTACGAGGAAACAATCGCTAGTACGGGCCTGCCTTATTGCAGTCTAATGAGCCAACTGATTTCTTTTTCTGCGAAAAATACATTCCTCTATCCATGGTCTATTTTAATGCCATTCAAACGTGTAATGGAATATGTACATCCTAGCCATCTAGTAGGCGTTCAGTTCCCTTCCCCACAACCCCCCCCCCCCCCAAAAAAAAAAACTGTCTCCTAATGACAACGCGAATTTTTCTGGTGTCTAAAATAAAACTAAAACAAGTTTTAAAAACAATCAAATTGGAACTAGTATTATATTTAAAGTGCTGATTGACTGTGTTTGTTTAAATGGTATCAACCACTGCGCCTGTTGATATAATTTTCCGTCCTGGTGCTCGCAGACAATCGAATATCATTTCACTTAACCGTGACGTTAAGGTTTTCGGAAAGCGAGAGGGCTCGTTGCCCAGGAAACACGCCACCTCCGGCAGTTAACGAACTAAACTAATTAGCGCAAATGCGGCCGCGCGCCTGTTCAGAGAGCGCGCGTTCGACGTCGCCACGAAGCTGCGCGCCCTTCGGCGGTATCGGCTCTCTTTGAAGCAGCGTTGTGATTGGTTTTCATTTGTGATTCAAGTCGTCTTTTTTTTCCGACTCGCGAGCGAGTGTTTTCGTGGTAACGTTTTATAGTTAGGGACCGGAAAAAATTCGCGGATTCTTTTCGTGACGCGCTGGAATTCCAATAATTATACCTTTAAGCTGCTTCTGTTATTAGCTCAGTGTTCGTCTCCACGGCTCTAGGCCAATGAGAAACCCTCAACCAAAGAAGTATCGAATCACAGGCAAACCAGTAGAGACGACTCGCAGGTCAGCAGCCAATAAACTGGCGTTATTTTCCTTAGTACACATAGGACTGTATAGTCTATCCTGAAGGTCATCTAAACCGCGAATTTTTCCGTCACGTGCTGCATTATAATTGCATGCTTATTTCTTAACTACACTCTTTTTAGAATGTTATTTAACCTGAAAATAAAGGGTATAATTATGGTTACTATTTTATAAGTCCAAACTAAGCTTTATTTATAAAATTGTGTTTCTTTAAAATAACCACAGGGAGTTTTTTATATTTATTTCACACACTGAGATGATAATGAAGATAGGCTGGGCCCAGGGGTCCACCCAGCCCCGCCCTTGTGGGGGCCGTGGCGACCAGCACTGTTCGATAGCGACGTCCAACCGTCCGTCACCCGCACCCCGCGCGGTCCAGGAATGTGAAATCACGCCCCGGGCGGGTGAACGTCTCGTAAGGAGGCCGGCCGCACATTCACTCGCGGGACGCCGCTCTGACGTCACGCCACTGTCGAAACACGCGTGCGGCGCGGTCACACACACACACACACACACACGTCGTGGAAGGCCAGCGGAGCGAACGGACAGATTGCTCCGTTAACTCGCGCATGTCCGTCTGGCCTTTGAATATATATACTGTATAGAAGTCGCGAGTGGATAGGATTTACTCTACGTTTTTCAGAAGCGTATGATGAGCAGCTTGGGAACTTCACCGCTGCAGGGCGCTGCCGTAACGCCCTGTATCGTCTTAGTTGTTATTAACACGTTAGAGCGCAGCGCTGTCCCCCGCTGTCATTCTCCGCACCCCCCCCCCCCCAACAATCATTCACTGCAGCTCAAGTTCGTTCAACAGGAGGGGGAAGGGGTGTTTGAATAGTTCGACACTTGTATGCTAGGGACCACCACAAGTCGATGCCCTAGAGATGGTGGCGATTGCGGCGGTGAATTAACCAACTACCTCAAAACCGTATTAGAAATTTTAACCTGGGCTGGCGACTTCTATACAGTATATATATTCAAAGGTCTGGCGTAGGGAGCATCCAACTTTCTGGTGAGCTGAGTGGGGTAGGGGGCCGGAGGTGGTACATAAGCTGGGATGGGTAGCCTCAGCCTCTGTGTATAGCTAAAAGCTCTAAAGCTCTTCCTGGTTGCGTATGCGGCGTATCCGCATCCATGCCCATGGGGGCCCCAGGGCGGTAGGGCCTATCGGCTAAGAGCGCTGGGTTAAGAAAGAAAAAGGGGGGGGGGGAACCCCTTTCCCGGCATAATAATGTCCGTCTGGCGTATTGATGGGATGACGGACGTGACAGCAAAATATCGGCGTTATTGTTGAACAGATTCACTTCGCGATGTGCTAAGAATCCAAACACGTTTCACTTCGTTCTGCTTCTGTCGTGTGCCCACAGTTTGCCTGGACGGCTCTTGAGCCAGTGAAACACCCCCAATAAAAATGAAGTGTCGAATCACAAGCAACCCAGCTGGCTAGTTTCGCAAGTCAGTAGCCAATGAGCAGGTGGTGGTGTTTGCCCGAAAGTGGGTTGATGAAACCGCTAATTTTTCCAGTCCCTGGCCATACTAGGAACTAATGACGAGGCTAGACTAAACAGTGGCCTGTATACTCAGGCAAATAACGCCAGTTCATTTACTGCTGACTCGTGAGTCATCTCTGCTTGTTTGCCTGTGATTCGATTCCCGATACCTCTTCGGTTAAGGGTTTCTCATTGGCCCAGAGTCGTCCAGATGAACAGTGAGCTAATAGCAATAGCAGCTTAAAGGTATGTGTATTTGTATTTTAACCTATTGCGAAATGAATCCGCGAATTATATTCCGGTTTATAGCCATAACATAAGCATCACACACACGACAGCCATAATGTTTACAAGTTTTTTTTTTTAATCGACACATTCGAGATTTAACGATCATTCAGAAAGAAAATCACTTTGCGTGAACATATTTCGTAGATTTTACTGGTAAATTTAATAAACAAAATCTCCAAAATATATACGAATGAAATCAATGCATTAGTCTAACCATCATTTTAAAACAACATTCTGACACTAATTCCTTAAATTACGTGCTTGAAACGCGATGTAATTCTATAAGGTCTGTTGTGCCCGCGAATTTAGTAGCGTTGACGCAATAGATGTGTCGAACGTGATTGGCTACGATATGTTATTTTGCGACGTGTCTTTTAATAAAGTGCTCGCAGAAAAACTTTTAAATAATGGTTCAGTTTGTTAAAAGCTATTATAGCATAACAGTTTTAAATAAACACACATGCCACCAGAAGGATATTTACTGCGTTTCGACAATAGTTCATGCATTGCTGAGTAAGGTTGGCCAGTTTTAGTAAAATGTTTCAGTGGTGTCTTGCAACTACAGCAAAATAATTCTCGTTTAAGAAACGTCAGAAGAAAATTCACCTATTTTCATTTACACATCCACATTTACACATTAATTAAATATGTTGAAAACAAAAGACGAAATATATTGGGGTTATTATCTTTCTCACTTAAACAGATGTACTACTGAAGTATAGACGTCCTAAAAAAATCAATAAGAAAAGGTTTAACTTATTTAGGTCGTGATTTTCAAAGGATACCGTATAATAAGTATGCACATGAACAAAAAGTCAGTAATTAATAACGTTCCAAATTAACGGAGATGATTACATATGGAATGATTTTCTTGTTAATAAGTTTTTTTTAGCGGCGCCTTGCAGAATGTAGTAGTCATTATAAATAAATCAATAACCTGCTACAAATCGGCACAAAAAAATTAGAACATATTGATACAAAGAAAGTAAAAGTTCGGAGCAGTGGAGAAACAGACGTCAATGATTGCATAACCAAGCCCGGAGAGCAAGATTAATCGTTTTCGGTAATCTCGACGACGGCAAAGAACTTGAAACTGACGACTCAAGATGGTGCGTGGGAGATAACAAACAACACACTTTCTTCGTGTCAATGAAAATAATTGCCTATACGTAGAGACCTGCAAAATTCGCGGATTCATTCGGTGATAGGCTAGAATTAAAACACATATACCTCTTAGATAATTTTGCTATTGGCTTACTGTTCATCTGGACGAATCTCAACCAGTTATAAACCCTCAACCAAAGAAGGATCGAATCACAGACAAACCAGCTGAGACGACTTACAAGTCGGCAGCCAATGAACTTGCGTTATTTTCCCGAGTGTACAGGGACATGTGCAGTCTATCCTGAAGGCCATCGAAACCGCGAATTTTGCAGGTCTCTACCTATACGTGTAAACAATGTTATTATTCGAATTAAATAAATCTAACATTAAATCGAATATGATATAGTTATTGATAGTAAAACTTTGGTTTATGTTAACTTTATAATTATTTAGAAGTTTTAGTAATTTGGTTTGTAATACAAACTTTTTTTAAAAAGCTATAAGAGCTTAGTTGTTGCACACTTGCATTGACAATACAAGCTTGTTTTTACTGTAGATATACATGTACATGTCAAACGAAAATTTTGGTTTAGTGAAAGATAATGTTCTTGTATAATAGCTTCTGGAGCATATGCAGAAGTTATTTTTTTTTAGGGGGAGGGGAATAGAACCTATTTGACTGCTGTTTTTTTTTTTCCTTTTTTAAGTGGAAATTATGGATTTTTTTTAGCATTTATTTGGAATTTTTAGCGGAGGTATTATATTTATATATACCCCTATTACCACCCCCCAACCCCAACATGGTATTAGTAAATTGAGACGCTGTCCTAAGACGACAAACTATAAGACCCCGTTCTTTGCTTATAAAGCTATCTTTTTTTTTTTTTTTTTTTTTTTTTAACAAAAACCTTCAGACAATACGAACTATAACTCACCGAAAACATCAGAGACCGTGTATGTCCACCTCAGTTAACTACTACTTACTTTGTAAAATACGCGTCTCTTTAACCTTATACATGCATGAAAATGAAAAAGTGGTAAGTTCACGAGATCAACCGAAACGATCATAAACTCACAGATTTTTAATATTTGAATAATTTTAAGAGCATGCCTTTTTTTTACGGTTTCCGTTAGAAAAAAATGTCAAGTCCATGCTTTTTAGATCCGAAAATAAATACTATTTGTCAATTACAGTTAATGGTTATAGTATATGATTTTGTTTTAAGTTGTTACAGAATGAGTCTGAATTCGAACGACAAACTTCCGCTGCAGGTTCATCAACAACACAGTAAGTTAAAACTTATTGTCTAATGAAAAATTATTGGTTTATGGTCTAATTTGCTTCCCAGACTGGTATACGTCTTAGAATTTGGAGCTGAACAAACATTTTTGTTGTATATAACAAAGAAAGTATTTGAAATATAACACTGAGTGTCTGGCATATGTTTAATTGAATGAAGTTCTGCCATTACCGCGTTTTTTCGCTGTGGAAAAATAATTTGATTGAAATAAATTTGAAGGGGGGTGGGGGTTGTAGTAACACGCCACAAATAAAATAAAGATGGTACCCCCAAAATTATTTCAATGAAATAATTTTACTACAGCCACAAAATTCTAGGTTGTTGTAGAACTTCGTTCGATTAAACATATTCCAGACACTCAATGATCGATCTTCATTTGTTTTTATTTATTTTTGATATTAAAAGGTTGTACAGTCCTACATTCAAAGACGTATCTCATCCTGTGAATCATTTTAGACCATATGTCGTATTTTCAACTTATTTTGTCGTTATGTCCCTTTAGCCAAAGTTTGTAAGCTGGATTCAGACTCACTCTGCAGCTTGAATCAAATACAATGTGAACACATTTATTTAATGACATTTCCTTCCAACTATTAGGTAGTGTGTACATTTATTTCACCGAAAACAGCACTTTCTTCAGCTGAGAAGCTTCAGGTAGTCTACGAAATGAAATAATCTTGTCGTTAGATTATCGGCGGTGAGATCTTTTAGGGAATGAGTCACTATGGCTCAACCTGTCTTGGGATGGAATGATGAGTTTCAGCCACCTGACAGCTGATAACTTATCAAAGCATTAAATAATCGTCGCAACTGCTGACTGTGCGCCTAAGTTATTCCCTTGCGAAATTACGGTTTAGCCCGGCGATGATTTAGATGTTTGACTTCTCGAAATGGCTGTCATCCTCTTTCTGTGATGTAGGGTGAGACGCATAATATGATTGGAAAGTCAGCGCGCTTTTACTAGATTCATAATCGCGTTATTCTTATATTTTTAATGCCTTTACAAATTTTCTTTTTGTCTCATGTTGCGAATTTGCCCTTGCGATGTAGACTCTCGCCGCACGATATTTTAAAAGACCATAGCATAGTATCTGTTGAAGAAATTACAATTGTGGCCATTAAAAAAAATGAATTACACAAATACTTAACTTCAATGACTTTCAAGGGCGGCTTCAGGGCAACTGCCCGGGGCCTTGCGTCGAACCCTTTTATTTTCTTTCATTGTCCTTGTTCGTTGAGTTCTCTGTGAAAAATAATGGAAATTTATGAGAAAAGAAACAATCCAATTGGAACTAGTATGATATTTAAAGTGCTGATCAATACCTTTCGAGTTCATCGGGTTTTCATGATTGAGTATTAAACAAAACTTTCAAAGATTTTATTGCATCATTTAATGATGCGATTTCAACAGAGTTGCAATGAGTTCAATTCCAAATTTTTAAGAACTGAGTCTCCAAACTTTCTTTTCTTTCGAGTGTATTCTGCTGACTCCACAGGGAACTATTCGCATCATCCAGTCACTACTTGCCTCAGGTATTCTAATAAATTATTAAGTGTGCTTTAACGAAGACCAATTTTGAACTAAATACTTTGAAGCGGAAGGCATCTTTTGTTTCCTATCTCTGCCCCTTTAATATGTTGTGTGGATGTATTAAAAATCTTATATATCAGTGACTACATTAAAATTAACCAAGTCTTTCGAAATTCAGTTATTTGTTTCTTCCAAAAATAGTCTGTAAGCAAATGAAATTTTTTTAAAATTCATGTACTAGCGGAAACTCATTCGGAATGTTAGTGAGTTCTAAATATATATAAGATTAAACACAGAAATTCTTTGAGCAATGTGGTTGGCAAAGTTTATTCTTTAAAATTTACAAACATAGCCTTGTAAATTCTACAGTAAGTTCCTTAATGGTTTATGCGAGCAAGAAATAATTATTGTAATCTTCCATAATCCGATAAACTTGAAGCGTCATGCATTTTGTGTTTTTCGCATCGTTGCGTTCTTAAATAAACTTTTAACGTGACAACGTCTAATAAATCGATGAACGCCGGCTGCACGCACGAAAAAGTGTCCCGTTACGCAAATTGTCCCTTTACTCTGTGTCCCGTTACGCTCATTGTACGCTTGCGCCGCATCTATCTCTCTTCCAATCCATTGGAACAACCATCGATTTGAATTTTTCAAGACACATTAAAGAAACACTCCCATTCGTTTCCTACTTTTCCTATCATCGTCCTATCCTTAACAGAATAACACAGATTGGAAGAAGTTAAATAGCAAACATGTATAAAAGTTATAGTTAAAATAATCTCTTCGTTAAAGTAATAAACATATTTGAATTAACGAGTGCAAATAAAAGTAAATTTATCAATTAAATTGTAGATTCCATTTCACTACTTTGTATCCACACAAAATAGTGATCATTCAATAAAATGATTCAATTTTATTCATAAAAGTATGCAATAATTTCATCAAGGTTTTGTTATGACTTTGTCACGTTAAACTATCGTCCGTAAACCGACTTTACAGACAACCAATTTTTTTTTATGTTTTAAATGTTAGTTTGAGCTTTATTTATAACATGTTAGAATGATAACGCTACAGCTACTAAAAACTAAAACGCATACAAAACTAAAATTTTTTTTTTTTTTTTGCAAAACTCCGTTCCCCCGGAGAAACCCCCGGAATGGCCACCGCATGGGGAGCCCAAGAAAAGAAACGGGCTCCCCATTTGGAAGCCACCTGGAAGGTTTTTTTCTGTTCCACCCACCGTTTCTTTGGTAGCCTGACTTGTTACAAGGGATTGTATTCCTACCAGAGAAAATGCCACCATTTTGTCTGGGCAATCCGCCTTGGAGGAGCCGGGGCGCGAACCCGGGTCCTACAAGTCACAAGGCAGGCGCTCTACCCCAGAACCAGAGTAGTAGAGCGACGATCTGCAGTCTTCTTAACACTAACAAGACGTTATTCCACGAGTTTACTGTAGTTTGGTTTATCATAAACACGTGCTTACTTCTGACAGTTTATTTAGGAAGTAATCGTGTACGTATGTAGGATATTAAAAATAAATAAAAAAATTATACGTGAGCAAGTCTTTCAAAAAGATCTAACCTAGGTATCAAGCAAATTCAAGAGTTCTCATGTTGCAATTACAATTATAATATAAAAAAATTCCCTTTCGGCATAGCCTACAGGCGTACGTAAATTTCGAATTTTTAACTTAATGTAAGTAGGTAACATATTTATTTTACAAAATGATCAATTAAACATTTTTCATTTACATGAATCCACCATTTGATCTTCAAAAACTATTCTTCATCCCTTGCACTAATAACGTGGTCGTTTAAAAATTGTATTTATATAAAAAAATATCAACCCTTGTTATTTCCACCCCTTGAAGTAATGGTTAGTTAGATAAAAATTTATTTCAACACAATTTTTGTCAATATTTATAAATAAATTAAAATAACAATGGATTCGATAGCGTACATAGTATTGAAAATTTATTTATTCTTATTCCAACCCTAGGTTTTTATTATCCCCTGCACAAATGTTTGTATTATCACAATTTGTTTCAGACAGAAGTTTTAGATAAAAGTTATAAGATTTACAAACAATTCGAATGAATTTGATGGTGTGCTTACTAAGGGAGTTATGAATTTATTTTCGTATTTTAACACCTATTTATCCATCCTCTGCATGGTTGGTTGTACCAGAAAGTGTTTCAGACAAATGTTTTAGGTAAGATTTGTAGGGTTTGCAAACAATTTGAACGGATTTGATAGTGTGCATACTAACGTAGATTATTTTTTTTTTTTTTCAATTTTTGCTTTGCAATAGGTTATTTTGGCAGCTAGTTACCCAAGCAATTCCAAGTAAAACGTTATTTCTCACAACTGTGTAAAATATAATTATTGTCAACGCATGCTAGTGTACACGCGTGCACACGCAGTAGCTCAGCTAACTCATGTTGGTATATCCGTGCACTCTGTACACAAATGTAGGAATTACGTTATTGAATCGAGAGCATCAATGTAAGTATTACGCCATTCTGCTTCGTACCAATCTGACTTTATTTTCCAGGTGGTCTGAAAGTGGTAAAACATCTTTGAATTTGGGGGACGGGGAATGATAAAGGGAAGGTTTTAAGTGGTATCGAATATTTCTTAGTTAAATTTGGAGTGCGAAATCTTAAAAGTTATATCACTTAAAAAAGTTTTCAAATATTTTTATATATCTACATAATAAAAAATACGCTCTAAAAATAACATAAATAGTTTTCACAGAAATGCCAGGGGATGACTTTAAGAGAAAACTTATTTTTTTTTTAATCTCTAAAGGAAATGTTTGAAGTGTAAACATCTTAGCTCTCGGTGTAAAGTATTTGGTAGAAGTAATTTCGTGAAAATGGAACGGAATTCGGAAAAACTGAAATGTGGCACAAAGATGGCAGACCGACGAATAGCAACATAACACATCTTATATATTATATATATTCTTATATAGTCACTTTCGTAAACATTAGGGTACATACCAAACGTATTTGTCTGCCAAATAGAGCTTTATGATAGTGAAACTATCCCGGAATCAATTTGGTAAATTAAAATAGTCACAGTAAAAATTAATCTCAATACCTAAGAAACTTGGCCTCAATTGATTAAAATACGTTTTCTCCTTAAAAAATTGTCAACGTGCTTCTTAAAACAGCGGTAGAGCACTGGTTTGTTAATCTCAAAGTACGTGGTTCAAATCTCGCCCCTGTAATTAGTTTTTACGTTTTTTAATAACATAGTATAATAATGTTAAATCATCTCAGTAAAGTTAAGGTTTTTTTTTTTTGATGGAAATATTTACAGACTCGTTTCTGTAGTTTAAACAGAAACAAATACATACTAAGTGTTATAATATGTGTTTTAAATTTTTCAGATTAGTTGTTTTTAGTTATACCTTAAAAGTAATATCTCCTAACTGTGCGGAAAATTTATAGTATTAACTGTTAGAGAATGTTTACAAGACGGACGGTATTTTAATAAAATTCCTTGTTGAAAATCAGGTTTTGTATTTTTTTAAAAGTCTTTTTCGTTTTTATCGGACCCATTTATAATATTTTAACATTTGGTTCTGTTTTGTTCTTCCATCTGCGGGTGGATGGTGGCAAGCAACGTTTACGATTCAGCTGGCGCAGAATGTAAGTGTGGTATTCGCGTCTAGATATATTTTTTCAAGTAGCCTACTTGAAAAGCGAATGTTTTTTTTATTGATAAGTACATATATTTATCCCGCTGGGCATTATTTTTTAAGAGTTCTGCTTTAAACTTCCGTGTCCGGGTCTCGTATTACGAGTTTATTTGCAACGTGAAACACCCACGAGAACACGTGAGGTTAGAATGATGTTAACACGTCATTGGCGAGTAGTGAAATACACGCTGTCCCGGACTCCGTGCTCCGGTGATCCGCCGCCTCCGGAACCCGAAGCTAGGCGCGACAGCTGGTGGGGCGAGGCATGGGCGTCGCAACCGGGGCGGGGTACGGGGGGGGGGACACGTCCCCCCCCCCCCCCCAATAATAAAAGTCTTCAATTTCGTCCCCTCCAATAATATATTTAGTTTTGTAGTTATATTAAAAATATTATTTCTATTATACAACCCATATGTTGCGCATGGTGCATTTAGTCCAATCGTGGTAATGTGAGCACTGTTTTTTTTTACAAATTTGTTCTGCGAAAATATTTTTCAAAAAAAATAAATTATATATTGCAACCAACTATAATTAGAATATTCAGGAAAGAAAATGCATAAAAACCACCTTTTTGCACCGTCAAACCCCAAATTTTCCCGGGGGGAGGACCCCCGGACCCCCCACTTAATTCCCAGGGGATGGATATTCCTCAACAACTAAATCAATTGCAGTCCCCCCCCCCCAAAAAAAAATGTATCCTTGCGACGCCCATGGGTGAGGGACAGATCGGCGGCGGCGGTGGAACCACGCACCGCGAGAGGGTTGTGCCAGTGACGGAACGCGGCCCTCCTCTGACCTACAGCGGGGCCGGAAGAAGACGCCCGGAGAAAGCCGGCGCCCGTTCGGCTGCGACTTCCCCGAAGGCGTCCTCGCCCCGCATGAGGTTGGGGGGGGGGGAGGGAGACACTCCCTGAAGCGTTCCACGGCCCCGCCGCATCCGCGAGGGTGAAGGAAATAAACTGACTCAGCACGGAGTCACCGAGAGAATACGTCTACCCACGCTACTAAATAACGCTGGTGGCGGATGAACGGTTCTGTTTAGGTTTTTTTTTTTTTTTTTTTTTTTTTAGTGCATTTCCAGGACAGCGATGATGGTTAAAACGCGTGTTTTCCGGATTATTTTTAGGTATGAAACACCCGGTAAAAGATTCTTGAAAACACTCAAGGGACTTGCTTTATTTTCAACTTTGTCTTCATTTCTTCCGCCATATATACAGTAAAATCCGTTTATTATGACTCCGCCTATATTGACGAACCGCCTATTATGACGTAATAACACAACGAAATTTGGTTTTCATATAAAATACTTTGTAAATAAGTCGGATATAATGACTTTGCTTACAGTGACATGTCGCTTATTGTGACCCATTTTTAATAAATTATGTCCGGCTATAATGACCGACATGATTCTTTACACCTTCGGCAATGTTCGTTAATTCCCCGATGACATGGCACGTGGCTCATTTTTGTTTTGAACTTCAGTGAGTAATTGACAGTTGAAGGTCACGCATTGTTGTTTGTGATATCCTGTGGAAAAAAAAGTAATCTGAACGCCGTAAAGCATTTACGATTGAGGAGAAAGGTGCAATTATGTAATGTTATGCAGTTGCCAGTTCGTCGCACTTAAAGGCATACGGCGCTAGGAGCACCAGCGAGTGTCGTACTTATCAACCCGCCTCACCCACACATGAATTGTTTGACAGGCAACAGCTAAAAAGGGGGGGGGGGGGGGGAAATACTGAAATTTCGTATGATCCAACTATTAGCAATCTGGAGAGAAGGTAAAATGTCGCAACAGCCAAGTGTGTGGAGTCTTAGCGTGGCACCGGTAAATAACGCAAATTTTGCAGGCCTCTTTTCTTTTTTATGCTCTTTAATTGCGTCGGTGTGTTAAATTTGCATACAATTCCTCACAACTTAATCTCATCATCAACGTCGTTAGTCCGCTGTGTGTTCGCGCACGCTGTAGAGACGCCGATGGCGGCGGAGCGATACGCGCGCTCCCGTTGCGGCCGACGTAACGGAGTCACGCGCGCCGCTTTGCCTGTCGCGGTCCGCGGCGCGAAATAACACCTCCAGTACAGCTTACCCCCACCCCCCTCTGCCTCTCTCTCTCTCTCTCTCTCTGTCTCTCTCTCTCTGTCTCTCTCTCTCTCTCTGTCTCTCTCTCTCTCTCTGGCGCTGGTGTGCTGTATGCACGCGTGCCCTGCGGTCACGGGGAAAAATAAAAATTATAAAGAAAAAACAAACATGATTTGCATATTCTTCGCGCCAGCTCGCCGACCTGGGAAAGCAACCACCGAGAATTTTATCACTGCCGTAAAATTATTTCATTCAAATAATTGGGCGTAGCGTAACGTCACAAAAATGTGTTGAACATAAAGATGTAACGGCCAATTATCTCAGAGAAATCATTTTACGACAGCGACAAGTTTTGTTCAATATACGACGCTTAGTGTTCTATGTATGTTAAATCCTTTATATAACATTTACTGTAAAAATGTTGTTCATCTCCAAGTTCAGCCTTGGGAATCACTTTATACCACTAGTCGTATGGAGGTTTTCAACTTACTTGGTCGTGATGAACCTGCAGTTGAAGTGTGTCTGTCGAATTCAGACTCATTCTTAATGTAAGCCATCTCCGATTCGTTTTAACAATTTTCTTGCCGTGTTTACGTTACCGTCAACTACAGTTCGACCCACCGTGTCTGAGCATAGGGAAGCTATAAGTGTACTCCCGGTTAGGGGAAACTAAGTGCGTATCAGGCCGATGCCTAACTGATGCCATGACCGAACTCCTCTATCTTTTAACTAGTTAAGTTGGGCCCAGGTAAAACACTGGACTCAGTCATGCGGGGTACAATAAGCCATGCATTCAGAGTGCAGGTTAAGTACGGGACTTACGAGGATGTACGTACCAGGATAAGAGTTGGGCTGAGGAGAAAAGTTTCTACCGTGCATTGCTTGGGTGTTTGGATACAAGGTCCGCATTAGGAGCGTATCAGCATCTGAATTTGGTATAGGCCTAACCGCTGGCGGTGAGCGACTGAGCTTTCGTCACACACCATCCCACCCACCCACCCCCCCGACCGTCTGTCAGTCAGACTTACAAACAAAGAAGCCAATTATTATGGGTAGTAGAATTTTAATGAAGATTTGATTGATCGATTCGCGAGAGCAAGTGCGTTTGGCTACACTCCAGAAAGTACAGAGCGACGGGTCGCCTGTCGCCAGCAAAAGGCAGTCGGCAGTAGCGAAAGGGAAGCCCTGGCCAGCCCCAGCGCCCATGCAGCACACCAGTGGCTGTAGCTGCCTCCCTCCAGGGCTCGTCCCCGAGCCCGAGGGTCTCGGTTTACGAGCCCTGCAGGTCCCTCCCCGGGGTGTTCCAACGATGCCGCGGCGCGCCATTAACTCCGAGTGGCCGCCGATACACACACGCGCGCGCGCTCCCTTTCTCTTCGCCCTCTCAATCGCTGGGTGAAGTGAGGAGGGAGAGGGACCGTGAAAGAGGGCTGGGTTTCACTTATTGGTCAAGGTCACTGTCCGAGGTCGACACCATCCCCTACAGATGTGAGGTTTTTTGGGGAAAAAAAAATACCACTTATTTAGTCAGGAAATTTTTTTTCTTCCCCCCCCCCCAACACCAACATAAATTTACGTAGTTAACATAAATTGAAATACTAATATATATATATATATATATATATAGTACATGCTATCTATGATGTATTCTGTACGTGTGTATAGTGTCTAGTAGTTATTTTCTAATTAGAGCCATGTAAATTAGCGAAAATAATGTAAACCTCATTAGACTGTAATATGGTATGTCCGCGACAGATTCTTCTTGTACTTGGCGGCCTTGTTTCCCCGGACCATTCAGAACGCGTTTGCTTCCCCGCCGAATGGCTGTGATTGGTGTGCTGGCGTTGAAACTGTGCAGCATTTTTGTCTGTATTTCCGTGGGTTGGCTGGGTTCATTTCAGGTACATATCTGCTGTTAGCACACATTAATCACAGCCTTTCGGTGGAGAAGCAAAACGCGTCCTGAAAGGCCCGGTCAAATAAGGTGATTGTTTCTCTCACAGACGGCCGCAAATTTGCAAAGGGACAATCGCTAGCGTGGGCATACCTTATTGCTAGAGACCTGCAAAATTCGCGGATTCATTCGGTGATAGGCTAGAATTAAAACACATATACCTCTTAGATAATTTTGCTATTGGCTTACTGTTCATCTGGACGAATCTCAACCAGTTATAAACCCTCAACCAAAGAAGGATCGAATCACAGACAAACCAGCTGAGACGACTTACAAGTCGGCAGCCAATGAACTTGCGTTATTTGCCCGAGTGTACAGGGACATGTGCAGTCTATCCTGAAGGCCATCGAAACCGCGAATTTTGCAGGTCTCTACTTATTGCAATGTAATAGGAGATCAGATTATTTCGCGTAAAACACATGCCTCTACCTACGACCCAAGAGAAAATTTTATTTAATCATAATATGGTGTACATTTCAGACGGTTCCTAAATATTAACGCTAATTTGGTAGATCTCTACTATCGGGTGTATTATTACTGAAATCGACGTCACGAAAAAAGAAAGAAAGAAAGAAAAAGCATGTGAACGACGAACCAGAATGATCAAATCCCGAGTTGTTTTGCTTTATTAGTGAAGGGGTGTCCCGGTGGAAGCAGTCAGCCGGAGTGATTACGAATTCCAGGACGAGCTTCGCTAACGAGCACCTGCGTGCGTGCGGAGAGAACAGCCGCCGAACGTGAGTCGGACGGACCGGCGAGTAGTGATTGCTTCGGGAACCGGCGACGAAAACCCGTCCGGTTCCGAGCACAAAAACCAGTCCGTGCTGGAATAGCAAACAGCGCGGCCCAGGCGCGACGGTACTGGAAATAGCTGAAGAATTTAAGATGGCGTGCCTAGCAACGATATTATTATTAGTATTTTCTCACAACATTCTTCAGTGAAAACGTATTAATACGTTCTCTCACGGTGATTTGTTTTTTTACTGAATTAACCTTCTCTCAAACATATCGACTAAAATGTCTAATAACCATATATGGCTGTCATGTGTTTAGATTTGTAAGTAACGGCGAAACAAATTTATATAAAATTATTTAATATTTATTTTACATCTCGTCCTCCGCCTTGTCACACTGTTCTGAAGACAATATTGTTACGGACGCGAAAGAGATAGTTTGGACGCGTGCCAGTTACCGGAGCTGCCTGGATGATTCGCACGGCCGCTGGCGTTACAAGCATAACTTCGGGGATTGCAGTGACTCGTCATCGCCAACCTCCTACAACGATAACAACAGCAACAACAACAACAACAACAACAACAACAAATCTTTAATAATTTTCATGTATGTGACTTTGTAAAGCGACTTTTTAAAGAGTAAAAGGGGTGGGGGTACGGAGGCCAAGATTCAGTATCGTTGGTTGAGTGTCCACTCTGAGCAGGTGTTTTGTTCACTGTATTCTATGGTTCTCCTGGCGGGGTTCGGAGTTCGGACCGCCGCGCCGGCCGGTCGCAGCGCGCATGCGCAGCGGTCGTTCACACCGCGCGCGGAGCAGACAGTGACGTCACTGCACTGGCCTGGCCTGGCGCCCGCCGGCTTCCGGCCCTTGGCAAGGGACGTCGGGAAGCGACGGCCATACATCTGGAAACACTGGGAGAACAGATATTGCAGTAGGACCATACAGGAAACTCAAGGCCTTTTGACCGCGGCGAACTTCAGGGGAACACCCGAACTGCAGCGATCCTGGCGCCTCGGCCTGAAGAACGCCCGCGAAATTCAAATTCCCTTTGTATTACAAAGGGCGAACTCGGCACAGATTTTCTCTCGTCGTTTGAATTCTTGCTGTTGTATATTAATGAATTTAAACTTCGTATGTTTGTATGAAAACAGTGTATTAATAAACGGGGAAAAAAATCGTAATTACCAAAAATACATTTATTTAACGATCATTAAAAATAATCTACATTTGAACATGAAACAGATCGTACAACTTTTAACAATGAAACATACTTATCTTTAAACCTGAATTTTTGTAAATCCATTATTATATTAGTAATAATTTCGTGAAACATGATTAAATTTATAAAATTTTAAGTTCTTAATATTAGTGCTCAATATAAGTGTTGATATATATATATATATATATATATATATATATATATATATATGACAACGCCAAAAGTGGTATTTTGGAGTACTAATCTCTTCGAAAACACCATTAAGTGATTTTAATGTCGCTAACTAAACTAACAAAACATTGGAAATGTTACCGGAAAAGTCTGAAAATTTATTTGAAATCCTTGAAAAGTCAATGCAATTCCTCATGGAAAATGTATGCTCCAGTCTGCTATCATCGACACAATGTAAGTATATTTTATTTCCCCAGACGTTGTTTTTTTGCATAGTCATGCACACTATACAATGGCATATTCAATGTTCTGTATGAAACGAATAACGTGGAAAGAGAACTACATCAGCAATGGGTATGGGGACTGCTAGCCAAACGCATTAATTTTTATGACATTCTTTAACATAGAACTGTAGTAATATTGTTATGTTTAGCTGAAATGCAGCATCTTAAATTTTATTCTTTGGTTTTATTTAATTTGCATTAAAAATATTTATAATTTTCTTATATTTAATTCAATAATTCTGATTTTCACAGACATTCTTCCTGTGTAGAATTCTGTTTTGTTCTAAGTAAAACAAGTCAGTTTAAACACTTCAGTGCTTCATTAGATAACTTAGATCAATAGTACTCTAACCTTAAGTTATTTGAGCACAACCATGCTCGAATACCATCTAAACGTATATGATTTTGAGTAGGTACACATTATAGTTTCATAATTTTTTTTTTCATATCATGGAAAACCATATTTAATAATTTCAGCACATCAAACACTTTTATTATGTTTCATATTTCTACTTTCTTACACTTGAATATCCGTTGTAATATTTTGCTAACTGGTTTAATATTAACATATGCGTGCTTGTTTTTCGTCTGGTTAAAGTATTAAAATTACCATTATACAAAAAAATAATTTTAATTTTTAATTTTTGTAAAGTTTAAGCCACTGGTAGGGAGTACCTCTAGGTTTTCTTTTCATTTTCCCCCCCACAGCTGCTTGAAAGCCAGCGTTGAATACATTTTTCCTCCCATTAATCCTGCCACGTTAATAGAAGCATGAAAATGATAAAAAGTAACCCGAATAATAAAAAACACGTGGTTTTTATAATCGCGTTGGAAAGCTGGCGAATAATTACAGGAGCGGCGAGGCAACGCCGTGCCGAGACGGAGCGGGTTTCTCTCGCAGAGAAGCTGTCGGGTACACGGCTGCCAACGAGTTAAAAAAAAAAAATTAAAACTAAATACATAATAATAAAAAAATGAATCCCGAGCGTTTTGCTAGCGACCGGAGTCGTCGGAAACGTACACCTGGTTCTCAGATAATCGAACAATGTTTAAGCTCTACTTTCAGTATCCTTCAGCCACACACCAATGGGCTTAGTGACCTGTAACAATGCGCCAAGAAAATGGTTTTTTTTTTTTTTTACAGCCGGTATTGGACGGCATGGGCGTAACAGCTCAAAACAGAATGGTGGGAGGGGCATTTTCCGTAATTCAACCTCTTTCGAAGGAGAAGGGTCCATCCATAGTGTCATACAATAATAAACAGTAAAAAAAGGGGGGGGGGGGAAATCAGTAATTGAAAATTTTATTTTTTATTTAATGATTAGTTTATGAGGATTAGTTGCACATTTTCTAACTACAGATCTTGACTTATAAAGGTAAGAGTAGCATGTCGCATAAGCTAATCTTATGAGTAATCCTTACGACTTCTCACAAATGAGGGAGTGCTTCTATTTCGTTATTAGTTTATTTTCAACGTATTAAAATATCAACAAAAATCTGTTAAAAATTTTCTGTTAGTTCCCCCTCCCCCCCCCCCCCCCTGCAGCAGCTGCGCCCAAACATGGACTCGTGAAGACTAATGAACTTGAGTCAAGCCTTGATTCAAGATTGCATATTTCTAATGCCAGATTAACCTTCATTATGAGGCAAAAAAAAAGGTAACAAAGACGCCATCTTGGTGTCAACAGTTTTTGGGCGATAATAATTTTCTATCGTTTGATTTCCGAAATTTGGCTACGTTTATGCATTTTATATAATAATAACAATAATAATAAAATGATAGAAGTAAATAATGACTGGGATGGCTGCTTCGAGTAGTTTGTCCTGTGATGTCGCTAGCGTTTATTACGTAAATTATTATTTTTCATGATAACAACACCTGTAATAATACTGTTACAGGAACTATGTTATTGTCTTTGCAAAGCTCTTAATGTGTCATCTATGGTTTAACGAAGGTACATTTTTACAGGGATGAGAATCACGCCCGAACACTTCCGAAGAGATCAGAAGTTTGCTGATCGCTCGTGAAAAACCCGCCATATTGCCAAGGTTTTATATATTTTACGGTTATAGAGTATTTAAAAAAAAACTCTAACCTAACCGAACAAACCTTTCATTTTAGTTACGATAACCTAACCTACCGTTGCGGGCATAGCATAATATAACATAACCTAACATAACATAACATTTTTTCTCGGTAAACGTCGGAACGGTTCAGTTTGTGGTAGTGTCTTTCATCCATTTTCAATATTAAACGATGAAGAATATTTAAGGCGGGAAACGAATGTGGTGACGTTCAGTTCCAGTCTCTCCCCCTTAACTCACTAAGTGGCGCTCCTCCCCCCCCCCCCCCTACCCCCCTGCCGAGAGAGTGGTCCGACAACCGGCGGTAAGTTATGCGCTCGTGACGCCGGGAAAACGAAGCGCGACCGCTAATGCGGCGAACGCCGGAACCCAACCAGAGTGCCGTTATCTCATTACCTAATGGAACACGTCTATCGCGCGTCGACATGCATCTTAAATACGAGCTGCTTCAACATAATTTATTCCACGACCATAAATACATGAAATGGAGCAGAGGGAAAAATAAAGTAGTGCTAACTACGTGAACGTATCATCTTTTTTTAAATTTTACGTCGTAAAATTTCTTTTTTTTTTTCCCCTTTGTTTAAGACTTAGTAACGACTCCGCTTTTCTTACCACACGCGTAATGAGTCAACGGACTAAATAAGACTAAATAGTGAGCAAGATAAATAAATATATTTCTGACATAGGTACAGATTTCAGTTATGATGAAGATTTTGAGATGATGCTGCAGTACACAAGTAATTTTTTTTTCCCCTTAAAAATTTCCTGTGATTACGCAAGTGAAATATTTGCATGTTTCAGATGTGAAAAAAATAAATCACACATACTGATCAATACGAAATGGCGCCTTAATAAACATAGAGATTAACCAGTTATTTTTTAAATGACGGACTTAATAAATAAAAAATACAATATATACGAGTAACAAATTCCGTTAATTTAAGGATATTATGAAGCATACAAGAAATCAATAATTGCACAAATTTGCGCGTTTGCTAAGCGCTTCTGTAATTTTTCAGCATAAACACACAAAACAAGTTATTGAAAAAATAGCACATCAAGTTACAGTATGACCAGGGAATCATCCTGATTCTTTTTCCGCAGTGGCATTTAAGTTGCAGCATGTTTTTGTGTTTAACTAAACTGTTGAAACTACTGCGAATCAGTGGAATTCGAATTTTTTTTTTCCACGAGCTCTGTTTTGATTCTTTTTGGAGCAATTACAAAAATGTTTCAGTGAAATACCGCTAATTTCGAAAGGTCAAAATTTAGATCCTAGGGTCTGGAGTTTTATATTCACTTGAATATATATTTTTTTCTTTTTTTTTTTTTGCTGCCAAGGACATACGAAAGGGGATGGGGCAAGGAGAATATACGCCTCCTCCCCGAATTCCTAAAAAAAATCTTAAAAATATATCATTCCCACTAACAAAAGGAAAGAATTTAAGGCAAACAGCGGCTCTGAATGTTGTTGTTGTTGTTGTTGTTGTTGTTGTTGTTGATAGCTAAATTGAGTATATTAAACATTAGACGGCGCAAAGAAGCCTGGAAGCCTATTTTTCAGTTTTACTTCCCGCAGTTCGTTCCATTTGAACGTTCAGCGGGCCGAACAGAGAGAGAGATGGCTGCTAACAGTATAAGCACGGGCGTATGTCAGCCTCGAAGGGCGGACGCCCATTCGCTGAAGGAAAAGGAGTGAGTGTCTCCTGCGGATATTCCCGTCGTGAATCTTCCAAGGAACATGAAACAAGCGACATACGCCCGTAAAGAAGAAGAAGAATCAACGTAGCGCCGCAACCCAAGACAGATCGATTGAGTTTTCGAGGCTGACAGTTGAACCTTAGGAGGAGGAAAGGGGTGAGAATCGTAATAATATAGCCTGTGCGACGTAACTTTCCTCAAATGCGACGGTTCTGGAAAGACTGTAATTTGCAACTTGTTTTCGCAACACTGATAACCACGTGAAATTGTTTACGAAACACTGTATAACAGAGCGACGGTAGCGTAAGCTCACGTAAAATATTAGTACTACTTTTGTGAACTGTCTAATTTGAGTAAAGTTATATGTCACAGACTATATAACCAGGAATTCTCATGGATCAGAGTTTCAGGTTGCTTAAAAAAAAAAAAAAACTTTTTGGCAATTATGATAGTCAGAAATAATCATTATTTGATGATTCCGTTGGTATATACCTGCGGAATTCACGGAACGGCATTTTCATTGGGTCCTCGTTTGTTTGTTACGCCAGAAAAATAAAAGAAAGTAAAGTCGTAGCGCCCATGAACAGAATAAAAAAAGTTAATTGGTACATGATTAGTCGATTATTAAAAGGAACACAGGAAAATAGTTTTATGTCTTGAAGTCGTATTTAAATGTAATTTTTATGCACGTTAGAGTAAATACTTAAAAAAATATTTACATTAAAACTAGTTACACAGTTTATCTTTATCAACAAAAGCTACTGGAGTGATGACGCTTCCAGTTTTGTATGTTAGTGGGTAGATAGCAATTAATTACGAGCAGATTCTAGGAAGGACTGAAGCCGTTGAAAGCAATTATCGCTAAAATGCTCCGTTTCGCGTCTCGACGCCCAATTTGGCATAGTTGAACATCAGTAGCTCGACAGTCTCGTTCAAACGAGGGTTCTGGAGGTTTCATTACGTTTAACTAACTTTAGCTTGCATGTCTGTGCGGCATGGCGAAAGGACTGATGTTTTCCTACCACCTTGTACATCGTATAGAGTGACAGGAGCTATGTTTTTAAGGCCATGGTGTACAACTTAAAATGTGAAACACGGGGATGAATGTTTGTTTTCAACCGTAGAGTAAAGTTGGAGGGTGACAGTAGTTAAGAGGACCGATGTTTTCATGCCGTCGTGTGCGAAATTAAAAAAAAACGGGAGCGAAGAAGCTAATGTTTCCAGGTTGTGGTGCACAGTCAAATGACCGATGTTTTCAACCGTAGAGTAATACTTGACAGATGTGAGAGGACTTATGTTTTCAGGCAGCTCATGGGACTACACGGCAGCGAAGGGACGAATGTTTCCAGGTTGCGGTGCATGGCGAAGGGACGGATGTTTTCAGGACGTGGCGTAGGCACTGGTGTCCTCGCGGCGCGCGATCAAATGTTGTTACTCCCCGCGGCCAGCAACAAGTGCGGCGGCCGGATCGATGCCAGCGAAACACTCTCCTCTCGGCCCGCGGGGAGATTGCGTGAAGTGGGCCAGATGCCTGAGAGATTCACTCACCCCGAATCAGTCCCGAACTCACCCGAAGTTCACCTCTAACTAATTGTTTGTCTCCCATCTCCTAACTTAACTAAAACTAATTGTGTTTGTTTAGGAGGGGTCTCGGTTAGGGAAGGCTCTAAGTGCGTCTCATGCCGAAGCATTTACACCTAATCATGCTGGGTTTCAGACATTCCGAAAGGACAGTATGCATGATTTGCTTTATTTGGGGACTGGCCGCCCATTGCAGCAATTATCTAGTTAATAAAAGCCCAGGTAAAATCTGCATTGTGCATAAACGGCTGTCATAATAAATTTTGCGAAAATATTTAATTCTCAACGATTTAGAGTATTTTAATGTCATTCGCGTGACTTAACTAACATTTCATTTTAAGTTGCAATAACTTAGACGTACGATACTTCTCTCACGCAAAAAAAAAAAATATATATGATATAAATTTTGCGAGAATTTTAATGATGAAGACCTAACCTATCGTCATTTTTGTTTCGTTTACAACCAAAAAAAAAAAAAAAAAGAAGCGTGTGTTCTTATGTACGCGCGTTAGAAAATACTTGCTTGGCGTAATAAACAAACTAACTTCATTTTTGCATGTAAAGAATTAGTAAAAATAAAAACATAAAAGGACTGGAGTAGTATTATAAATATGGTTGGTGAAGTATAAATTCTAACAAATTTAAAAAAAAAAAATACTCAGTAATTTAGAGTAATATAAACACGTGTATAAAATTAATTATTCAATTTAATAAAATTAACAAGATAAAGTATAATTAATAATGAAAATCAATAATAATGTTAAGTGTTTATTCTAATATATTATTTTTAATTATTTATTAATTAATAATGTAATAATTTGCAATGCAAATAAATTATACATACGGGAACATAACCTCACTTATATAGATACACTTGAAAGTACACTTCAAAAGTTTATAAACACATTTTCTATCACTAATATGCACAATGAATTTTTTTTTAAATGATATGGACCAGTATTAAATATCAATCATTAAAGTAAAAGATTAAAAAAACCTTTTTTTTCCCCCATCGTGTGAAAAATTTGTTGCGTGGTGTGCGCGCATCTAAAAATGTACTCTCATCATTTACGCGCCTAAAAAGAAGTATAAATTCAAAAATTCTGAATTTTTACGAAAGCGGATTTTTTTTTCCAGAGAGTCTAACACGAGTTCAGTGAATCGTATAACTATCGATTTGTCGTTTGGGAAAAGAGGGAGGAGTGATGAGGTTACACCTGACGGGCTGTCCGGCTGCTTCCAGCTGGAGGGCCGACGGCCGGCTCTGGACTGGGAACTATCGTTGGCTTGGGCGCACAAAGGCCGCGCGTGCGCCTGCCTGCCCGAACACACACACACACACACACACACACACACACACACGGCGTGCAGAGCTTCAGTAGAAACCACGCCATATGAAAACTGCTCGAGATCCCAAGAGTTGTGTCTGTTTACGAATACCATGTAATACGTCGGGAGGAGCGGATGAGCAGATCCTTTTTCCGTATTTCTTTTCCCAGCTGTGGTTTTTTCAGGAGAGTGAATAAATGACTGAAACGACGGGCGGTTTTCAAAATAATAATTTTTTTTTGTCGTGAAACATCCTGTGAAGATTCTTGAAAGTACTCAAGGGACCCTTATATTCATTTCGCCGTCATTTATAATGTTGTGGTCACCGCTCGTGTCTCATAGATGTTCTGCGCCCATCTAGGAGACTGCGCGCCTAGAAGCACCAGCGAGCGTCGCACTCAATCATCCCGCCTCACTGACACAGACACACACACACCTGAGCAGGCGGACAGCTGTCAAGCTAGTGATTCGAGGCAACTAGCAATGTGGCTTCTGGTTGAACAGGAAAAGGTCTTTTTTCTGGAGTCAGTGGTGGTTCTAAACTCGGCGGGGACCCTGGGCGAGGGTTGGGGGTGGGGGGAAGTTCTGGTTTTTGGAATAATCCCTAGGGAAGGTGACATTCCCTCTATAAATTAAAAAATATATTTTCAAACAACTTTTTTAAGCCAACCTGGATATTAAATTTCTGACGATATTTTTGCTAGTTTATCTTCAAAAATATATAGGTATATTCGTAAGTGACAAATTATTAGGGACTGAAAAATTTTCCCCGTTTTCAGTGACCTCTAGGATAGACTCCACGATCCTTACGTACGTGGGCAATTTACACCTGCTCATTGACTACTAACTCGTGGCACCTGTTTACCGGGATGCTTGTGATTCGATACTTTTTTTTTTAGGTTATTTTTCATTTGACTCAGATTCCTTCAGGTAGAATTTGGTCCAATCACTGAAGCACCATGAATATGAACTAGTTTGGATTATAGCCCATCGCAAATTGAATCAGCGAATTTTTCCGGCCTCTATGAATTATATTTGGGTTATTTTTATAGATGCTAACGATCAAATTGAAATGGAATTGCGTTACATGAGGAAATAAAAAAAATTGAAGGGGTTGATATAGGTATATAAAAGTAAAGGACAGTCAAAATAAAAAGGACTGGCGCAGAGCCCGAAAGACCCAAGTCTTTTGGAGTCGCCCGTCTGTACTTCGTTACAGTCGGTCACGCCTTGTTGTCGTGTGTGAACTATCTTACACATTGTCCTGTTACCCTCCACACTCGCCAAGCTCGCTGCGATGTCTGGGGCAGATTCGGCCACTTGTCATCAAATGAAGAGAAAGTGGCCAGTTTATGCGTTGCGTGTGCGCATAAACAGCCTGTGTGACGTAACGTGTCTCAAAATTGTGAGTTCTCGATAGTTTCCCAACCATCACTTGCAAAACAGGACATGATGTTTTTTTTACGAAAACTAGCAAACAAACTAAGTTTGAACACAACAGTGGTAAAATTGAAAACTCTGAGATTAGAGAAAACTATATATAATATATATAATGTATAGTGACATCCATGATTTTTCATGTGTGTCTATTTCCTTCACAGTTTAACAACTTTAAAAAACTAAATGAAGAAAGAATAATTAATAAAACATAAATTTAATCTCTAAATAGTATTGAAGGATAAAATAAAAAGTTAAGGGGGCAATAATGCACCTCGTTGGATCGCCTCCTGATGTGAATTAATTATGTATTTCCCAGCATCTCAAAATATAAAAAAAAAAAATATATAAAAAAAAATCACGAGTTACCACAATATCTACGATGCACACTCGTGTTGAAAATTTTTAGTTTGGCGAGAAGCGAGGAGAGTAAAAGTTATCAACAAGCTTGTTTTGTTCTTTGATTAGCTGCAGGTACCCTGGAGGTAAAAGTACACAATGTCCATGATGTAAGCTTTGTAAATTAATTAGGTAATCATATTGTAGACATATTGTAGAGAAAGAAAGGGTGAAAAGGATGTTCATCATTGCAATAAAACAATGCCATAAAAAAGGCTCTAGGTGTGTTGCAGGTTTATGAACAGTGGTACACTCTGCAGGGAGGGGTTGAAGGTGAAAATATACATCCTCCCACCTTCCCAAAGTTAAGGGGAAAAAAAATTGTAATATCACTGAAGGCAGTGTGTTATTTGTGTGATGCCATGTATGCTGTTTGACAACACCTGCAATTTCTACTGTGCTCCACATCGCTTACGGCTACTTCTGAAGGTCCGTATGTCAATGGGTTAGTGTCAATAGTAATTTAAGTATTTTGATTACACATATTCAAAATTTTATTTTATTTTTCTAATCCCCTCTCCCTTCAGGAAAAAAATTCCTGTGCGCGTCAATGTTTCTGATTATTACTAGCCCCATGCCTATAGTGACAGAGCATCAGAATCAAAATTTCGTTCCAACAAGGGCTGAGCAATAACTACCTCAATGCAAACTTTAAGTTATTACGTTCGGCTGTCGATAAACAACTGCTAGCACACTGTCACCCCGGGGGAAATTTCAATGAGAAAGGGAGATGAGTTACTGCCGTTCCAGAGTGAAACAAAAGAGAAAGCCAAATGAAGCATGTTCCCGGTTGGGGGGTTATCCAAACACACGTTTCCTCTCACTGAGGCTGGGTTACAAACTTAGCAAGAAACGCAACAAGCTCAAGAAAACTACTGCAGTTTATGTAGAAAAAAAACTAGCCTTAAAACTTAGAATTGTAAAACCAAATAAATAATTTCTACATCGAACTTCTTTTCCTCCAGAAAAACGTAGAAAATTTTAATAACTAGTTTTAAAAGCATATTTAGTTCTTACTACGCGATAGTTTTATAAGTTTTATAAGCGTTTATATAGTTTAATATTAGTTTATATATAAGTTGTATATTATAATTTTTTACAGCGCTTATATAGTTTATGTAGTTTATAAGCGTTTATGCACTAATAAAAAAATCCTATCATTCTATACAAATTTATTCTGCCATCTTCAAAACATTTCCAATCACTTCCTTCAATCATCATGGAAGCGGGAAACGCCAGCCAAAATGCAATGAGTTAAAAATAGGCCTATGATTGCGTTACATTTTTTCCGTCTTGAGCTTCATTTAAAAAGGGGAATATTTTTAATGGGGTATTTTTTTAATGGGATGGGATTTTAAATGAGATAAATAGGGATGTTTTAAAAGAGCGTTTTTTTCCCTTCTCGCTTGCGGCGTTCTTGCGCGTCTCGCGTGGTTCCTAAACCTGCTGGCTTACCGGGGATCTCACGGCACGCCGCAACGTTGCGAGACGGAGAGAGGTTTTGAGAAGGGAGGGGGAGAAGGGGTGGCGCAACCGACGCCGGCGCAGCGCGCGCTTGTGAAAGGGGCTTGCCTGCAGGCGGCGGGCTCAGGGAACACCTGAGGGCCAGTGTAGCCAGACGTACCAGAATTAGGGTACACGTACCGAAATAACTACGTCTGTACCCGGTACCCGAGAAGATCCGCTCGGTTATGCAAATTTACCCTAATTCAGGAAAATAGAAGAGGAAAAAAAAACAATAATTATTACTTCTTTCATGGAGGAATAAGTTTCATGGTGCCATACAGTTGGAGACCGTAAATTTTCGCGGGTTCATTTTGCGGTAAGATAGAATCCAAACTCTTTCACCTTCATGCTGCTTCACTGATTGGACCACAGTTTACCGGAAGGACTCTTGAGCCAAATGAAAAACTCTCAACTAAAGACATACCCAATTACAAGCATTCCCGTAAGCAGGTGTCGCGAGTAAGTAGCCAATGAGAAGGTGTAACTACCCCCAAGTACGTATAGGATCGTGGAGTCTGTCCTAAAGGTCATTGAAACCGCGAAATTTTTACAGTTCCTAGTTATAAATGATAACAAAAATTATAACATCATCTATTTTTAAAAAAAAATGTTATTGGAATTAGTTACAAAAATCATGATAAATCCTACGGTCGTAGTACTCTTGGTTGGAAGTAAACGCGTCCTGAGTGGCTCGGTCAAACAAGGCAACGACTTCTTTCTCAGACGGCCGCCAGTCACCAGTAAGAAACCGCAGGTGCGGGTTTACCTTGTTGCAGTCTACTAGGACTTGAGATTTTTTTCCCGAAAAATGCCTGCCCCTAATCATCATCATCATCATCTCCAATCAGTAGAGACAGGAAAATTTCGCGGGTTCGTTGACCTCTAGGATAGCATCCACAATCTTCTGGTTGCTCGGGAATATACCACCTGTTCATTGGCTGCAGACTTGCTAGTCGTCTCGACTGAGTAGCCTGTGATTCGGTACTTCCATTATTGAAGGTCTCTAGTTGGTCCACAGTCCACCACATTAACAGTGAACCAATGGCAGAACCAGCTTAAAGGTATAATCATTTGAATGTTATCATATCCCGAAGGGAATCTGCGAATTTTTCCGGTCTCTACCAATCAGTGTCTGCAGGCTGCAGACGGGAATTAGGCGAGCGACGCTACCGCTGACATACTCACTACGCTTCTGTTTGCTCTCGGGACGAGAGCCTCTGAAAATATGTTCAGAGAGCACGAAGGCCGGGTACACACAGAATGAGGCACGACACGACAAGAAACCACATTTTGTCTGATAGTGGTCGACCTCCGTGTGTTTACGTACAAGCAATGCACACGGGATTAGACGCGGCAAGACGCCATAGAACTGTCGCTATCAGACACAAGGCGAGATAATCGAATGGCTGCTTTAACTTCGTCGCGTGCAGGCTGTTCTGCCCATATGCGAGTATAATATTTTTTAATTTTTTTTCCAGCAAAGTGTGTTTGTAGATGACTTCTTAAAGACTGTTTTTCATTGTTAATTTAATTTTACCAAATATTCAATCATAAAGTATTATAATTCAATTTTCCTCAATATTGATCTGTATCCAGATCGATTAGCATTTTTTTTACAGGAAAGATATATTTAATATCATCCATCCGTCTTTGAATGACTATCTTGACAACAATTTGATTTCAAGAATATGGGAAGAAAGAACGTAACGTAAATACGGTTTTACACTTTTTTTTTGTAAATGGAATAGAAATATTCATGTAAAATTCCAGACAGTTGTAAATGTTTACATTTACATTAAATAAATTGTATGGTACAAAAAAATGTTTGCAGCTATACTGGGTTTTTAATCTTTCCCGGTAATTTATGCATTGTGCTGTCCCAGTACCTCCAATAGTTAAAGTTATTTCTGAAACGTTCCCTGAATAGCTTTCCATTGTTTAACGCGCACATTAAAACGAATAATAAAACAAATAGTCTAAGCACTGAATTTTCGATCATCTTTTTTTTTAATGGTTTTTGTTGTAATTTTTGTAAGAAATAATCATTATTATCTCGAAAAAACGTTGTGCAAAGTTACATCTTTCTCCTTGTAGTATCATAAACTACTTTTTGAAAACCTTGGGAAAAAAACGTCCAAAGTTACATCTTCCTCCTTGTAGTATCACAAACTATTTTTTGGAAACTTTTTTCAAAGGTTGGTTGTGTGTTTTTCAAAGGAATCTTTTTGTATGAGTACAGTTCTTTTGGTTGTGTGTAAGCTGTCGCAAAGACGCTGTGTTAAGCTGTCAGCTGTCGCGAGACATCGCGCGGTGTCGCGCCGTGTTCACGTCCTGTCTTGTTGGATTCTGTGTGCGTTCAGCCGAAGTCGTCGGGGAAGCGACCCACCGGCTCTTTATCAGTCTAGACGTCTGCGCGTTGTGCCCCCAGCCACTGTTGCGAGAACTCGTTGATCGCGTTGCCAGGCGACGGCCAATCGCAAGCGAATAAAAAAAGATATATCAAAAGCGCTTTCTCGCGACTTTTGATGGAAGGGGGGTGGGAGGGTCCGATCTCTGTTTGCGCCCCGAAGCGCTATTATGTGCGAACGTTATTAACTCCGTACGATAGCAGCCGGTGCTTGTAAACACGACCTAGAATCCAAGCAAATACCTCTCCGTAGAGACCGGAAAATATTCGCGGACTCTTTTCTCGATGCGCTGGAATTCAAATAATTGTACCTTTAAGCTGCTTTTGCTGTTAGCTCAGCGTTCGTCTCCACGGCTCTAGGCCAATGAGAAACCCTCAACCAAAGAAGTATCGAATCACAGGCAAACCAGTAGATACGACTCGCTGGTCAGCAACCAATGAAAATGCGTTATTTTTCTTAGTATATTTTTATTATATATATGACTGTATAGTCTATCCTGAAGGTCATGAAACCACGAATTTATTTCGGTCCATAGCTATCCGTGGGGACTTAAAAAAAAACGCAGTTATTTCGAAGAAATCATTTTTTTACAGCGACAAAATTCGCTGTAGTTGTAGAACTTCATTAAATTTAACATAATCCAGAATACCAGCGTTCTAATTCGAATACTTTCTCTAATATTTACCATGAGATCTCCATATTTAAAAGGCGTACACCAGCCTCGGGAAGCACTTTTAGGCAATAGGACGTGTAGACGTTTTCAACTTCTTTTGTCGTAATGAACCTGCAGCCTAAGTTTTTCGGACTAAAAACTAAAAAAAAATATATATATATATGATTGTTACAATGATGATAGTATACTTAATTAAACGTTAGAATTTTTATATGTATGTTGTTGCACACGATTCTTTATTTAATTATAATTTAATTACTTACCAACCAAATTTTTTTCACGTGCCCCCTCCCAAACCACTGGCCTCTTGTGCCCCTCCCAGAACGAAATCCTGGATCCACCCTTATTGGTAGAATGCAGTTTTAGCGTCTTTCTAGCGACTTTTGATAGAGCCTAGTGACTCGGAATTATTAGTTGGCAACACTGCGCCGAGAGTCTGGACAGTGGCTGACCTGCGGACGAATTGAAACCGGGGGAGAAAAAAAAATAATCGTGGCACTAGTTTATTTGTGCGTGTGACGGGCGTGATGCGTGACAGAAAGATACGTAGCTGTTTGTTCGCGGTGCTGCTGCGGGACATCATCAGTCGGGCGTTCAGGAGAGAGAGAGAGAGAGAGAGAGAGAGAGAGAGAGAGAGAGAGAGAGAGAGAGAGAGAGATGGACGCCCGGACGTCAGAGGCAGAGGGTGACAGAGAGACAGGGAGAGACAGATAGAGAATGAAGAGAAGGGGGTGGAGGGGGTGATTTAATTAGCAGATAGCTCGGCAAACTGTACGTGCCAGTGGCTGCGGCTGGACTTCGCACGCGACAGATCCGAGTTTTGCGAGCAGAGAGGAAAGTATTCGTCAGGGCACGATGAAGAGCGTGTTATGAAAAAGGGACACACCATCGCGCTCTGCACCAGTCCTGCTGTTCGCACGCTGGTTCGTGTCGCGTCTGGTTTACATTCCACCTCCTTTTCCCTGATCTACGATCAGGGGCAGGCATTTTTTTTTTTTTTCGCGGATAAATCCGACCGCACATCAGACAGCAACCAGGTGCATACACCGCACCAGCGGTTTTCTTCCTTGTTGCCTTATTTGACCGAGCCACTGGGGAACGCGTTTGAATCTGTGATTGGTGCACGTACCTGAAAGAATCTTCAACCAATCGAGAAACACAGGCGATGGTGCGGTGTTTTTAACTTTCGGTTAAGTCTCGGAATTTTTTTTCGCGAAATATGTATGTCCATGTGTGCGATTTCTCGGAGGGGGGGGGGGGGGATAGAGACAGGCTAGGAGTGTATGCGCTAGTGTTTCGAAGTGTGGGGTTCTTCGCATGAGGGAACACGGTACTCCCGCGAGGGGTTCTGTGGCGATTGTTAGTGCGACGTTTGAAACCCCACCGGCGGCAACGGTCGTCTCCCACGAGCCGGTAACGGAAAATGCGCGCCGCGAAGGGATTCGCAAACGCATCGCGCGCGGCGACGAGACAAAAAGGGTCGTGAGCTGGCGGTGGTAAGTGGCTTTGAACCAAGCCATGCGAATGTTTAGCGCGGAGCTGCGTGGTTCACTTTATTTAGGTATATACAGTCCGCTGTCGACCGAGCGTCAGAGACAACTTCGCTCTTCCAGGACATTAAAAAATAAATAAAAAAATCTTCCCGTGTGTTGAATGTTTCAGCGGTCCGTTCATTTTTTAACAGTACCTAAAAATAAACTGAAAAAGGGAGTGCTGGTCTGTTATTTCAAAATTACTAACATGAATTTTTTTTTTTCCTTTGGGAAACTTAAATATCCTGTCTAAACTAGATCTAACATTTTTTTAAAAAATTTACAAAATTATTTCAACACCTGCTGATGCTACTGACATGAAATTCAAATAATCTTATATATAAAAAGCAAAGTTGTAATTTTTCAAACGCGTTACAAAAATTAAAACTTTCTTCCATACTTAACTTGGCTCATAAATTCTATACAAATGAAAAAACTAAATTTTCGAAAGGCTGAAACGTTTACATGCCATTTCGGTTGAAAATATTACAGTTTCCCGTTCATTTACGTTTTCAGTGACAATTAATAAAACACAAAGGTAGACTTTTAACGATTTAGATATTAGTACGTACTTTTCACATTCCCTAAATTTCAGGGTACTCGTATCAGTAATAGGCATTAAGCGAAAGAAACATTTCCATTTGCTTGTTAAGGAAATTCATATTGGACACCGGCAAATTGGAATGCTGGATCAGAAGAATACTACCATATAACGTGCTCCGTTTATTTTCTATATTAGCACACATTTTTGTGATCCATAATGAAAGGAACCTGGCTTTCGTTTTACTCCTTTTTTCTTTGCTATTGTGGCGTTTTATGACAAGGTCTTATTTTATTCCAAATCTTACGTCGATGCTAGTGTAACTATTTTAATGAGACTTCACGGTGTGTGATTTTACGCGATTCTTTCCTAGTGGTTACTGAATGTTTCCTGTCCATAACGAAAAGATGCAGTCTACTCCTTCTGTCACGTTGGCAACGCGGTTTTAGCTTCCCCAAGTTTGCCGATCGTTCGTGAAAAAAACAACCTATCCTCCCAGTAAAAGTATTATTTATTACACTAACCTAAACTTTTACTTCGGTAAACTTCGGAACTGTTCGAATTAGGGTTGTGGCTTCCACCCCTGTGGACTGTAGGCTATCCGTACGCGAATCATTTCGGGTGTTATTTCCACGGAGCTCATAAATTAGAGAGATGGTGTGGGCACTCTTTCTCATGTTGCTAACCTTACTTTCCCATATAGATAGCAAAATATATTTCTTTTGTTAGGTGAAACATCATTGTTCTCGGTTTTTGGTGGTAGTAATTTCGTGAATGCGACGTAAGTCAAAGAACCACGGTGCTGCCATCTGCGTAGATTGCGCGAACCAAATTTCACAAAGGCAAAAGGAAACTTTATAGTATTAAGTGCTTAATGAATTTTAACAAGATTGACACTATTTTAGTAAAATCCCGTGTCGAAAATCAGATTCAAAGGCGGAGTTTATTTTTCATGTCTTTTTAGTTTTTTTTATCGTTTTTGATCGTTTATTATTATATAATTTTAAATTGTGGTCTGTAAATGAGTGATTCGATACGTTGTGAAGTAGCCTATCTGCTCCGGCAGAGAATTCTATGCGGCGGGTGCGGAAACTACGTGTGATTCGCGTCAAGAAATGTAGTTGAAAACACCATTTGCGTGTATATTTGTCACGCTCAGCATTATTTTAATGAATTATACGTTAAATTCCGTGTCGGAGTTTCGTATTACAAGTGTATTTGCAACATGAGAAGATATGAATTTGCTCGTTACCGAGATTAGATGTTACAGATCACTGGCGAGTACTTAAAGACTCGCTCACATTTATTTTTGTTGTGATGAAAGTTTAACGCTAATTCCTTACGGATCCTATTGTTAACTAACTTCGAGAGGCGGAATTTTTTTTTGCACGATACTTCCTAGCGAGTTCCTTTCAAGCTATTTAACAAACTTAGCACTATAGCCTTCGTACATCTGAGGTTTGTTTTGCCAAACCGACTGCTGACCAGAGTTAATTTTTCAACTTCATAACGGACACCCACTCCATAGACTAGTAGCTCCATGCTTCTTTGTTTCCCGGCGGTGAGAGCGGGATCGATACTGGCGACTGCTCCGTCCTCCTCCCATCACACTACCCCCCTCCCCCCCTTTTTCGAAAGAGTCCGGCTGATTCCGCCATCGAGAATGTTGTGTTCCGACGAAGCTCAATCAAACGACGAATAAAAAAAAATAAAAGACTCTTGCTACATCTCTCTCTCCTCTCTCTCTCTCTCTCTCCTATCTCTCTCTCTCTCTCTCCTATCTCTCTCTCTCCTATCTCTCTCTCTCTGGCGGTGAACTGGGGAAATGCCAACGGCTTTTGTGGAAGGGGCCCGAACCATTTACGAAAAGCTAAAATAGTTTCATCATTGCGGTTGATAGAGCTGCCAATCAAAATACCTTTATATATAAACACACACACACACACACACATATATATATATATATATATATATATATATATATATATATATATAAAACTCTACCTATAATTTATCTGACTGCTTGACGGCTAGGCTACGAAAAAGCAGAGCGACCAACTGACACCAATCCGTCTTGCCAAATATTATGCAATTACACACATACTTCTTAAGGGTATATGACCCGTTCCAGGTCATGATTTTAGATTTATATTAATCACTGATCAACGTTTAGACATTTTCAATCGTTTAACTTTCACGAAATGAAAAATATATATAGTTGCATACTTTTTGCATAATTAGCTGCCAAAGTTACATTTTTAACCTTTTTGGGTTGTACAAATAACGAGAATTTAATTTATTGCAGAACTGAAACTTTTTAGGATTAACTGCTATGCCACTGGCTACTTCAAGAAATGGTTTGCATTTCTATCACAAAAACTCATTTCATGTTTCTTGGCTGTCAAGATCATACCAATTTTGAGAATTTTGAAATGTCAGGTAAAATTAATTAATATTTTCTGAAAGAAATGCAAACCATTTCTTGAAGTAGCCAGTGGCATAGCAGTTAATCCTAAAAAGTTTCAGTTTTGTAATAAGTTAAATTCTCCTTATTTGTACAACCCAAAAAGGTTAAAAATGTAACTTTGGCAGCTAATTATGCAAAAAGTATGCAACTATATATTTTTCATTTCATGAAAGTTAAACGATTGAAAATGTCTAAACGTTTATCAGTGATTAATATAAATCTAAAATCATGACCTGGAACGGGACATAACGCCCTTAACGGGGAGGGACAGGAATTAAATGACGCCTTTTTTTTTACGGATATTTGGTCACGGGAATTTTTCGACTGCTTGATATTCAAGAGTTCGCTTTGTTAAGGCATAATGGAATGCCTGAACATAACAGTTGCCTTCTGCTGCAAATACTACATACCTGTGAAGCTTTTGGCGTTTATTTTTGAATTTACATTTGTGAATGACTACAAATGTAATAATACTGTCAAAAAGAGACTATGTATTATAGTCTGTCTGTACTCCTAAATGCGCGATCTCTTGTTTAAGAAAGGAAGATTTCCAATTTCTTCTGATTTTCATATAGGCTACTAATATGGCGGACATTAATTTTTTTTTTATCAACTCTCCTAGCCAGCTTTTTAATTAACGGCTGTAGTTAAGCTGATCGGAAGAAAATTATAACAAAATATTACTGGTTAATACGTGTATATATATATATATATATATATATATATATATATATACTAAAATTATATATATATTAAAAGTCCAAAACGAATGTTTATAATACAAATGTAATGATATGAGTTGACATTTATATCCAATTTAACCTCCAATACAGGTGCAGCTGATACAATTGCAAAACAAACGGCCGCCATAATGGCTTCACCCCCCCCCACCCTCCCCTCTCTTGTACCATCATCGGACCTTATGGTCCATCTGTGAGTATCCCCCCCCCCCCTTAATCACCCCTTTACCACCCGCGGTTCGATGCCCGGATCTGGCATTCGGACCTCGAGCTCACCCTGCGGCGGTATTGCCTGACTGAGCAACGAGTCTGAGCCTCCCTGATCAGTTGCAGCTTACCCTGCGGCGGTATTGCCTGATTAAACAACATGTCTGAGCCCAGTCTGGTCCCCAGTGGCAGATGCGCCGAGGAGGCGCGTGGCCCGTGCAGCCTGACCTTGACGAAGGTCGGCCGGAGGAGAGTTTCTCGGTGCAGGATGACGAGGAGAGGAGAAGGGAAGGAGACGCGCTTCAAGGTCAGGCGGTAGCGACCGGCCGAGCGCTCGACTGGAAAAACACCGCTCGCCATCACAGCGGACCAGCCGGTTTCAATATGTATATGTATGTATATGTAATTTTTTTTTGTTGGTGCGCCTCTATTGCCGTCCGCGGCGGAAATCGGCACGCGCTCTCGCGCAAAAGCGGACTCGAGTTGTCAAATTTCAATCGAAGTGTTGGATTGCAGTCAAAGTCAGGGTCAAAGGTCAAGTTTCAGACCCAACGGCTTGATATTTTTTTTTTAAATTTAAGTTTTATCTGTTTTCAATCCGTGGCAACTACAATTATTTTTTTTGTAGTTGATAAAATGGAGCATTTTCTTTCCAAGCCTCGAATTATCCCTCAAATTAAAGGCTGTTTTGGTTTATTTTGCGGAATTTTGAATCATTTATGAAGAGAAAAAAAAAGGAAATTTTTGACTTAAAAAATTTAATATGGCGCCCGGTCATTGACCCATTCCACCTACCACCCTGTCCTAGGGTAAACATTCACACACTGATAACGTTCAAACAAGTTGTTTTTTTTTTTTTTTTTGTCGCGATCGTTTCGTAATGGGTGCCACGGCCTTCGTGTGAGATTGGGGTCGTTACCGTTCGCGTAATTTGTACATTCCTCCCGGTCTCGTGTTCGTTTCGAAACGACTCTCGGGAGACGACTGCAGCCTCCAAGGTTACCGCCGAGCTGTCGTAATCGTTGTGCAACTGCAACACCTGGTTTATAAATCACGCAAGAATCGTAACACGCAAAATTGTTAAATAATAACGACGCTTTCAAACACCCGTTTATAAACTACCGGCGAAACCGCCCCTGCTTCGCACGGATGCGATCAACTACTGCGGCGTCTTTTAGATTTAATAAGCAAGCACTAACAAAGGAAAGAAAAAAAAACATTTTCCGTACTTTTACAAAAAGTTTCCTTCGAAAACCGATTTTTCAAGAAGTGTTTTGTAATACTGCAAGAAAGATTTTGCAACTTTGCACAACATGTGGCTGTGGTTATTTTTGCATATATGAAATAAGTTTTATCAAAATAATACTGAGTAGGTAGCCTACTACGTATGAAAATTGGCGAATGATTTTATTTTTTAATAGAGGTTTAATTCAAGCATTTTTTTCAAACAATGGAAATGATAATTGCATATTAGATGACTGGACCTTATTTTGTTTTATTAGGCCTATGCTTATTAATGTGCGCAGTTAATACTGAAAAGCTATTCAGGAAACGGTTTACAAATAACTTTCACTATTGGCAGTACTGGAACAACACAAAGCATAAATGACCGGGTAAGGTTCCAAACCCAGTATTACCGAGAAAACTATTTTGTAGTGATGCAGTTGTTTTCATGTAAATGTACAAATTTACAAACATATGCGTCCCTCGGATAGTTTATGAACTCCCACCCTCTCCGTTCCAAAGATCAAAAGGTTGTCGTGTGAGAAAAATTAATTTGTGGCCAAACTAAAAAAAAAATTCTCCTAAAAACTAGTGGTTTGTACTACTTACCATTTCACTAACTCAAGGAACGAAAATAAACTGCGACAGATCCTCACAACTTTACAGACAAAACACTACTTTCATAACGAAGGAATATTTTAAGGGGAAAGAGGTAGGTGAGAATTACAATTTACATATTCACGATTTTGTCATGTTATAAACCTTGTAGAAAATGTAATAGTATTTAAAAAAAATTTAAAAATTAAGTAAAATTTAACAGACTTTTACATTTAAAATTAAATTTTTCTCGTGCTTGAAGAAATGCACAAAAATCTGATTTTTTTATATATATAAAAAAAGGAACGTCTTGTACAGTTTTCATTTTCTCTGAACTATGCCAAGACATATACTTTATTATGTGAAAATTCGTGAAGAGTGATTTAAATATTTATATGGATGGTGGAATTATATATTTTTCTCTCTCAGATATAATACGTTTAGTAGGATTTACGATGCGACTGCGCTGAAGCGAAGATCGTAACTGGCCGACGACTCACCGATGGCGTAAGGGCATTAATCTTGATTTTATGAATCAAAGTTGGGATCTTGGCTGTCTGGTGGAAATAAACCGAGGGGGAAAAAAGCTACTTTTCTCTGCTGATGATTTATCGTGACGCATCGCCTCTCAATAACTTAGAGTGAAGTCTAGTTGTCATTTTCTTCAATTATTATATTATCATTAGAAATGATATTTCACCGCGAAAATGTTTTGAGCCAAGAGAGTCAGCAACTTACTGTGATTTCTCTTTATCTTTGGAATAAATAGTTTTTACATGGCGTTGTTTTTGTAGGACGCATAAAGGTTGGAAAAAATAGTTTTTGCGTGGCGTTTTTATTTCTTTAAGATTTATCACGAACTTTTGAATTTCTGTATGGTTTTCACCGTTGAGCTGGTTAAATGCAGCACATGTATCTTCCGGCGAGTACAGATAAGATAATTTTTGTAATTTTACAAAAGATTCCTTTGGAAATCAGCTGCCAAGAAATAGTTTATAATATTATAAGAAAAAACATGGTAACTTTGTACAACACATGTCTATGTTTATTTTTGCATACATGAAATAGATACGTTTTTTCTAGATAACACTGAGTATTTATTACAAAAATTTGTGTATATTTTATATTTTAATTGATATTTCACTAAAAAAAAATTATTTAACCATGGTTTATTTTATTTTACCGTGCTTATTAAAGTGCGCAGTTAATACTGGTAAGCTATTCAGGGAAGAGTTGGTAAATAACTTTAACTATGTACAGGAGATAATGGGACAACACAAAGCTTAAATTCCCGGGTATGAATCCGAACCGAGTGTTACCGCGAACACCATTTTGTAGTAATACAGTTGTGATAAGATAAATGTACAAATTTACAAATATTGGTAACTTCATGAATGTTTATGTTCCATTTACAAAAAAAAACAGATTAATAAAAAAAAGTTAACGCCCTGGGCGATAAAGTATAAATAGTCAAAAGACTGCAAGACTCTTTGTAGGTTTATCGTAGCCATTCCTCTATTGTGTGAACCTCTATTGTGTACTTCATTAGCTATCTTGCTGAAAACAGATGGCGTAAGCAGCGCTCGATGGCAAGCTGGCGTTATAGCGCACGCGCATGCTTGCTGTACTCCCGTACGCGAATACTTGCACACATTTTTACACGCTCTCATATCTGTACACTCGTCTGTACGTCTTTTACGATTGCACACGTGTACACTGTTGAAAATCACGGTAAATCTACGGACATTTCCACGAAGATTTTAACTGAAATAAACGAAGCGTCCATTCGTAATTTCACGTGACTGGATCTTCTTAGAAACTATGTCGTATTTCAACTTCCGAGTTCTATATTCTCGTTATAAACAGTGCAAACCCACGTGGAAGAAACAACAGTGTTACTGCAGTAATTTAAACAATTTTTTGGATACTTTGTTTTTACGTGATGTTTAATTCTTGCGGATTCATGTTTAAATAACTTATTATTCGCTAATTTACGAAGATAACAATATATTTTTGAAGAACTTTGAATAATTTGTAACCAGCTTTGTTCGTAAATTTGAGGTGAAAATATTTTACGGAGTTCACGTGTTTCAAATTTTCTATACATTTCCTGTCACACAATTTCTGAAACGTTCTTTGGATGATTCCGCCAATGGGGAAGATCGAGTTAAAACGATTCTATGGGCATGCGCCATTGGTTGTGATACTGGTTGTCATAAAAATTCATAATCTCGCGGAATTATAATATGTGCTAGGCATGTAACATTTAACATAATTGATATTGGCTTTTTTTCACGTTTTGTGTATTTATATATAATTTTTACGTTATTGCCTTTTTTTAATTAAACATAGTGTAAATCAGTGATAATGTATTTTCATAACATTGTTTTTAATCTACCCGTGTAGAGTTATTTCTAACGCGCGTAGCAGATTCTTACTTATTCTCTTGCGTAGTTCATAATACCGGACCTCCGCTGGGTTTGAAAACTTCTTAAGAAACGCAATTCGAAAAAAAAAAAAACCAACGCTATAGAGCATCCCACTCTTAGATTGCAGTGTGGAAGTAAATGGGCGCATTCTCTCTCTCTCTAACACACGCCGATTGCCGTTAGCACTGTCCTTGTTTCTTCGTGCGTTGTTGCCAAATATCAAACGAAATTTAAAATTTTAATTTTTGGACCAAGCTTTTTTTCATATTGTATAGAATCAAAATACGCATCAGGCAATGCTTATTTTGAATACTTAACAATATTTTAAGTGTCCGAAAAAATTAAAAAAACATAACTTATTCGCTGCGAACTGTTTTGAAGTATTCCGATATGTTTCACATCAAAAAAAGAAAACCTATTTGTGTATTTCATTCTGATTTTTTTTATTAGTAAATTAATGCCTTAGGACGCCACCGAACAAATGTTAAGACAAAAACTGTACAGGTTTCACTTAAATAATTTTTTTAATATATTGAAATGCATTTTCTCACAACCTGACACATCAAAAAGTTGACCCGCGGAAAACTTTTTTTCTGTTAAAGATAGATGGGGGACGAAAGCGAGAAAAATGTTCACAATGAATTGAATTAGTTTTTAAAAGCAGCCCCATCTCAATTGCTTCTACAGTTTCCGTGGAAATAGCTGTTAAAGATGTGTCTTATCAGTACAAGAGCGCGCGCTGCCGTCGTAAGAGGAAACAGGGTCGTGTGTTTAGATAAGTGGGGTTCTGTCCTACAAGCAATTTCAAATACATGGCTTCCTTAGTCATAAAAAATATTATAATCGATTCTTGAACATAATATGTAAAATGTATGAAATAAATACGAAGGAATTCAATAGCGATCATGGTACAAAATTTTGAATTATTTTTCTATCCTTAACACCAAGCATCTTATCAAACATTGTTTTAGACAAAGTTTTGGAAAATTATTATGATATTATTACAAACAATTTAAACAGATTTGATAAGGTGTTTACTAAGGCATTTACGTTTTTTTGTCCGGTGAAATTTTTTTTCGAACCCATGCAGTTATAGCTGGTCGTATCAAAAATGTATTTAGAAAACATTTTTCGGCATTAGGTAATCCGAGTTATCATACGTTAAAACGGATTCGATATTATTCATATTATGGGAGTTGTTGCGATTTTTCTGTTTTTCAAAAAATCTTCCCCATTTCGAACCAATTGTTCGGATTTTTCCCATAACTTACTCGACCGAGAATTTCCATTACCGTATTTTATTTATAATTTTGGACATGACTTGTCCAAAAATACGGCATTTATCGGGCCCATGAAAATGTGATATATATAATTATATATATATATATATATATATATATATATATATATGGGATTTTTAGAACAGAAAAGAAAACTATAAGAAATTTTCGTCTACAATAGGTAGTTTTTATTTGAAATTTACGTAAAAGTGGCATTATTACAAATTTATATGTGTAATAGTATAAAATATTATAAATTACGATATGATATCTTAAAATGCTTCTTGTTCGATCCAAATTACATAGACACGCATCTCCTGAAATTCGTAATGTGTTAGAGATTTGGCAACAGCGCGCGCCATAAGCCGTGTACTGCAATCTAAGAGTGGGACGGGCTATAGCTTCGGCCATCTTTCAACTCGCGTTTCGGCTTGTGTTTCCGCCTTCCATATCCTAAGTGGATATGTTCCAAAAAAACTTTCCAAGGCTCAGTCTTTAGGTCTGCGTAAGACCGCGATGTTGTTTTTATTATAACATAAAGTTATTGATGATTTCATTTTCTTTTTCATGATAAACACGAATTATTTAAGGGATCCGCCTACCTGGGCACACACATGGTGTGCGGAGCTTCAGGAAGAAAAAAAAAAGCATGCGATCAGAAAACTGCTCGAGATATCAGAGTGGGTTCTGTTTTCGAAAAGCATTTAAAGAATACGCTGATGGAGGGATGAGTAGTTATGTACCCGCATTTCGTTTCAAGGCGTGATGACCCTTTGGTACAGATACGTGAAAACACTCGAGGGGCCTTGCATCACATGCTTTATCCTCTTTTCTCCTTCAGCAAAAGTGTTACGAGGAAGTCTGCGCGCCAGTACAGGGGCGACACCGCGCTGGAAGCAACAGCAAAACGTCGCACTTCACCAACCCGCCTCACAAAAAAATAAAAACAACAACAATAACAACAACCTTTTCTACTGTTCAACGATAACGAGTTGTGGGGGTTGTTGTATATTTTGCTGCTTCCTTGCGTCACAGACGACCGAGCTGCGGAGTTGCGTAGTTTGTAAACCCGGTGTCGGCTCTTCCTGGAACCCGTCCGGGCCCCGAGGGGAGCTGATGCATGCCGGGAGACCACAGGTGAGCGCCGGGCGACGATGAAGTCCTGATGGGTTGAAGTGGGGAGGGGGGAAGAGAGAGAGAAGCCCACGACGTTGAAAGCGAGACGGTTGACCTTGCTGACACTCCGACCTTCGCATTCCGCCGCGCCCTGGCAGCAACCCTCCCCCCCCTTCAACCAGGCTGCAGGTGACGGCGGTCAGCGGGCTCGTGTAATTACTGCTGCGGTCCACCGGGGGAGGTGATTGCAGCGGCGCGCTAAATGCCTTGTCACGCCGTCGAACCCTCGCAGCACCGCCCGCGTCCGGGTACAAGCTCTGGCTGGGCCCGTGGAGCGTACAGCCGGTCGGCTGGGACTGCTCCTGACATAACAACGTTCAGGCGGGGGGTGGGGGGGGATGCCTCCTGTGTCTGCCCACTAATCCTGGTCCTTGTTCTGTCAAGCAGGTCTCACAATGATCCGCACGTCCGTCAAATACTTTTTTTGCTCTTCATTTTAATGCTGCCAACATACCAAAAAAGTCTTAAATACTGGTGCAAATTTATCTTGTATAGATATATTTTATTGACGATCATGAAAGTTAAGAAAGTAATAAAATTCGATATTTATTTCGCTCTTATATATTTATTAAAAGATTTTCAGTTTGTTAATATTGTTGAAACCAGTGGCGTAGCCAGGATTTGTATATGGGGGGTGTTAAGAAGCATGCGCCCCCCCTCCACCCCCCCGTATTAAAGCGGGGGGTTCGGGGGTCCTCCCCCGGGAAAATTTGGATTTTAAGGTGTAAAATAGTGCTATTTTAGCAGTTTTCGGTTCTTAAATTTAAATATTGTAATGGTAAAAATTTTATTAATTTTTAATATGAAATTTTTTTGAGTGATGAATAATAAATTTAATTAAAGATTTGTGGCTAAGGGGGGGGGGGGGGTTTGAACCCCTAAACCCCCCCCCCCCTGGCTACGCCCCTCGTTGAAACGTGTGTTAACGACATTTAGTGGTGGCAGCTAAACAAATAAATATAATTCTAAAAACCTTATAAGACAGGAAAGGTCGTAGGCAATAGGTTTATTTGGAGTTTTTTTTCATCCGTCCGTCCGTCCGTCGAAAGTTATAGCTTGGCAAGGTTTTGACGGATGGAATTTTCCGGGCCATCTGATTAGCTGCAGGTCACGTGATTGACGGAAGGGCGGACGGATGAGACGGATGATTGTGAGTCCGGCTTCAGAGTGACAGGAAGGTTACCTAGTCTGAAATCCTTCATGCAGGCGAAGATGACATGTCAAACTCTTGTGAGGTTGTCTCGTGGTGGCCAGGTCATCAGGCATTCCACCTTTACCTTCAAAATTAGCAAAAATAATTCAAAATTTGCCCAAAATTCGTCCAAATTTCCAGTTTTAGAAGAAAAAATCCTTTGAAATTTCAAAAAATTAGAAAAATTAAAATGTAACATATTTTGCAGGAAAAATGGCCGTTTTGAGGAAAAATTTCCCGTTTTATGTTTCTAAGGCCGGTATTCTAAGAAACAAATAAAAGGGCTTAGGTGTTGAATATGCTACACATGTATCCTAACCATTTTCCCAATGGACGATAGGACACGGCCAGACGCTTAATTTTAGGAAACGTATTTTGGTGTCCCATCCGTGACCTAACTGTTGCCTAAATTGCGCGGATGCGCAGAGCTCACTTTTTCTCTGGTTTGGTCCCGAAGGCGGACACTTGTCTGGCGACATTAACTCGTATGTAGTCATTTTTGTGGTCATCGGGGGACGCCAAATGAAACTTTATGGTAGCGAAACTATCCTGGAATACATTCTGTACACTTTAGTAGTAATATCAAGAAAAAATCGGAACTTCAAAAGTACTCGAGAATATTATACAGGCCGTTCATTTTTTTTGTGCGATGGTGCCACTATATCTAATATTTTTGCTGTAACAATTGTATCGATGGTTGTGAAACAACCGCTAGAATATGTTGAAACCAGTTTCCAGCCTCGCGCAGGGGGCCGTTTATTATAACTAGGGGCATGCATATTCCGCGAAAAGATTCCGAGACTAGTTGAAAGTTTAAACACTGTACGATTGTCTGTGTTTCGTGATTGGGTGAGTTTCTTTCACGTACATGTCGATTGTAACAACATCAATCACAGTAATGCAGTGCGGAGGCAAGCGCGTCCTGATTGGCTCGGTCAAATAAGGCAACGACTTCTCTCTCAGACGGCCGCCAATCACAAGGAAGAAAACACTGGTGCTGGTATACCTTGTTGCGGTCTAACAGGTAGAGACCCCGGAAATTTCGCTCATTTATTTAGTCGCAAGCTAGAATGCAAACCTTCACACTCTCGCACTGTGTTCGTGATTGGCCAGCAGTTGTTTGGACACGCCCGTCTACGACCGTGAGCCAATGATGCCCAGCTAGGAGAGAAGTAAGCGAATCAGGTAGTGCCAAATAACAAGGATAAAAATGTTCTCGCTAAGAAATCACACAAATGGGAAAGTAAACATGGGTCGAGCACACCTATAACTTTGAATTCTATCCTGAGGCCAGAAGAATCCGCAAAAATTTCCGTGTCTATACTAATAGGTAGAGACCTGCAAAATTCGCGGATTCATTTCGTGATATACTACAATTCAAATAATTATACCTTAGCACTGCTTCTGCAATTGGTTCACTGTAATTCTGGAGTAATGAGGGCCAATTAGAGACCCTCACTCATAGAAGTGTCGAATCACAGACACTCGGTCGAGACGACTCACAAGTCAGCAGCCAATGAACAGGTGGCATTTGCCCGAGTGTGTAGAGTGTAGTAGAGTCTAACCTGGAGGTCATTGATCCGCGAATTTTGCAGGTCTCTACTAATAGGACTTGAGATTTTTTTTCGCGAAAAACGCCTGCCCCTAATTATAACGTTTGCCGATTCGTTTCTTTACTGGGATTACGTCTGGACACGTTGTGGGTTTGCGGCCCGCGATTTCAGGGTTGCGGTTGTGTCCCCAACACAGGGCAGCGCTCACTCGCTACCTCAACCCGAACGTGTCGCAACACCCGCCTCTTGAGTCTCGTGTTCCCGAGCCACGGGCAGCAGGAGCGGGAACGGGAGCTCAAGGGGATTGGCGGGTCCCAGCTGTGCACGTGACGCCGGCGACCTTCGTGACGGGGGAGTCGTAACGGTGCCCCCGGGCAGATGTGTGCGCTCCGGTTTAACGGCAGTCCGTGGCCTCGGCGTCCGCTGCCAGGTTGTCTCTGCAACTCTGCGTCGTGGTAGGGAAGATAATATTGTATTGTAAAAAAAATATTTAAAAAACACGCTTTAATTGTTGTATGAATAAATAAAATAAAATAAACTTTCTTCAAATTTAAGTAATATGTTCAACAGAAACAGAATTAACTACAAATCCGTATAACGAATTCGTTTCAGATATAAGCTTAAAAAAAGAATCAAGTAATACACATAATTAATTTTGACTTGATGTAAGTTTTTGTACATACACCATTGCTATGAACTTTTTCTGTTGAAGAAAACTAAGAAATAAAATAAAAATAAATATATAAATAAATAAAAATACCTAAAAGATAAAAAACACAAATTAAGCAAAAAAAAATTGCTGTTGTCAACAGGATATAAACACCACAAAATATTCCATAACAGGAATATAGTCAACAAACAAAGAAAAACAAAGAAAAATGTACTAAGAGAACGAAAAAAAAAAAAACACAAATGATGACGACACAAAAATATTGAACCCAAAAAAAAATTCAGCACAACGGTGCACTCCCATTGCACAAATCTTTCAAAGATAATATAATTAATTTTAATGAATAAAAAGCGAGGGGTCTATCGTACAATGGTGGGTACAGCTGCGTCTCCTAGATGGACACTGTTGACTTACGGTTAAATACTATCAATGTTTGCACTCTAACTTGCGACCAAAAAAATCCGCGAAATTTCTGCACCACTACTTAGAACTGTAACAAACCTCACGAGAAGTGTTCCCGCACTGTCAGAAATTACAGTAAATTTACGGATTTTCCAACAACGAATTCACCTAAAATAATGAAACAGTTCTTCTTAATTTCATATAAATGAATCTCCGCAGAAACTACGTCGTATTTCGAGTTCCAAGTTGTATTTTTCGTTCTAACCAAAGTGGGCAAAAGATGTGTGTTCTTAACGTATACGTAACATTATATATATATATATATATATATATATATATATATATATATATATATATATATATATATAGTCAATACACTAATAATATTCTTTTAGATTCATGTTCAAAGTAAGTGAATTCAGTGTCCATAAATTTACTAAGATAACCGTAAATATACGAATATCCCTTGATAATTTGAAACCAGCGTTCTTTGTAAATTTCAGGTGAAAATTTTTACAGTGTAATATCATTGGCAAATCATTCGACCGTTCAGTTTACAACTGCTTGGGGGTCATAGGTTCGAGTCCTCACCTTGGGCATAGTCTTTTTTTTTCAGAATAATTTTTTTTGTTAGATATCGCCATACTTGCAAAAGTTTTATCGCGGCACGTAAATGAATAATTTGCAGAGGTTTTTTTCCGGTGAAATATTTTTTATAATTTCGAATCTCTCTGCCCTTAGCTGCGCTGCATTGCCCTCACGTTTCCATAAAAAAAAAAAAAAACTCGAAGGAAGCCAAGGAATACGGCGTCGGTTGTTCGTGCCCCGATAAAGTTGCTATAAAAGAAGTTATGAAACTAACAGCTCGGAGCACGGAGATATTGCGCGCAACTTTCAAAGAAGATTGCGATCCTCAACCCGACACAATGAAAGCGCACGTAAACTAAATTTCTGCAAAAAAAAAAAGCATTTCCAACAAGGTAGACTTTCAAACACAGTTTTTAAATCCACGCGACTTTGAGTGATGTGTGCGATGGATAAAATGCTCCAAGGTATTGCTGATGAAAAAAGATAATTTTCGCCGATTAGCTACTTAGTCCTTGAAATTAAATGGTTCTTAAGATGAATTTACTTGCCATGTAAGTTCTAGGCTGCCTCGAATGCGAAGATTTCACCGAAGTTTCGGTCGAAATTGCGGTCTCCATCTTCAGGGTAGCAAGTACCGACTGAGGCTCTTGGAAGTTCTCCTATCTTTAAATAATTTCGCCTGAGAGGGAAGTGTTTTCTGTTTGGCTGCAGCTGTAGTCCAATCAGATCCTTTATTCCTTCTGGTTAGCTGCTTGGTTTGGCCAGTCAGACTTTGTGTCTGTGATTGGTTAGGACTGCTGGCCAATCATTGGCCTCTTCTCTTCTGGTTGGCTGGGCTGTCTGGCCAATCAGAGGCGACAATTTCAAAGCAGGATGATTTCCTAGAACATCAGTAGGAAACTGTTACCCTGAAGAAGGCGACTGAAATGTCAACCGAAACGTCGGTGAAATCTTCACCCTTGGCGCGGCTATCATAAACAAGCCAAGCAACTTCAGATAATGGACCAAAAACATGCGATCCTTATGTCCTTTAGATGTTTCAAGAGTAACTATATATCTTTTCCTGGCATGTAATACTTGACTGGAGAAAATAATTACATAGTCAACCGTATCAAACTGTCGGCTACAAGACTAAAGAACACATGGAGCCTATTGTGAGATATAGTTTTTTAATTAAATAATAGAAAACAAAAAAGTTGTGAAGATGATAATTATGAAGATGATGATGATGATGATAACGACTACGACGATGATAATAATGAGTAGACACAAGAAAAATTCATTTCATTTCGTGATATGCTAAAATTTAAATGATTTTTTTTGTGACGCTTCTTCTATTAGTTCACTGTTAACATGGAGTACTCGTGGCCAATGAGATACCTCCAGTCATGAAAGTATCGAATCACATGTCACTCAGACGCCTCACAAGACAGCAGCCAATTAGCGGGTCACATTGTCCTGAGGGTGTTCTGTGTAGTTATTCCTAGAGATAATTGATCCCGAGAATAATTTTTCCAAAGTTCTATTTATAGTACTGGAAAAATTTGCGGTTCCGAACACATTCAGGATAAACCACACAATCCTCTGTATACTCAGGAAAAATAACGCCAGTTCGTTGACTGCAGACTTGTGAGTCGTCTCAACTGGTTTGTCTGTGATTCGATACGTAGAGACCGGAAAAATTCGCGAATTCATTTCGTGATAGGCTAAAATACAAATAGTTATACCTCAGTGCCGCCTCTGCTATTGGCTCACAACTCACCTGGATGACTCTGGGTGGGCCAATGAGAATCACCTGACCAAAGCTTTATCGAATCACAGGCTGCTACGATTGGACGTCTCACAAGACAGCAGCCAATGAGTGGGTGACATTTGACCAAGTGTACGTAAAACTATGTTCATCCTAGAGGTCATTGAACCCGCGAATTTTTCCGGTCCCTATCGATACGTCTTCGGTTTCTTATTGGCCCAGAGTTGTAAAGACGAACAGTGAGCTAATAGTAAAAGCAGCTTAAAGGTATACGTATGTATTTAAATTTTAGCCTATCGCGAAATTGGATCCGCGAATTTGTCCGGTCTCGACTTATCTATATCGATAACCCTCCGTGAGGGGTGGTGGTCCCTCACACGTGGGTTGTTCAGCGAACAGTGCGGGTTGTTCAGCGAACAGTGCGATCCCTGGGCGGCAGCGAGGCAGGTCGCAGCGTGACGTCGGGGAAGCTGCGATCAGCGAGGCAGAGCCAATCGCGAAAGTCCGGGTGTAATCGCCGGAAACGAGATCGCCGCGACATTTCGCTCCGATCTCTCGTCTTTTCTGTGCGGAAACTATGGAATTCACAGAAACTGAGTCACGTGCCAGAATAATCTGCGTTCGTGCATCTATGGAATGTTTTAAGTAAAATTTAGGTTATGTTAAATCTGATACATAAATAAAATTCCCTCAAAAATAACCATCTTAATTTTTTTAAAATATTTCGAAGGGGTATCGTAGCAAAAAATAAAGGTGTTCTAAGTTATGCCAGTTACATAAATAATACGTTAAATCGATGTAAAAGTTTTAAAATTCTCGCAAAAATCCCTTCTTTCAAAAGGTTGGATCTTCGTACGTCTAGACAATCCTAGTTAAAACGAAAGGTAGGAAAAATTATGCAGATTTCATTAACTATGCGTAAAATCGTTGTTAAAGTTTTGAAAATTGCACAAATATTTTTTTTTTGGCAAGGTTGTAGGATATTGTAGTAAAATGAAATTTTGGTTGGGTTAAGTCAAGTCAGTGACATACCAAATGCTCTAAAATCGTGTTACAGGAGCGTGCATCTAACTTCGGATATGTTCGGAGTGTTCTGACTCAATTTTAGTGAAATCTTAGGCTTCCGTTTTCTGCACGGTGACGGTAGTAAGCGTCTCCTTTGTCACGACGAGAAGGGGAAAAAAACTTTCCCTCCGCGAACTTTACCGAGGATCTTCCTTTCCCTCCCCTTCCCCCCCTCCCCCGTCACTAAACCGGAAGAATTGTGCGCTACGGAGGAAAATTTCCAATAATCCGCCAATAACGACACGGCGAATCCGAGACGGCAGTGTGACAAAGGGGAAACTATGGAAGATTAATCAATTTTTCCCCTCCCTGCTCCGCGTATTGTACGCGCGAGTTCAAGGGGCCTTCGCCGATATTGAACTTTTTTTTCTTCTATACGGGGAAACTGTTTTGCAAATAGCATTGTTATAGGATGTTCCAAAATCCTCTACACATAGCTAACAGAGGAACAAAGGTATAAGAAAATATCTTTACAAAAGCATACAAAACATATATAATCACAAAAAAATTATTTTGTTGGGCATCAGAGTTTTTTCTTGAATATTGGTGGAACAGTTGTGTTGTTGGTTAAACAGCTCATTAAAGCTCAACAAAGTTGTTAGTTACAGTCTCAAATGACTACGCTGTCAACGATAAGTTATGGAAAAAAACTTAAATAAACTTATAGTTAAAAAAAACTAAGAAAAACGCTTTTAGCGTTGAATGGACTAAAAATTAAAAAAAAATTAAGTTTTTTGTCCAACAGTTAAATAATGCACTACAACTCTTCCGAGGGGAGAAAGACGAAGCAATAGCACATTTTCCACCAAAATAGGACCTCGGAAAAACTCTAAATCGAAAATAACCTACTTTTAATATTTTCACAATTATGGGGCATTAGCCCCCCCCCCCCCAAAAAAAAATTACCCAGGTCATTTTCCACCATAAACCGACCTTTTGGATCGGAAACACTCCTAATCGAAAAAGCACTGAGTTATAAAATTTTCAAAGTTTTGCGTCTTACCCCCTTCAGGTTAACAGTCGACCCCTGGGCAAATTCCCACCATGCACCATGGAAATATTTTATCACATAGTCCATTCATTCAAACATACATACATAGTGGTGAAGCTAATAAAAGCGTGGTATAAAAGAAAAGAAAAAAAGTGCCAACTCTATTACAACCCTTTTGAATTCCCATGGTCCCAGAATGATTAATTTAATATAGTAAGTATACATTAAACTCTGCAACGCTTATGTAACAGACATAAAGTAGCTCTAATATTACACAAACGATTAATTTTTTTTTACTTTAATTATTGCTCTGTTAATCCAAGAAATCAATTGCTGTGCTTGCTTTACCTTAAAGAGAAAATGTATTTGACTGATCAGCATACTTTAACTTGCTCACTGTGACACCGTATAGGTCAAGGATTACTACACCTTACCCATGACATTAAAGAATTTCCTGTTCGGTGCAAGGCCTGAGTTGTAATTTACACCCGGCCGATAGAATATTATTAAAGCATTCGTCGTATGGACTGGATACATTATGTTAACAAAGAGAAACTTTTCTGTCTTATATACTGTTAGACTATCACGTAATAGATACATTCTGGCGCCAGATACCAACCGATTTGTGAAGAGTTCTGTTTATTTTTCCAAGAATTATTCTTTTATAATCAACTTACCTTTAAACAAATAGGTTTATTAGTTTACATAATCAGCAAACATCGTTTCCTTGTCAGTAATCGTTCGTGGAATTAATTCATAGTAAAATAAATATTACTTCACAGTTAATTTCTAATTTTTCGTTAATTTTTTTCAGTAACATTAATATGCACTTTGTCTGGAAATACATTTTGTTGTATTTTATTTCTTGAAAAAAAAACATCTTTTCTTAATTTTTTTAGGGCCTCTTTCCATGTCAGATAAATGTTTTATTATTATTTACTTATTTCGATAGCTTATTTACATGTAGAGACCGGAAAAAAATTCAAGGATTTATTTCGTGGTAGGATAAAATTCAAATGTTTATACCTCTAAGCTAATTCCGCTATTAACACGCTGATTATAGAAACCTCCAACTAGAAAATTACCATATCACAGGCTACCAAGTTTAACCAGTCGGCAGCCAATGAACATGTGACATTTGCCAAAGTTTACATAGGACTGTGAAGTCTAGCCTAGAATTTTTTCCTGTCTCCAATGATATGTGATTCTGAAGGCCATGTCTTATAAAGCATTTTTGTACGCAGCCTTGGGAAATCTTACCCTAACTTCAGCTCAAGGTATTCACCCAACAACACTGGGAAAAAAAAAATAGTTTTTGTAGCCGTCAGGAAAATATTGTGTAAATATTTTACTTTGCAAATTTTTCTGTGGTGACGTCAAAACAGTTTGTTGAGTGACACGAGATGACACGGGAAAGCAATTCTGAGTCGACGAGAACGTTGAGCCCAAAGAGGTAAAAAATTCAAATAAAGTTAAAAAATTAAACAATTCATCATAACTAGGGGTATGTATTTTTTTTTTTTTTTGCGAAAATATATCGAGACGAGCTGAGAGTTTAAACACCGTAGCATCGTTTGCGTTTCGTGGATTGGTCGATTTTTTTTTCAGGCGCATATCTGCAGTCAGCGATAATCCAGTGCGGAAGCAAACGCGTCCCCGAGTGGCCTGGTCAAAAACTGCAATGATTCTTCTCTCGCAGACGGCCGCCAATTGTACGGGAGAAAACTCTGGCGCGGACATACCATGTTGCAGTCTAATGGGTGTTAATAAATTTTTTTGTCTCAAGAAAAATGGCTGCCCCTAATCGTGACTTTCATTAGTCATTACGAGATGCCTGCAAAATTCGCGGATTAATTCGGTGATAGGCTAGAATTCAAACACATATACCTCTTAGATAATTTTTCTATTGGCTTACTGTTCATCTAGGCGAATCTCAAACAATAAATAATAAACCCTTAAGCAAAGATGGATCGAATCACAGACAAACCAGCTGAGACGAATTACAAGTCAACAACCAATGAACTTGCGTTATTTTCCCAGTGTACAGGAGAATGTGCAGTCTATCCTGAAGGCCATCGAAACCGCGAATTTTGCAGGTCTTTATTCATTAGTCATTACTTTCATCGCCAGAAATAGCGGTATCTGAGCAAGACACAGGGACACAAAGGCTCGCTTACGCGACGATGACAAAGCACGTTTTGCAGCTGGGTCCTAGGGGAGGGGAAGGAAGGGAGGGGGTTGCTGCCGCGTCTCTCGCAACCGACCCGTGAAGTCACGGCCGGGCGTGGTCCAAGGACTTGCCCGCCGCCCAGTCTGTCTCGGCGCGCCCGTATCCGTCCGTCTGCCGCGCCGCACTTTTACAAAACATTCCCCGGGAAAACCAGTTGCCGAGAAATAGTTTGTAATACCACCAAAAAAAAACCGTACTTATAATAATTTATAGAGACAGGAAAAATTCGCGGATTCATTTAGTGAAATGCTACCATTCAAATAATTATACCTTAGTGCTGTTTCTGCCGTTGGTTCACTGTTAATCTGGAGTAATAAGGGCCAATTAGAGACCCTCACTCATAGAAGTGTTGAATCACAGGCTACCCAGTCGAGACGACTCACAAGTCAACAACCGATGAACATTTGGCATTTGCCCGAGTGTGTAGAGAATAGTGGAGTCTATCCTGGAGGTCATTGAACCCGCGAATTTTTCCGGTCCCTAATAATTTATTAGAAGGGACCGGAAAAATTCGCTGTTTTGGTGACCTTCAGGATAGACTATACAGCCCTGTATATACTAAGGAAAAATAACGTCAGTTCATTTGCTGCTGACCTGCGAGTCGTCTCTACTGGTTAGCATGTGATACGATACTTCTTTGGTTGAGGGTTTCTCATTGGCCTAGAGCCGTGGAGACGAACACTGAGCTAATAGCAGAAGCAGCTTAAAGGTATAATAAATTATTGGAATTCTAAGGCATCACGAAAAGAATACGCAAATTTTTCCGGTTTCTATTTATTAGTAAGTGCATGTATTTTTCATTAAAAAAATCTGATAGCTTTGTAGACTACAATAAGGCATGCCCGCGCTAGCTATTGTTTCCTTATTATTGACAGCCGCCTGCAAGAAAATCCATTGTCTTATTCGGCCGGGCCATTCTGGACGCGCTTGCTTCCGCACTGGGTGGCTGTGATTGGAGTGCTGACAGATGACATGTACTTGAAATAAACCCAGCCAACCGCGAAACACAGACAATGCTACAAAGTTTTAACACACAGCTGGCCTGGAAAGCTTCTCGCAAAAAAAAAAAAAGCTTGGCTCTGTTTAAAAGATTATATATATATATATATGTGTGTGTGTGTGTGTGTGTGTGTGTGTGAGACGACAAATATGCCGACGAAGAAGTTAACAGTTCACTCGTGTTCTTTAATATTACGAACGCTGCGCTATCTCTTATGTAGCTATTTATCTAGCTAAAAATTGTTGTTTAAAAGTTACTCTAAAATGACACGCATGTATGTAAGTACACGCATAATTGCTTTTATTGTGAGACTAAAGTTAAGTTTTAATTCGAAATTACCTCAGTGCCCCAGCTGGTCCTGTCAAGAACGCGCACTCGATCATGGGCTGGATTATACATAATCGCGCAGCAAACGATAACTCCGGTGTGGCTACAACAAACTATAGTATAACATTGTTTTATGAATAGAGACCGGAAAAATTCGCGGTTTCTATGACCTTCAGGATAGACTGCACACACCCCTGCACACTCGGGCAAATAACGCAAGTTCATTGGCTGCCGACTTGTAAGTCGTCTCAGCTGGTTTGTCTGTGATTCGATCCTTCTTTGGTTGAGGGTTTATAACTGGTTGAGATTCATCCAGATGAACAGTAAGCCAATAGCAAAATTATCTAAGAGGTATATGTGTTTGAATTCTAGCCTATCACCGAATGAGTCCGCGAATTTTGCAGGTCTCTACTTAATAAATAATTCTACGTTAAATTTCGTGTTACAAGTGTACTAGCAACAGGAAAATAACATGCTCGTTACCGACGCTAGATGTTACACATCACTGGCGACTACTAGAAAAATTCACCCAGATTTATTTAAAATATTTTCGTTCTGGAAGTAATAGAAGCACCCCGAGAGAATTCAACAGATACTGTCAACGTCCGCCACGTTCCTCGCTTGTAAAAGGATGCGAGTGTGACTCCGCCGAGGACTGAACTCACCCAGGGTCAACGACCTATCTCCGTCCTACCATGTGGCGTTCAGCCCTTGCGATGATGGCTAGTGATTTGTAGAAAAAACATTTGTATATTAATTGACGATTCGTCACACCCCAATTTTTCTATAAAATAAAACCAATAAAAAATTAAGTTTCTTCAACAACTTAGTTACGTTGGTTATTCTGTCCCTTTAGGACTACGAAATATTGTTTAAATATATTTTAATATTTAAATATAACCTCGAAAAAAAGTTTTATTGCAAGAAAAAATATTCCAATAAACGGGACTTTTCACATTCCCGTAGAATGAACATGGATTGGTTTTAAGAAATTTCAGTTTTTTTACAATTTTTAAGACTGCGAAATATTATTTAAAGATATTTAATATTTAAAGATAGTCTCGAAATAAAGTTTTGTTGTTAGAAAAAAAATTCCAACAAACGGGACTTTTCACATTCCCGTATAATTAACATGGATTGGTTTTAAGTAATTGTTAGTTTATTTACAAGTGTTAATTTTTTAATCATACCCTGCAAAAATTAAAAAAAAGGATTTTTAAACCAATTAGTTTTTAAAAAACTGGTGTCGAGAAAAAAAATTATGAATATTAACTACAAAATAATTTTCCACGCAGTGTGTCAAGATTCGCTTCCTTCTTCATTAAGGGACCCGCCTCGTCAGGAGTGTATGTGTGGTAGTGAGGCGGAATGATAAGCGCGACGCTCGCTGGTATTTCCAGCGCGGTATAGCCTCTAAGCGCAAGGCTCTGAACTGGCGCGCAGTCTTCTCGTCGTCACAGGATAACTGTGGAATTTGAGCGGTGACAGTAACATTATTTTGCGGAGAAATGAAGATAAAGGTGTAATGCAAGTCCCTTAAGTGCTTTCAAGAATCTGTACCAATTGTTTTACGCCTAAAAATGACTTTGAAAACATGCGTTTTAGCCATTTTTAACTCTTCTAAAACTACACTTTAACCTTACTCTGAAATATAAAGTACTTTTCAGCCCTCAGCGAAATCTTAAATGCTTTCCGTAAGTAGACCCCACTCGGATATCTTGAGTAGTTTTTAAATCTCGTTGTTTTTTCCTGAAGCTCTGCGCACCGTGTGTGTGTGTGTGTCCGGGTAGTCAGGGGGCCTTAGAAGCCTGCTGGGTACGGTGGGCTTAATCGTGGGAAACATGTGTACCGCTGTTTATTTATCTTTCTTGGGATAATGAATGAAGTAAAGCTATAAACATTTTGAATGTAAGTCTTATAATTGTCTGAGACTTTTTATATTTTTAAAAATATTTAAAATTTGTGAATAAAAAAAATATGGAAAAAAGCTATTTTTAACATTATTTTCTTGATCGCAGTGAACGAATGCAGCATAAATACCACAAAAAAGCTATGTCTTAGACTCGCACCTTACCATGTTCTATAGTAATTTGCACTTGTTGTCACGGGCAGCCTTAACACTGCGCCGTTTGCAACCCGGCCGTGACGCGACGCCTGCTGCTGCTGACTTCAGTCACTGCGGTCGCATTAACCGATTGCGGCGGCAGTTACGACGAGTTCCAGTTTATCGTCGCGCCAGCCCCTCGCTGAAGGGGCTGTTAAAAGGCCGCGGAGTGCTGCCGCGGAGATTAATCAAGCTCCGGCGAGAGGAGGCTGCAGCCAGGGGAATTAAACTGCGGGTCGTAGACTACGAGTGTTGCAGTCAGGCGTTCGTGATAGCAATCACGTAGTTCTCGTTAGCGGGCGATGATGATATGTACCGCTATAAAATCTCCGAAACGAGTCTTAAACACTGATAATTAGGGACCGGAAAAATTCGCGGTTTCAATGACGTCTAGGATAGACTCTACAGTCATCTACAGAACTTGAGCAAATTTCCCCTGTTCATCGGCTGCTGACTCGAGAGTTGTCTAGACTGGGTTACCCGTGATTAGACACTTCTTTGGCTGAGAGTCTCTCTCATTGGCCCAGATTCTTCCATGTGAACCGTGCGCCAACAATAGAAGGATCACAAACGAATAAGTATTTGAATTTTAACCTATCGCGAAATGAATTTGCGAATTTTTCCGGTCTCTACTGATAATTTATTTTTAAATAAGAGATTTACTGATTCGCCCTCGCGTGTTTACTCTTCAGAATAAAACAATATTTGTTAGTAATGGATAAAGACCGTGAAATTTCGCGGATTAATTTCACGATAGACTAGAATCCAAACGTGTTCTTCCTTCCTGCTACTTCAGTGATTGCCCACAGTTTTACTTGTTGAGAGTCTGAGCCAATGACAAACCCTCAACGAAAGAAGTATTTAATCGCAAGCATCCCGGTTGAGCAGGTGTTATTTGCCCCAAGTACGTATAGGATCGCGGCATCTATCCTGGAGGTAATTGAAAACGCGAATTTTTACAGTCCCTAGTAATATAGTGGAGCACTGAGTACTTTCTAAATGTGTGATATGTAGGGAATATATTTTTTTCACGAAATAATCGCTCATTAGACTGCAATAAGGCATGTCTGCGCCGGAAATCTTTTTTGCAATAAGAACATGGCCTAATGATAGATATGTAAAGACCAGAAAGTTCACGTTATTACTTGGAAGATAGGCTGGAATGTATACCATTATATGTACGTTTGAACGCCATTTTCACTGGGTCATCTCACTGGTAGTTTAACATGTCCAAAAGGGGGAGAAAAAAGAATACTGAATTTTGTAAGATCCAAGGTAAATTGTAACCAAGGTAAATTGTCGTAGAAACCATTGAACAAAAATACACTGACTTTAATGTGTGCAAGTGTGTGGCCTAGCACCACAAAAAACAGCACTGAGTGGGAAAAAAAGATTGGTTATGTCTTAGACCCAGGAGTGAAAGCGGGATTCCATTTCGTAGACCGGGGGATAAAACAACTTTTCCAGCTTTTTGCTTTCAAGCTAGTTGAATATGTTGAAGGGAATTATGGATTATTTATGTTTTCCTGGGGAGGGGGTAGGTGTGTGTATGTATAATGTGTGTATATATGTGTGTGTGTTTATTTATATAAGCACGCACTCGCGCACGTTCCCGATTTGACCGACCGACAGATAGTTCGTTTGTTTACGAAACGTAAGAAAGGGTCGGTAACACTTTTCAACTTAAGCATGAGATTTTCTCGCGAATATAGCTTACGTGTCCCTTTTAAATGCATATGAACATTTTCTAGTGGCTAGTAAATTAAATCAAGTCACTTCTATACTACAAATTGAAATATGGTGCCAGCAAATCTTATTAAAATTAAAAGTAAATTTCTGTTGTTTAGTAGTAATTTTAAAAAAATTGTATCTTCCTTTAAACTGATTCATAATATATCAAAATAATAATAATTTTATTAAGGGTGACGTAGAAAATAAACCGATATGAAATTTCCGATTTAATTTCTCTTTAGGGACAGTCTCACTAAACTAAAGCACACAATCTTGAATGAATGATTAGTAAATATGTGCAGGTATTTTTCGCGAAAAAAAAATCTGAACGTCTATTAGACTGCAACAACAGGTATACCCGCACCGGCGGTTTCTTCCTTGTGATTGGCGGCCGTCTGCGAGAGAAGTGGTTGCCTTGTTTGACCGAGCCACTCAGGACGCGTTTGCTTCCGCACTGAATTGCTGTGATTGGTGCTGTGACAGTCGACATGTACCTAAAAGATACTCACCCAGTTACGAAACACAGGCGATACTACAGGATTTTAACTTTCATTTAGTCTTGGAATCTTTTCGCGAAATATGCATGCCCCTATTAATAAATAGGTAGAGACAGGAAAAAAAATCGCGGAGTCATTTCGCGATATGATGGAATCCAAACAGGTTTAACTTTGTGCTGCTTCTGTGATTGGCCCACAGTTTACCTGGAGGACTGTGAGCCAATGCCATCCCAGTTAACAGGTTCCATGAGTCAGGGACCAATGAGCAGGCGGTGTTTGCCCTGGTAAGTAGGGGGTTGTGGAGTGCAGCCTAGAGGTCCCTATTATTGTTACACGCTCATTGGCTGCTGTCTTATGAGACTTTCCTACGAAGTAACCCGTGATTCGCTACAGCTTTGGCTGAATATTTCGGATTGTCCCCAGAGTCCTTCGTATGAGTTGTGATTAGTTGTGTGCACAAGCAGCACCAAGTTAAAAGTTTTAAAATTTTAAGTATCCGCGAAGCATTCCGGTCTCTATTGTTAAATGAATGGTCTGTATTCAGGCTGGTAGGTCACTTCCGACGAGTTCCCAACTGGTCCAGGATGTAACTCAGTCAACTCAGGAACTGCACGAGGAAGCACTTCCTGGCAGTGTGGATGTTTGTCAGTCTGTGTTGTCGGAACCGCGCAGTAGAACTACTCGCAGCCATCCGGTGCAAAACGCATGTTGTACTGACCTGGTTTACGTCTCTGTCTCTTACCAACATCACCCTGGGGTTTGGCACCAATGTCAGCTTCCGCGTTACCAGGCCAAAGACGTTGGTACTTCCAACTGAACACACCGAATCTCATATGTTAGGTATGTGATTAGATTGCATTTGTTGCAAAGGTTTCTTTATAAAATAAATGCATGTGTTAGCGACAGTCCTGAAATGCGTTTGTACCTAGCGTCAGAGGTGTGTGGTATAGGAACTAAACAAAAAATAATAATAATAATAACAGTTTTCTTTCGATATATTTTCAAAATGTGTCTTTGTTAAAACATAGTAGAAAACTACATAATTCGGTGGAATGCCTGAATTTTCAATAGTGAATGACTACTACTATATGTAGTTCTTTGTTGCTTGGTATTGATTTTCTTTTGTGATTACTATACCTGTGAACATACTTTTAATAGTTAAAATATTACGATTGTAGATACGAAAATTTCATTTAGTGTCAAGTTAAAATGCAATCCTTCACACTTTCACTCTGTGTTCATGATTGTACCGCAGTTATTTGGACACGCCCCTCTATGACCGCTAGCCAACGATGCCCAGCTAGAAGTAAGAGAATCAGGTAGTGCCAATCGATAAGGATAAAAATGTCCTAGTTAAGAACTCAACCAATCGGAAAGCACACCTATGACTTTGAATTCTACCATGAGGCCAGACGAATCCGCGAAATTTCCGTGTCTCTAATTATAATCTTTAAAATCTCTTAATGTGCTATATCTGCCTTAACGAAAGCAAGATTTCAACATTAAACGTTAAACAAATGTTATCGCAAAAAAAAAACGTTGAAACCAAAAAGCGTTTTTAGGCTCCTTCTCCAGAAGTGTGATTCTTGATTGACTTTGAAGTCCTGGACAGAGAAATGGAGAAAGGGTTGAAAATAGTTGCAAACCAAACGGGAATGTGTTCTTTGATATACGATACGGTTGGTAAAACATTACGGACTGAGAAAAATCTCGGGTTCATTGACCTCCAGGACAGACTCCACGATCCTCTGCACACTCGGACGAACGTCGCCTGTTCATTGGCTGCTGATTTGTGAGGCGTGTCAACTGGGTAACTTGTGATTCGGTAAATCATTGATTGAAGCTCTTCTTATTGGCCCAGAGTCTTCCGAATCAACAGTGAAACTACCGAATCACAGGCTACCAATTTGGAGACGTCTCACTAGTCGGCAGCCAATGAACAGGTGACATTTTTCAGATTATACAGATGGGTATAAAGCCTATCGCAGAGGTAATTGAAAACTCGAATTTTTTCCGTTATATATATATGGCTAGCTATGAAAACAACTTATATCTGCAAGTATCATTACCATACTAAACATAGGTAACTCAATTATATGAAAAATTATATGAAAAAATATTCATATTACAATAACGTTCTTGAAGTAGGTATTATAAACTATTTATTGGCAACTGGTTTCCAAAGGAATCTTTTGTAGTTTCTGGCTACCACAAACAGTTTATCCTGTGTAGTCATCGGCGTTTGTATAATGAAATTCAATTTTTGGAAATGACTACAACGGAAATAATACCGCAACGCAAACTTTGCAATTCTCTTTAAAATATTAAACAATATTTTTTTTTTAAAGCTTTAAAAACTGTTCAAAGCTATGTGGCCTGTTTACTTTCCCACGTCTCCCTTCCGTTGCGCAAGTGTTTGGAAGCGGTGTGTTGGCGACCCTGCGAGCCGGTCCGCCCCGCGCGACAGCGCCGCTCGTGGGCGCGGCCCGCCTCCGAACTAACTGGTCGCGCGGCACGCCAAGGCCGCGAGACAAGTTAAAAAAAAAAAAGTAAATAAATAACAACCACGCCAGACGATCACACGTGGGGACATCGACGATGAGCGAAGCGCGTAGGGGAGGTAAAGGCCTTCGAGCTACCGCCTGGTTGATGCGCAGCCCGTTGGAAATATGGACCAGAAGGTAAAGTACAGAATGCCAATGTTACGGGTGTCTAACCAACATGGCGCAGACCATTATTTGAAAAAATAAAGTTTCACCCGATTTGCAGTCGTGGCCACCCCCTGGCGTTATTAAACGCAGAGAATATTGTAAAGCACTCATCCTAAACCAACAAAACTTCAGCGCGTTCACGCTCGGAAACACACGAGTGTTTTTTTTTTATTTTAACTGCGGTACAATATCGGCAGCTCTATGTCGTGACTGCGCAGCTGGCTGTGCGCACTCTACCCAAGCGCGGGGCATCATCTGCCGTCCTCGAGGGGAGACAAAACGGGTTTTTTTTTTGTAAGGCGAGCCGTTACCCCGCGGCGATCACAGCGGAGCTGCAATTCACCGCGCCGTCGTCGCGAGCAGCTAATTGACCGAGCGGAGGTACCGTCGACCGCGTTCGTACGGGGGCGGGACTCCTCGAACGCCGCCAGGCATGTTCAACTCGTCGTCGGTTGCACCGATCTGCTGTCCGATCCTCGATCCGACGATCGTTCATCCAAACGTTGCGCCAAACACGTTCCGGGACTGAAGGCCCGATCTGCAATGGCGCGGGAACGGAGACACGGATCTCGTAAACGGAAAATGATCTTCCTTAACATTTCACCATCGCGTCGGCAGCTTCCACAATGCACGGAAACGTAACAAACGGCAAACAATGAGATTGCATCTCAAGGTTACGAAATATTAATTTAATAAAAAAAAATATTGTTCTTCAAAATCACTGCACGGTCAGAATTTAAGTAAAAATATTGGTTGTCTGTAAAGTCGATTTACGGACGATAGTTTAATGTGACAACGTCATAACAAAACATTGATGAAATTATTGCATACTTTTATGAATAAAATTTAATCATTTTTATTGAATTATCACTATTTGTATGGATACAAAGAAGGAGTGAAAGATCTACAATTGAATTGATAAATTAATTTTTATTTGCACTCATTATCTCAAATATGTTTATTATTTTAACGAAGAGATTATTTTAACTATAACTTTTATACAAGTTTGCTATTTAACTTCTTCCAATATGTGTTATTCTGTTAAGGATAGGACGATGTTAGGAAAAGTAGGAAACGAATAGGAGTATTTCAAGTTTAATGTGCCTCGAAAAAGTTTAATCGATGGTTGTTCCAATCGAGTGGAAGAGAGATAGATGCGGCGCAAGCGTACAATGAGTGTAACGGGACACAGCGTAACGGGATACATAGTAACGGGACACGTTTTCGTGCGTGCAGCCGGCGTTCATCGATTTATTAGACGTTGTCACGTCAATAATTAAATTACATGACAAAGTAATGATAAAACACTATATATTTTTGTACTTCACTCAAATTTGAACACATTCAGAAAATAAACAATAATGGCTACCACCGTAGCCAAGTACTCGGTTTTTATTGGTCTCACGGAGCAACGGTAACGGGAGAGCTCAGCATGGCTGAGCTAAGCCGTACGGGTCCGTCTCTCATCTACGTACTATTGAAGAAACTCGTGTTCCGTGAGATCCGTTAACGTGACCCGTCTCCGTTACCGTGTCACTGTAGAACGGGCCTAGACGAACTTCGCTCGCGTGAACATTGGTTTTCAATCTGAATGCGGCCCAGAGCACTCATTGGATTACGCCATTTGATCTAACGGAAAAAACTCCGTACAAAAAAATTTACGCACTTTTACAAAATAATACTTTGGAAACCAGTTGGCAAGAAATAGTTTGTAATACTAAGAGAAATATATTTTAACTTCGTACAACATATGACTATTGTTATTTTTGCGTGTGTGAAATACGTAGCCTATTCGAGATAATACTGAGCATTAGTTACGAAAAATGACGCATTATTGTATATATTATTATTGATGTTTCATTCAAGCATCATTTTTTTTTCAAACCAAAGAAAAGATAATGGGATATTCAATAACTAAAATTTATTTTGTTTCATTATGATTAATAATGTGTGCAGTTAATACTATAAAGCTATTCAGGGAATGTTTTGAAAATATATTTAACTGTTGGAGATACTGGGGCAATACAAAGTAGATATGCTCCGGTAAGAATCCTAACCCAGTATTACTACGACGACTATTTTGAAGTGATAGAGTTGTTTTCATGTAAAGGTACAAATTTATAAATTTATGTAATTTTAGATGAATATTTATGTTTCATACACGAAATAAAAATTACAGTGGGGTTGCAATCTATCTGGGGCAACCGTCCTCTACGTGTGATGACGTGGGTCGGAAAGCGACGGGAAGCGATGCGGGAAACGAGCTTGTTCGAAAAGGGTACTTACGCTCTGGTGGATTGAAGGCGCGGGTTAGGAAGGGAAGGAGGGTTTGGTTCCGAAACTTTTTTGAAACTTTGACGTAGCAAAAAAAAAAAAAAAAAAAAAAAGAACTTGGTCCTTGGAGCGGCGTGACGTCACGCGCGCGACGTTGATTGACGATCGCGTCGGACGGTTTGCTAGGCACGCCGCGGTGTCCGAGTGAGAGTGGAGATCGTTTCAAGGTCAAATTCAAAAATTACACACGTGGAGGCACATGTTCTTTCTCATAAATCCTCTTGCGCTAAGTTATTTTGAAATCCTTGTGCCAAGTTATTTCTCAAAACCCGGTGTAATATATATACATATATATATATATATATATATATATATATAATAAAACTAGGGACATGTGTTTTTCGCGAAAAGATTCCGAGACTAGCTGAGAGATAAAACACACTGTACTATCGTCGAGTTTCTTTCAGACACATGTTAACTGTCGGTTCTCGAATCACAGCCATTCAGTGCGGTTGAAGATATCTCACCGGCCCAGAGTCTTCCAGATTAATTTTTGAGCCAATAGAAAAAGCAGTACAAAGGTATAAGTAGTTTAATTTTAACTTATCACAAAAATGAATCCGCCTATTTTTACGGTCCCTTCAAATGAGAAATCTTAAAAAAAGAATTGATTATGTATTTTAAAGTTGAGTCTAGCCTGGAGTGAAATTAATCCACAAATCAATCTTTGCTTAAGTTGTGGCGAAACATGGATGTTCAATAGAGAGGTAACCGCGTTCTCACCGGCCCAGGGAAACAAGGGGAAACACCTCTCTCCAACCACCAGCCCATAAAATAAACAAAATCTTGAGAAATATGAACATAGAGACTGAAGTCTAAGCAATTAGTAAAATTTTCCCTCGTTATATGCAGGCGTCATTAGACTTGAGACGCGTAGGCATAAAAAATTTGACTTTTCACATTCTGACTGTACAACTGGTGTCGTCGCGAATGGACGTGTGCGAATCGCCGAGATTTAACGTCGCGTGCATAGAGCAGTTGTGAGTAAAAGCCCTATAATTTCGGCGGCATACTTCACTAGCAGGCTTGACCCCAATGTCCTGCGCCTAACCAAGGGATGGTGATACCAGAAGCGTACGCAGCATTTCATTTCGCGGTGGTTGAAGAAGAAGGAGAGGGGGGTGATAAAGCCACTTTCCCACTGTTTGCTTTCCAATTTTTTCCATTTGTTGGTGGGAATGAGAGATTTTTTTTTTAAATTTAAGGTGGTAGGGGGATGTAGATCTTCCCTGCGTAAGCCCTTGGTATATACTCATTGTTTGCCGCTTGTGTTATAATTCGAGGGGGATGCCAGGCGAACACCACAACACACACATTCACGCGGCGTGCGCGGTAGTTCCCTGAGCTCGCGGTCCGGCTGTTATTTCCCGCGGCGTGAATGATTCAAGATGACGAGTTGCGGGTCTTCGCTGCACGTTACGAGCTCGTAAACTAGGCTTTACTGCTTCGGTTCCCGAGACTGCATGCAGTCCCTGCTCCGCGCGGTTTCCTCCCCTTCCTCGAGGGAGTGGAGTTGCAGGCGAGTCCCGCCGTGACCTTGAACCGGCGAGAACGACTGTAAACCTGCCAGTCCCACCAACATATGGAAACAATTTTAAAGAAAACCTTATCAATGAAATTAAATTATGCGTTTATACGCTCTTGAGAGATATGGGCGTAAATCCCTGTGGAAATGGGTGGGGAAGGGGGGGGGGGGGCTCCTGGGCCTCCTGGGAATTTCATTATCGAGGAAATCGTAAATTCGAAACTGTTATCTTAAACGTAATAATAAAGCCAAAGTCATGTTTAGTTGTAAATTATTGACAAAATTGTTTTTTGACGAAAAAGTCGATTTTTTGAGTATAGAATTATAGTAGGGCTCAAAAGTAGCGCATTGGCCTTATAATCAACGAAAATATAAAGAAAAAAATCATACATATGATTTAAGTTCACGCAAAAGCCCTAAGATTGAAAAAAAAGTAAGCAAAACACTAAGTACAAATCCAACCCTCATAAAACATTGGTAGCATTCTTTGGCTCTCAGCAGTGTCTAAGTACTTTATTTTAGTTCCCAGATGAGATAAATACTATATTTACAAATCGTGGGCTTCACTTTGAATTCACGCATTAGGACTAAATTGTTAGTATAATTTTGGTGAATAATTGGGGGGGGGGGGGGGTGTTACCATTTTACAGACAGACGCACTATGGAACTATGCATATTATGAAAGGCAAAATTTCTTCAAGTTCGCAAATTATTACATTTTTATAAAAAATACACCATTTTCAGTTGTTTGCCAGTTTCACAATTTTTTATTAAATGACCAAAAACTCACCACGTGAAGGTGACTTCAATTCATGTTCCACCGACGCCATACCTAACAATCCATCAATTAGGGTGTGATAAATTATGTTGGTTTAGTCAAAGGATAATGTCTGAAATTCAGAACTTTATCAAATATTTGTGTTATGAATCTTGGTAGAAAAGTTTCTCTGATGTAGCCGTTTATTTTATTGTCCGCACAGTTTTTTCTGTAGATTCTATGACAAGTTTGATGTATCTTTTAACAGTTTGGGAATAGCATGAAATTTTGAAAAGAAAATCAAACTCAGGCAGAGTTTTATCTTACAGAACCGACGAAATAGCCAAGTTAATGCTCAAGTACCTGTAACCTGCCAAACCAACTCCAAGTGATATTAATATTTGGTAGGTTTGAATTTTAAAATTGTACGCACGCAAACAAATTTATCTTAGGAGTAGAAGAACGACATGTTAAATTGTGGGCATTTATTTCATCACACATTTAGAATTACTGAAATATAAAAAAAATTCCCGCTGGCTATATATAAAATTCTCACCTTGAGACCGAGAAAATACACTCAGTTTACTTTAGGGTCTCTCCCTTGAACAGAGTTTGTAGTTAAACTACAAAGCGTTTTTTTTTTGTACCCCAAAATGTTCATTTTTTTTACGCTGCTCTAGTTCGTTTATATCAAATGACTCTGAAAGAGAAAAAATGGTTGGGGGGGGGGGGGGGGGGAGTTTGGCAGTCAAAGAGCTACGTGTTGAATTTGCTTTCATCTTCTTGATTGTGTGGAACTTCCGTTAACAGAACATACCTATTAGTAAAAACCCGTGACCTTAAACAAAAAATTTAGCCACGTTTAACAAAAAATTTAATTAAGCAGAGTAGAAAAATCTTTAACATTGTTAACTTCAAGGACATGGTAAAACATTGAAATTCCGTACTAACCTTTCAAGAAGATATAAATGAGACCTTCGAGACAGTTAAATTATTCATTAGTCCTTCCTTTGCAAGTCGGTCTGACATTGTCAAAGTAAGACAAGATTAATTAGTCCGTTAATAATATACGATATCAATTTAACCCCTTATTTTAACCTACTCGATAACCAGTGCTACAAAGTTGAAATCTAATTGAAGAACTAGTTACTGTATTAGAAACAAATAAACTTAGATAAAATTGCTGCAATAAAGTAAACTCTTAAAAAATTTCACACAAAAAAATGGAAAGTTTTTTTTTTACCAATTAGATAGATATTTAGTGAAATTCAAAACAATTATCTGACAAATAGGTGTGCTGACTGGCCAGTATGATTTAAAACAATTTAATGGACATAACGCTGGTTTACAATGGTAGCCGTTGATATACGCAAAGAATGGATAATAAAGAAGAGTACAATGAACACAAGGAGAACAAGCTGATGTCCAAAGTTTAATTCCTAGACAACACAGATGATTCCGTGGGAGGAAATCTAGCCAGTAAAACATTACAGTACGGATAAAACAGCGGGCGAAAAGAACAGTAAATACAGAAAAAAAATCTTGGATAACGCGGAGAAGTACAGACGAACCAGCGATGAAACTAAACAAATAACCTGAACATCACAACATCGCTGATGAACACAGTAGGATTTAAGTGTCCCAAAAAAATGACGTTTCGGAAACTGACATCTGATCCCATCATCAGGCACAGACTGATTGACTGCGGACAATGCCGAAACACTGGTAAGTAGAGAGCGGAAAATTTTGCGGATTCATTTCGCGATAGGCTAACATTCAAATAAGTGCTGCTTTTGCTGTTTGCTCATCTGGAGGACTCAGGGCCAATGAGAAACAATCAAATCTGTATCGAATCACGGGCTACCACGCTGGGATGTCTTACAAGACAGTGTCCAACGAGAGGGCAACATTTTCCCAGAGATGGAGATCAACCTAGAGGTCAATTAACTCGCGAATTTTTACAGTCCCTTACTGGCAAATAATAAAAAAATCAGCCATGAGCGTAATAGCACGATGTTTGCAATGTTCAGAGTCCCGAAAGCAAGCGTGTTGTAATCCTCAAGTTTATGACAAAAATTTAAATATTGAAATGTAGAAATGTGTTGTAATTCTTTTTAATAGTTTTACTTGTGATGTTACAAAAAATATTTTTAAAAAATATTTTTAGATGCGTATGCTTTAAATAAGAAAGAACTAAAACTACTGAAAAACCTTTGATCGTAGGCTTTCGTAACCATAGTTTTTTAAACAAAATTTTTTTGGGAAGGGGGGGGGGGGGGGAGTTAAGACCAACTCTAAATAAATACTGAATTGCTCGATAGTTCGACTTGCTATATTGCAGCAGTAGTATAGAAATGCCGATACGGGTGCAATGTATTTCTTATGGGACTACGGCTTGTTGGCATCGACAGCTTACTGGCGGCTGGTGAATGAGGATTTCAAGCCTCTTTTTAGGATTTTTCACCATGTTTAACTAAATAAATGTTTTTTTTTTCCTGAAATAAATTTTTTTGACGTGATAACGTTTTATAAATCGATGAACGCCGGCTGCACACACGAAAAAGCATGACTCATTATCACGTTCCGCCTGAGCCGAGCGTGCAAGCAAGAGCGCGAACAAGTGATAGAGAGGCACGATCGGCCTAAGCGTTCGGCTTGTGACATCTATCTCTCTTCCACTCACGTTATCACGTAAAATTATCGTTATTATGACTTACAGACAACCCCCCTTCTTTTTTTTTTTTTTTTTGCATTTAGCCTACTAATGATTTAACCAAGGACAAGAATCGATCGAATCATTTGGAGGCTGGTAGATGAGGAATTTATACCTATTTTAGGATTTTTTCTTTGGAAACCAGTTGCCTAGAAAATAGTTTGTAATACTACAAGAAACGTATTGTAACTTTGTACAACACATGGCTATAGTCATTTTTGCACATATTAAATACTTTTTTCGACATACATAATATGGAGTATTTCTTAAAAAAATTGGTGCATAATTTTATATTTGAATTGATGTTTCATTCGAGTATAATTTTTTTCAACCATGGAAAAGATATTCGAATAGTTAATAATTTGACTTTATTTGGTTTAGTATCATTATTAACCTTCCGTTAGGCGCGCGCGCCTGACAGGTGCATTCTTATCTTGTTTATGTTCCCTGCACGAGGTCGTGTGTCGGGGAGGGGGCTGCTATCGTCTAGCTTCCTAACTTTTGTTTCTTCTTTGGTTAGTTCATGCATGACTGTTGACGGAGTTACTTCAAGGCTGTGGCAGCCATTTTCACCCTGCAGGTGCAGCGCGACTACTGACGTAAGTTTTTCGACTATGATATTTTCAATTGCTATCTTCACCAAATTGCTTATTAATTCTATTCAATTACACACTTATTAGCTAAGATTGTGAATTTAACATTAACTACTGAAAAAATAGAATCACCTAGTAGGTGTGACGCGACTTCATGTGTTTGTTTTACAATATGTGTTTCAGGATGGCTGGGAAAAAAATAATTTATAACTTGGATAATCCTGAAGACGTCAAGAAAATCCATAGTATGCTGTTTGATGATACTTCGGGAGATGAGGACTTTGGAGAACAATCTGATTCTGATAGTGAAGATCAGATACACAAGCGAGAGGAAAATTCAGACACTGAGCAAAGCTGTAATGAATCAGATGGTGATGATCCCGGTAATGCATCTTACTACATGGCAAACCATAAGAAAAATGGTAAGATCGTCGATTCGTACCAATGGAACAAATGCCCATGTCCGAACAAGAGGAGAAGAGGTAAGCAAAATTTGTTATTACACATCCCTGGGGTTATAGGAACAGCAATGAATGCTGAAACCATTTTAGATACCTGGCTTATTCTTTTTGATGAGTCAATACTCGACTCTGTTGTTGCATGGACAAACCAACATATTGAACTTGTAAGACCTCAATTTAATCGCCTCAGAGATGCACGTTCGACGGATGTAATAGAGATGAAGGCTTTTATGGGTTTGTTGTACCTAGCTGGTGTGTATCGTGGGTCACGCCTGAACTTAGAAGACCTTTGGGATCCCTCTGGGGATGGTGTTGAAACATTTAGGCTCACCATGTCCTTAAAACGCTTCCGATTTTTGATGAGGTGTATTCGATTTGACAACAAAGAGACGAGAAATGAAAGGAAAGAACTAGATCGAATTGCACCAATACGAGAATGTTTTGAAACATTTGTTGCTAATTGCCAGAAAAGTTACTCTCTTGGAGAGAATGTCACACTTGATGAAAAATTAGAAGCATTTCGGGGTCGTTGCGGTTTCCGCCAGTACATTCCCTCCAAAACCTGCCAAATATGGAATCAAGATCTTTGCACTTGTAGATTCCAAAATGTATTACACTTTCAACATGGAAGTATATGCTGGGAAACAACCAGGTGGACCGTATGCTGTCAGTAATCATTGTACAGATGTTGTTCATAGGATGGTATCGCCCATAGTCAACTAAGGACGAAATGTTACTACTGATAATTGGTTCAGTGATGTTCCACTTTTGAGTGATCTGGTCGATAAAAAACTATCCCTTGTTGCCACACTGAAAAAAAATAAATGGCAAATCCCTGACGTATTCAAACACATGGCTAACAGAAGTGAAAAGTCTAGTATATTTGGATTCAGAAAAGAAGGGACTTTAGTTTCCTATGTTCCTAGGAAAAACAAAAATGTATTTCTCATATCCAGCCTTCATTTTGACGATGCAATCGATGATTCTACTGGGCCTTCAAAAAAACCGGACATCGTAACATTTTACAATGAAACTAAAGGTGGTGTGGATACGGTGGATAAATTGTGTGCAACGTATAACGTGGCGAGAAATGCTCGGCGGTGGCCTTTGGTAATATTTTTTGCTATGCTCAATGTGGCCGGTATCAACGCACAAGTCATTTACTCTGGAAACGGTTATGTTGTAGCCAACCGCAGGACATTTTTACGCCAACTTGCCAAAAGTCTTGTTTCAGAAGAAATGACACGACGCAGTGCTGAAAAACAGAATTTACACATAACACTTCGGCACAGATTGACAGAAGTAACCAAGCAGCCTCTCAAGTGTAGGGAATCGAACAGCAAATCACAAGAGATGAACGACCAAAACAATAAAAGGAAATTGTGTGAGCCTTGTCGCGAAGACAAACAACGCAAAAATACCAAATATTGTTGCGCTACTTGTGGCAAATATTTGTGTTTGAGTCATGTCACTATTATTTGCAAAGATTGTTATGAATGTAAGACATCTTCTGCAGATGATGGTTTGGAAGTTGATAGTGAATAAGTGCAAAAGGCCTGTGAGTTGGTGAAAAAAAGACAGCTGAAAAACAAACAGTGTCTGCAATTTTTATATTTTATGTGTTCTCTGAATTTTTAGTGCTTTTGTTTTTTCATTTTATCATGCTATTTTACTTCAAAACATATTTCCATCTGGACTCATTTATACGAGAAGAAAAGTTTGTATATTACCTATTAATTTCACAAAGATTTGGATTGTGTATGTACCAAATAAGAAGTGTAAATAATGCATGGAATTAATCGAAATATAAGAACTTACATATTTCATAACATATCTCACTAAATTATGTTTTATTTAAATACTGAAAAATAATTTTAAAATATTATACCTGAATTTCTTTGTTACTGATCTACAGCTATTGTTTTGGATTTTTTATGCATTTATACTGTGGTAATATTAACAATAAATTATGAAGATTCTTATGTTAAATAAATTTTAAATTTACATTTTAAATCTTTACATATATACAGTTCAAATTTACATGGTATTGTAATGAAACTCTTCAGTAGTGGGGATTTATGTTGGTGGAAATAGGAGGAGCACCTCACAGGTGCATTGCGCCAATCCATGTTTGAAACATAGGTGCGCCTATCGGAAGGTTAACATGCTAAGTCAAAACTGGAACACTATTCAGGGATCTGTTTACAAATATCTTTAACTACTGGAGGTACTGGGACAACACAAGACGTAAATACATGGGTAAGAATCCGAACCCAGAATTACTGCGAACATTTTTTTTAATGATTTGTTTAATTTCATGTAAATGTTCAAATTAAAAAATATATTTAAATTACATAGTATTTCTGTTCCGTTAAAAAATGTCCGTTGCATGATGGGATAATGTTCAGGATTGTAAGTAGAAGTTCAGTTTCTCCCGTTTTATGGAATCAGCAACTTTTGATCGTAGGCTTTAAACAAAGTATTTTGACGTGATAACGACTTATAAATCGATGAACGCCGGCTGCACGCACGAAAAATTATCACGTTCCGCCTGAGCCGAGCGTGCAAGAACCGGCCAACCACCGTGCAAGAAAATCTTATATAATTTCAAATTAGGTTAAGGCGGGCTTTTTAACTAATTGTTCGTGATTATATTTAAACCAATTATTTAAATTAAATTTGCAAAAACTGTAAATAATATTTGAAAATAAAAAAGAATGCAAATTTTTATCAATGTTTTCTTATTACGTTTTCACGTAAAATTATCGTCCGTAAACCGACTTTACAGACAACCCCCTTTTTTTTTATAAAAGGGGGGGGGGGGGGTTATGGAGGGATTGTTGGAAGAGGGGTAGTTGTAACATGTCCGAGGAAATACTGAAGTGCCTGACTGGAACTGGAAAACAGTGGGATTCCGATGGAAAATTGACCTCGGGTGAAAACAATGATGATAACCAACAATCTTGTGAATTGTGGCAACAATTTAGAAAATTTAGAAAATCGATGAGAACGAATCCTTTTATGAAGCTTAGTTCTTTGTGTTTACCCGCGTATTTTCTGCGTTGAAAAAAATCGTAAAAAAATGTTCACGTATCACGATTAACACTTCAAAGGGGAATTTGATTCTTTTGAGTGTTTTCGCTATGTACACCCGAGTAGAGACGAATCCAGTGAAATTACCCCCCCCCCCTTTTTTTTGTTGACAGAATCCCACCTCCCTACTAATTAGGGGAAAAATGCAATGGATAAAATTAGTTAGAAGTAAAAATTTTTGTCTATTATTTTTTTTAAATACACTTATTTATTGCGGATGGATATTTATTAACAACATACTTAGATTTTCTCTAATGTTGAGACTAAGTTGTTAGTAACTAAATATTTGGTCTATTTAGGGGAAAAAAGCTTAACCATTATATTTTTGTATAATTTTATACATATTTTTTTAAAAAATATTTCTAAAGGTGTAAAGAGCATTATTATGGCCGAAAAAAAACGTATTAACGCGTCAAAGTTTTAAAAAAAATTTGGTACGAACTTTACCGTTCCGTCTTTTTTTTTATGTGGAAGAGTGTATTTCAGACACGAGGTGGCCTCCCCCCTGCCCTTCTCGTAACCAATATTATCACTTTCCCTCATCAGTACGCCCCTTCACTCGAGGTCTTCAGTTGTTGGAACTGTTCCAAACTGACAAAAAAAAAATTGTGCTGGATCAAACATACATATATATATATATAGTTTGGTCAGACCAGTCAGATCTACCTGATTCGCAGTAGATCTCGCAGCTGCGCGGGCGGAGCGCACAGGAGCAACGGGAGACACGGCACCGCGCCACGGCGGGCTGAGGCAGAAAGCCAGCCAATCAGAGGCGAGGGCCCTCGAGTGCTGGGTCATCGCCGGCGCGTGGGGGGGGGTCGACGGTGTGTGCGTGTGTGCGTGTGTGTAAGTGGCGGGAGAGAGCAGGGGAGAGGGCTGGGGCATTGTCTCCCGATCGCTGAGCCGCGCTGAGACAATGCCCAGCGGGAAGCCACCGCTGGGAGGATCGAAGGAGCAAGCCAAGAGGAGGGGAGGGTCTTAAAAACATGCCCACGCAGAAACACAGGTTCTTTGCAACGGGCCATATTTGGTTTGCGTTTAAGGAGGGGTCTCCTAAGCCTGGATGTCCGCCCTACCCCCACCCACCTACCCGGCCCGTCATTTTAACAAGTTAAGGGTTATTTCTGGAAATTTTAACACCATAGAGAGACAGGAAAAATTTCGCAGATACATTTTGTGATGAGCTGAAATGTAACTACTTATACCTAGAGGCGTGTATTTTTAGCGAAAAGATTTCGCGACTAGCCGAGAGTTAAAAAAAAACCACTGTAGCATCGTCTGTGGTTCGTGATTGGTTGGGTTTCTTTCAGGTGCATGTTAACTGTTGGTACACGAATTACAGACGTGAATTATTGTAGAAGCAAAAGCGTCCTGAATGGTCAGGATAAAAGAGGAAATTATCTAATGCAGAAGGTCACCGGTTACAATTTAGAAACCACTAGTGTCGTCATACATTATTGCAGTCTAATGACTTTTTTTTCGCGAAGTATACCTGCTTTTACCTTTGTATTGCTTTTGCTATTGGCTAACAGTTAATCCGGAGGACTCTGGAACGATGAGAAATCTTCAACCAAAAAGTACCCAATCACAAGTTACCAAGCTGGGGGCGTCTTACTAATATTTACTTATACATTTACACGAAAATAACTGTATTACTAAAAAAAATATTGTGTTCAGTAATACTGAGTTTGGATTATTACCCGGCATTTATGCTTTATATTGTCCCAGTAACTCCAATAGTTACCCGTTCCAGTATTAACCGCGCACATAATAAGCATGCTACAACAAAATAAGGTTGAAATTGTTGAATATTGAATTATATTTTTCATGCTTTAAAAATTATATTTCAGTGAAACATCAATAATTAAAATATAAAATTATACACCAATTTTGGAATAAAAAACTCAGTATTATCTCGAAAAACGTATTTCATATAAGCCAAAATAACCATAGCCATGTGGGGTACAAAAGTTACATATAGTCTTTGTATTACAAACGATTTCTTGGCAACTTGTATCCAAAGGAATCTTTCGTAAAAATACAGAAAATTTTATTCTGTGTATTGTAGCACGTTAAATATAAATGTTGGAAACTGTCCACTGAAATCATATTGAGTTTATCTCTAAAAATGTTTTAGTTTTGTAATTTAATGTTTCGGCATGCTCCTGCAAACTGTAGATTGTTTATTTTGTTTGCTCATTCTTATTTTGGGTTGTATGTATCTCACCATTCAATAAACAACTTGTTAACATATTTTCTTATTATAGTGTCCCGAAAATGTCGTGAAATTAGTTTACAAGTTATTTGTAGACATCCTGTACCGAGAAAAAAATCTTGTCGTTATTGACCGTTGGACAGTTTGACAATTTCGTTGACTTCGATAAATTTATGACCAACATAGGCGTTACAATTTTACACCCATCACTTCCCCGGGTCTCAGAAAGTAAGCGAGTCTTAAACTGCGTTATCGGGTTCGACGCTCGTTCATCGTGGTCCCTTTATACCCTTTCGTATAATACTTTACAGATATAATTTTTATGTGTTACATCCCAGCATAAAGTATACGGCATTTGGTGGGAGTACTTTAGTGAATGGAACGGAAGTCACATGGAACGGAAATGTGTAACCGCCATATGTGGCGGATCGCGAACCTAAGTTCACAAATACACCCGGTACATTATAGAATCAACTGTTTAATGAATTTTGACAAAATGGGCAGGGTTTTAATAAAATTACTTTTATCGGAGCCGTTTCATTATATAGTTTAAAATTTATGTTTTGCTCCGGCAGCGAATTCTAGCTGCTGGTACGGAAACTATGTGTGATTCGCGTCAATAAATGTATATTTATCACGTTCAGCACTATTTTAAAAAAAATTCTACGTTAAATTTCGTGTCCGATTATCTTAACATAAGTGTATTTGCAACATGAGAACACATAAATCTAAATTTTCTCGTTACCGAAGTTAGATGCTACACATTTCTGGCGCTTACTCAAAGCCCTGCTTGATTTTTTTATATTTTAATAAAAGCTGTTTGTTCAATACAGAATCCTCCAATACAGACATATCTAATAAGCGACCCGCTAAACAATTAAGTCTGCTCCCACGAAATAAGTTTTTGTTATTAAATTATTTGGTTTTTACGGTTAAAGAAGAAATAAATGGAAGTGTGTAGCTTTAATGTGTACCTATATCTAATAGAAATTTCGTTTATTATAGTTTATTACCTTCTCAAATACACCAACTATCTCCATTTACAAAAGCCAAAATTATGTATTATTTTTGTATGGCCCACCAATTTTTTTTTTTTCATTGGCCCGATGAATAAACTAAATGAATAAACCTGTTCCAACAGGTTCCTGATTTTTTTAGTGTTTGCCCTTCTCTAATGACTTCGTTGTCAACAGAACGTAGAAAAAATCGTGTTCAGGTATCTGCAACAAGGTTTTTTTGTTAAAAAAAATACTTTTGAAGTAGGGGGTAAACAGTGTTATTTGGCCCGACTTGGGCCGACGTTTATTTAGTCGAATGTGGCAAACAAGCGCTTTTAAAGCGAGTGTTTTTTGTCTACTGTTGCTGAGGGCCTTGCTCAACCAGCAACAGACCTGAACATCAAACAGCAGGAAACGTTGCGAAACAAATGGTAAAAGAAAGGCTTTTTCGCAAATCACAGCTTCACACGAGGCAGTCAGCCAACGTGCGGAGCACGTCGATGATGATTATGATGATGCACTCGTGACTGTGTTGGCATTCGTAACGGTGCCAAGAGAGGTGGGACGGGCTGTGCCTGGGGTCACGGGTCAAGGACTCCTTCGTGCCTCGACAGGAATGACGTAGGAATGCGCAAGGACATTTCACCTCCGTATCCCCTTCCTTTCGCAATCCCGCGTCGATACTGCCGCAGCACAATGGCTGATTCCGAACTCATAATAATGTAGTATCCGGAATTAACTCCCTTATAATATTTCGTGATTTGTACATTAATTTAAATTAATTCGTAATATGGCACTGAGCAGCGCTTCAGTACAATTTCCTTCAGTTCAGTTCAATAATTCTAGAATGGGTCCCGATAAGGGACAGCTGTGCGTTTTCCTGTGTTTAATTAATAGATATCTCAGCTAAAAAAATAGTAATAATTCTCAAAATGCCACAATCAAAAACGTCATAAAGCCAGATCACTCTGAGATCACCTTTTATTTAAACATTTTTTTTCCATAATTAATATTTCGAACAAGATGCTGAACCAATCACGTGAAAACTTGAACACGTTACTGGCAAAAGCCATACATAGTTTACCTATTTCCGATTGATTATAAAATACACTTTTCAAAAATATTACACGCATGTATAGATTTCTCTAAGCAATTACAGGCGTTTAAATCTCTACAAAATTACAACATGAAAATTATGTCTTATAATGAAAAAAATCAGAGGGCGGTTCGTATCAAGTAATTCAAAGTCATTAAGCTTACAGTCGCGCGCTTTCATTACAAAAATCATCACTGGCTGTGCGATCAATCAAAAACGATTACGATAAGATAGCGATCATCCAATGCTACATATTCATAATTACTCATAAAGGCCAAAAAATATTTTTATATCATACCTCTGAAAAATTCAGTTTTACAACCGTATTTAAGGAAAGTTAGCAGAAACATATACAAAGTGTTAGGTATACATTGATAGCAACCCTAGGCAAGAATGACACGCTTATACGCCCGATAAGTACCAAGCTTAACATGATCCGGCATGAACTAACGTTAATCTGTACAACTAGAACTCAAATGGGCTATACAGGGAATGGCCAACGTTATGGTCGCTCATAGTAATAGGTATAAAATAATCTAAACTTATATTAAACATGAAGCTCTCTTACTCAAATTACATACGTCGGAAAAAAAATATTTGAAAGTCTATAATTTTGCGAGACTTGTCTTAGAGCTTCAAAATATCGTGCAATATTGCTAGTAGTTTGAACGAGCACAGGTTCGGTTCAAATGTCAAACAACCAAGCGAAGAAAATTAAATGTCACGGAAACAGGCTGACTCAAAAACCAAACTGTAATTATGAAGGCGACCCGAAAGATAATTTAAAAAAAAAAAAAAAATCCCTTCGTCACAACATAAAGGCGTAGGTAGATTTCGAAGTATATATTTCTTCTGGAAATGTTTTAGGAAATCCTATAAACTCCAGGAACATTTAAATTAATGTATGTACATAACAACCAATATGTTTGCCAGTATTTAAAAAATATCAATTAAACATTTTCTTATTTCATGCAGTGAAAGTATTTTGAATGTTTTGAATTAAATTTATTTTAATCCAGCACTGAATGTTATAACGAATTTCATATTATGCCTACTAAGGTAGTTATGCAAATATTTTTGACCTATTTTATCCATTGCACTAATAGGTGGTCATAGGGAAATTATTTTGGGATAAAGTTTAAAGGTAATATGAAGATGGTTAAAAATAAATTTGAATAAATTTGATACTAAAGAAGTTTTAATTTTTTTTATATTTCAACTCCTGTTTTTACTGTAGTAGTTGTTTTCAACAACAATTTTTTCACCAAAAGGTTTTAGATAAAGTTTAGGTGTTTTACAATCAATTTTAACGGATTTGATAGTTCATCTATTAAAAATAGTAATGAATTTGTCTTTCTACCCTTGTTATTTTTCAGGGATTTAAAACTGCGTGAACAGTTTTATGTCGTCGAAAAATCGCTAATTATGTTATTGCTACCGGCAGCGTTGGTAAATAGTGCAAAAAGCTATTTCGGTATTTTTTTTATGATAAATCATTAATTTTATGGTCAGTGAAAAACTACCTGGAAAAATCAGGGAAAAGTCAGGGAATTATGATTGCGGAATTTTCTAAACGCATTTTCGTGCGAAACACCCTAAGTTTGAGGCCGACCAGCTATTTAGAACGAAAAAAAAGTTTCTAACATGATTGTTTAGTAATAATATTAGTAGGCCTACTGTAGTTTAATGTAAGTAGAAATACGGTCGGTCTCGCCTCTAAAGAATAAATATCACACGTACTAATTTTGCGTCGCACCCATTAATCCGGGATGGTGGACAGAGGCTTACAGAATACGGTCCGCGGAGTAGCTTTCGCTGTACACGCAGACTCACGTGTGAACTTTCGTACGAACCTATACATCACCTGGTGGTCCCACAGGGAAGTCATCAATAATTTGGAACATCCTCCGGCCGGCCATATTGCCGACGGGGAAAAACTGAGGCCGGGAGAGTTGGCGGCAACTTTTCCGCCAGAAGCACTTTCCCGAGAGGGGCGGGGAAGGGGGAGAAGGCGGGCGACCTGCGGACACAGATCACGTGACCTCACAGGTCGCCGCGTGTTACTTCGCCACCCGTTAGTTCCGCAGGGAAACTTCTTTCACAGCTGCGGTCCGTGTCGTTAGTGGGCCAACTTAAAAGAGGCGGCATACTGAATTATTTTTGCTTCTAATATTTCGTGTTTTTGCACGTGAATTTAAATTATTTATTAATGTAACCATATTTCATAATTTGTAAAAAAAAAAATCCCTCTAATCAAGTCCATATTTATGAACTTAAAAGCCAAATTTTTATGTCAGTCCCAGCATGTCCTGAAATCATGAAATAATGTGAACAGTTTCGGATTAACCGTTAGTGTAGCCTTTGTCAGTAATATATTTATATTTATTACATCACTCGTTAAAGCATTACAAATTTGGTTTCCCCAAAAGTACTGAAACACGAATTTTTCAAAGTTTTGAGAAAATTATTTTATTTATTTTTTAATAATTTACTATAAATAAAATCATTGTAACAAGGTTACATACGAACAGATAATCCAAAACTGTGTACCACTTGATTTCGTGCTTTTAGTACATAAACATATGTCTTTACGTTAAAAAACATATATGCACTTGTTTATTACATTAATTAGTAAATTAATTTAAAGTGTTTGTATTACTATCATGTGCAAAATCAAGAATAATTAGAAGCCAAATCAATTATGATACTGCCCCCATAGCTGTTAATAATCAGAAGCAGTTGTTTCTCTTGGTGGTCTGGGGAGAGGGAGGGGAGGTCAGCGATTTGAATAAGTTAAATTGTTATGGCTGAAAATTATGCTAACGAGATGTTGCTTAGAGTAGGCATCCTTCAACCAATAATCAGGCAATGACGTTCATGCATGATTTCTCACCGAATTACTTACGCTCATTGCAACACACCTCCAAGGATTATATTCGGATTGTATAACGTGGCAGGGAAATGCTGGTGAGAGTTTTATAGCTTCTTACATATGTAGGCTATAAGCAGAAGTGAATTTATGTGAACAGGGAAGTATTTTTCTCTTTGATAAAAGGAATGATCTCAGCCATAAAATTGAGAACTAAGACGAAATTTTTCATTCATTAAATAAATGTAACAATTTTCTAATACTAAAGATGTAGGTAACTACTTTATTGATGAAATGGAATCAGGGATAGAAATTGGGGCAAGATACTTCAGCTCAGAGCTGTTTGATCGACAAATTAAAAAAAAATAACTGTACAATGCTCGAAGCCGAATCACGCTTCGTGTATAGCCACATCATGTCACGACATATTTCTAGAATAAATCTTACGTGATACGTATCAGTAAACGGCTCCGTCCTCTGAGTGATAAACGACCACTCGGCTGTAAGGCTTGCTGCCGTGCCGACCGCGTTTGTCTTTGGTGACGGATTGCATGCCTTGCAGTCCGAGCGAAATACATTTCCCGCTGTCTTTGATACGCCACACACATATTTACGGCCCGAAATACATGGCTATGATCTTTTTTTTTTAATTGACGCATAATAGTACATTTCAATTGATCTTTCATTTAAGCATAATATTTTTTAACAACGGATAAGCGAAGATTTAAACATATTGACTTTATTTTGCCGTATAATGTTAATTATGTGCGCAGTTAATACTGAAAAGCTATTCAGGAAACGGTTTACAAATACCTTTAACTATTGGAGGTACCTACTGGAACAACACAAAGCATAAATCCCCGGAAAATAATCCGAACACAGTATTACTGAAAACACTAGTTTGTAGTGATACAGTTGTTTTTATGTACATGTACAAATTTACGAATATCTGTAATACTACAGGAATATTTCTGTTTCATTAAAAAAAAAATAAAGATTGCGTGTAACTCAGGCACGTGATAGAAATGAAACTTCTTTGGTAATTCAAATCTTGACTCGTAAGTACATCGTAAGGGGTAAAACGGCACAGAGAGAGAGAGAGAGAGAATAATTTATTTTTCTAAATAAACATTAATCAAAAAAATTATTACTCACTTCAAAATAAGATCAAAAACCGTTGTGTTTGCCCTATGTCCAAACACTCCCTTACTAGATGCCAGCAAGTCAGGGTGGCGTCAGGCGCAGGCGGGTCCCTACCGCCGCGACCCGCCTATCCCTGCAGCACGGCAGGGTTCAAACTGAGCCGCACGCCGCCACGTGGTGCCCGCTCAAGGGAACGAGGCCCGATTAGTTCTCTGCACCTTCCTAAACATATTCTCTGTCTTTTTCGCGTCAGAAACGTTTCATAATAATGTTTCGCGAAAACGTTGCATTTAAATCCGGCCTCGGCACTTTACTCCCATCGCGTCCACAGTAACAGTGTACTGTTCCCGCTGAGAACTGGCAAGTTCGTAACGGCGTGCCGCCGTGTGTGTTTGCAGAGCTACAAGGAGAAGGAGGCGGGCAAGGTGGTGCTGTACACGACGACGATGGGCGTGGTGCGGCGGACGCACCAGGACTGCGTGGCCGTCAAGAAGATCCTGCGCAACCTGATGGTGAAGTACGAGGAGCGCGACGTGTTCATGAGCCGCGAGCACCAGGCGGAGCTGCGCGACCGCCTCAGCTGCGAGACGGTGCTCGTGCCGCAGATGTTCGTCGAGGGACAGCTCGTGGGGGTGAGTCTCTGGCGGACACTGGGCCATCCTTGTAGCCTGTATACGCTTGAATAGCTAGTGAGTGTGAGTCTCTGGCGGACACTGGGCCATCCTTGTAGTCTGTAGACGCTTGAATAGCTAGTGAGTGTGAGTCTCTGGCGGACACTGGGCCATCCTTGTAGCCTGTACACGCTTGAATAGCTAGTGAGTGTGAGTCTCTGGCGGACACTGGGCCATCCTTGTAGCCTGTACACGCTTGAATAGCTAGTGAGTGTGAGTCTCTGGCGGACACTGGGCCATCCTTGTAGCCTGTATACGCTTGAATAGCTAGTGAGTGTGAGTCTCTGGCGGACACTGGGCCATCCTTGTAGTCTGTAGACGCTTGAATAGCTAGTGAGTGTGAGTCTCTGGCGGACACTGGGCCATCCTTGTAGCCTGTACACGCTTGAATAGCTAGTGAGTGTGAGTCTCTGGCGGACACTGGGCCATCCTTGTAGCCTGTACACGCTTGAATAGCTAGTGAGTGTGAGTCTCTGGCGGACACTGGGCCATCCTTGTAGCCTGTATACGCTTGAATAGCTAGTGAGTGTGAGTCTCTGGCGGACACTGGGCCATCCTTGTAGTCTGTACACGCTTGAATAGCTAGTGAGTGTGAGTCTCTGGCGGACACTGGGCCATCCTTGTAGCCTGTACACGCTTGAATAGCTAGTGAGTGTGAGTCTCTGGCGGACACTGGGCCATCCTTGTAGCCTGTACACGCTTGAATAGCTAGTGAGTGTGAGTCTCTGGCGGACACTGGGCCATCCTTGTAGTCTGTACACGCTTGAATAGCTAGTGAGTGTGAGTCTCTGGCGGACACTGGGCCATCCTTGTAGCCTGTACACGCTTGAATAGCTAGTGAGTGTGAGTCTCTGGCGGACACTGGGCCATCCTTGTAGCCTGTATACGCTTGAATAGCTAGTGAGTGTGAGTCTCTGGCGGACACTGGGCCATCCTTGTAGTCTGTACACGCTTGAATAGCTAGTGAGTGTGAGTCTCTGGCGGACACTGGGCCATCCTTGTAGCCTGTACACGCTTGAATAGCTCGTGGGGGTGAGTCTCTGGCGGACACTGGGCCATCCTTGTAGCCTGTACACGCTTGAATAGCTCGTGGGGGTGAGTCTCTGGCGGACACTGGGCCATCCTTGTAGCCTGTACACGCTTGAATAGCTAGTGAGTGTGAGTCTCTGGCGGACACTGGGCCATCCTTGTAGCCTGTACACGCTTGAATAGCTAGTGAGTGTGAGTCTCTGGCGGACACTGGGCCATCCTTGTAGCCTGTACACGCTTGAATAGCTAGTGAGTGTGAGTCTCTGGCGGACACTGGGCCATCCTTGTAGCCTGTACACGCTTGAATAGCTAGTGAGTGTGAGTCTCTGGCGGACACTGGGCCATCCTTGTAGCCTGTACACGCTTGAATAGCTAGTGAGTGTGAGTCTCTGGCGGACACTGGGCCATCCTTGTAGCCTGTACACGCTTGAATAGCTAGTGAGTGTGAGTCTCTGGCGGACACTGGGCCATCCTGGTAGCCTGTACACGCTTGAATAGCTAGTGAGTGTGAGTCTCTGGCGGACACTGGGCCATCCTTGTAGCCTGTACACGCTTGAATAGCTAGTGAGTGTGAGTCTCTGGCGGACACTGGGCCATCCTGGTAGCCTGTACACGCTTGAATAGCTAGTGAGTGTGAGTCTCTGGCGGACACTGGGCCATCCTTGTAGCCTGTACACGCTTGAATAGCTAGTGAGTGTGAGTCTCTGGCGGACACTGGGCCATCCTTGTAGCCTGTATACGCTTGAATAACTAGTGAGTGTGAGTCTCTGGCGGACACTGGGCCATCCTTGTAGTCTGTACACGCTTGAATAGCTAGTGAGTGTGAGTCTCTGGCGGACACTGGGCCATCCTTGTAGCCTGTATACGCTTGAATAGCTAGTGAGTGTGAGTCTCTGGCGGACACTGGGCCATCCTTGTAGTCTGTACACGCTTGAATAGCTAGTGAGTGTGAGTCTCTGGCGGACACTGGGCCATCCTTGTAGCCTGTACACGCTTGAATAGCTAGTGAGTGTGAGTCTCTGGCGGACACTGGGCCATCCTGGTAGCCTGTACACGCTTGAATAGCTAGTGAGTGTGAGTCTCTGGCGGACACTGGGCCATCCTTGTAGCCTGTACACGCTTGAATAGCTAGTGAGTGTGAGTCTCTGGCGGACACTGGGCCATCCTTGTAGCCTGTATACGCTTGAATAGCTAGTGAGTGTGAGTCTCTGGCGGACACTGGGCCATCCTTGTAGCCTGTACACGCTTGAATAGCTAGTGAGTGTGAGTCTCTGGCGGACACTGGGCCATCCTTGTAGCCTGTACACGCTTGAATAGCTAGTGAGTGTGAGTCTCTGGCGGACACTGGGCCATCCTTGTAGCCTGTACACGCTTGAATAGCTAGTGAGTGTGAGTCTCTGGCGGACACTGGGCCATCCTTGTAGCCTGTACACGCTTGAATAGCTAGTGAGTGTGAGTCTCTGGCGGACACTGGGCCATCCTTGTAGCCTGTACACGCTTGAATAGCTAGTGAGTGTGAGTCTCTGGCGGACACTGGGCCATCCTTGTAGCCTGTACACGCTTGAATAGCTAGTGAGTGTGAGTCTCTGGCGGACACTGGGCCATCCTGGTAGCCTGTACACGCTTGAATAGCTAGTGAGTGTGAGTCTCTGGCGGACACTGGGCCATCCTTGTAGCCTGTACACGCTTGAATAGCTAGTGAGTGTGAGTCTCTGGCGGACACTGGGCCATCCTGGTAGCCTGTACACGCTTGAATAGCTAGTGAGTGTGAGTCTCTGGCGGACACTGGGCCATCCTTGTAGCCTGTACACGCTTGAATAGCTAGTGAGTGTGAGTCTCTGGCGGACACTGGGCCATCCTGGTAGCCTGTACACGCTTGAATAGCTAGTGAGTGTGAGTCTCTGGCGGACACTGGGCCATCCTTGTAGCCTGTACACGCTTGAATAGCTAGTGAGTGTGAGTCTCTGGCGGACACTGGGCCATCCTTGTAGCCTGTACACGCTTGAATAGCTAGTGAGTGTGAGTCTCTGGCGGACACTGGGCCATCCTGGTAGCCTGTACACGCTTGAATAGCTAGTGAGTGTGAGTCTCTGGCGGACACTGGGCCATCCTTGTAGCCTGTACACGCTTGAATAGCTCGTGGGGGTGAGTCACTGGCGGACACTAGACCATCATTGTAATCTCTAAACGCTTGAATAGCTAGTGAGTGTGAGTCACTGACGGACACTGGGCCATCCTAGTAGTCTGAATATGCTTGAATAGCTAGTGGGGGTGAGTCTCTGGCGGACACTGGGCCATCCTTGTAGTCTGTACACGCTTGAATAGCTAGTGAGTGTGAATCACTGGCGGACACTGGGCCATCCTTGTAGTCTGTATATGCTTGAATAGCTCGTGGGGGTGAGTCTCTGGCGGACACTGGGCCATCCTTGTAGTCTGTACACGCTTGAATAGCTAGTGAGTGTGAGTCACTGGCGGACACTAGGCCATCATTGTAGTCTCTAAACGCTTGAATAGCTAGTGAGGGTGAGTTTCTGGCGGACACTGGCCATCCTTGTAGTCTGTACACGCTTGAATAGCTAGTGGGTGTGAGTCACTGGCGGACACTAGGCCATCATTGTAGTCTGTACACGCTTGAATAGCTAGTGGGGTGAGTCTTTGGCGGACACTGGCCATCCTTGTAGTCTGTACTCGCTTTAATAGCTCGTGGGGGTGAGTCTCTGGCAGACAATCGGCCATCCTTGTAGTCTGTACACGCTTGAATAGCTCGTGGGGGTGAGAATCTGGCGGACACTGGGCCATCCTAGTAGTCTGTATATGCTTGAATAGCTAGTGAGTGTGAGTCTCTGGCAGACACTTAGCTATCCTTGTAGTCTGTACACGCTTGAATAGCTCGTGGGGTGAGTCTTTGGCGGACACTGGCCATCCTTGTAGTCTGTACTCGCTTTAATAGCTCGTGGGGGTGAGTCTCTGGCAGACAATCGGCCATCCTTGTAGTCTGTACACGCTTGAATAGCTCGTGGGGGTGAGAATCTGGCGGACACTGGGCCATCCTAGTAGTCTGTATATGCTTGAATAGCTAGTGGGGGTGAGTCTCTGCCGGACACTGGGCCATCCTTGTAGTCTGTACACGCTTGAATAGCTAGTGAGTGTGAATCACTGGCGGACACTGGGCCATCCTTGTAGTCTGTATATGCTTGAATCGTTAGTGGGGGTGAGACTCTGGCGGACACTGGGCCATCCTTGTAGTCTGTACACGCTTGAATAGCTAGTGAGTGTGAGTCTCTGGCGGACACTGGGCCATCCTTGTAGTCTGTACACGCTTGAATAGCTAGTGAGTGTGAGTCACTGGCGGACACTAGGCCATCCTTGTAGTCTGTATATGCTTGAATAGCTCGTGGGGTTGAGTCTCTGGCGGACACTGGGCCATCCTTGTAGTCTGTACACGCTTGAATAGCTCGTGGGGGTGAGTCTTTGGCGGACACTGGCCATCCTTGTAGTCTTTACTCGCTTGAATAGCTCGTGGGGGTAAGTCTCTGGCAGACAATCGGCCATCCTTGTAGTCTGTACACGCGTTAATAGCTAGTGGGGGTGAGTCTCTGGCGGACAATCGGCCATCCTTGTAGTCTGTACACGCTTGAATAGCTAGTGAGGGTGAGTCTCTGGCGGACACTGGGCTATCCTTGTAGTCTGTACATGCTTGAATAGCTAGTGGGGGTGAAACTCTGGCGGACACTGGGCCATCCTTTAGCCTGTACACGCTTGAATAGCTAGTGAGTGTGAGTCTCTGGCGGACACTGGGCCATCCTGGTAGCCTGTACACGCTTGAATAGCTAGTGAGTGTGAGTCTCTGGCGGACACTGGGCCATCCTTGTAGCCTGTACACGCTTGAATAGCTAGTGAGTGTGAGTCTCTGGCGGACACTGGGCCATCCTTGTAGCCTGTATACGCTTGAATAGCTAGTGAGTGTGAGTCTCTGGCGGACACTGGGCCATCCTTGTAGCCTGTACACGCTTGAATAGCTAGTGAGTGTGAGTCTCTGGCGGACACTGGGCCATCCTTGTAGCCTGTACACGCTTGAATAGCTAGTGAGTGTGAGTCTCTGGCGGACACTGGGCCATCCTTGTAGCCTGTACACGCTTGAATAGCTAGTGAGTGTGAGTCTCTGGCGGACACTGGGCCATCCTTGTAGCCTGTACACGCTTGAATAGCTAGTGAGTGTGAGTCTCTGGCGGACACTGGGCCATCCTTGTAGCCTGTACACGCTTGAATAGCTAGTGAGTGTGAGTCTCTGGCGGACACTAGGCCATCCTTGTAGCCTGTACACGCTTGAATAGCTAGTGAGTGTGAGTCTCTGGCGGACACTGGGCCATCCTGGTAGCCTGTACACGCTTGAATAGCTAGTGAGTGTGAGTCTCTGGCGGACACTGGGCCATCCTTGTAGCCTGTACACGCTTGAATAGCTAGTGAGTGTGAGTCTCTGGCGGACACTGGGCCATCCTGGTAGCCTGTACACGCTTGAATAGCTAGTGAGTGTGAGTCTCTGGCGGACACTGGGCCATCCTTGTAGCCTGTACACGCTTGAATAGCTAGTGAGTGTGAGTCTCTGGCGGACACTGGGCCATCCTGGTAGCCTGTACACGCTTGAATAGCTAGTGAGTGTGAGTCTCTGGCGGACACTGGGCCATCCTTGTAGCCTGTACACGCTTGAATAGCTAGTGAGTGTGAGTCTCTGGCGGACACTGGGCCATCCTTGTAGCCTGTACACGCTTGAATAGCTAGTGAGTGTGAGTCTCTGGCGGACACTGGGCCATCCTGGTAGCCTGTACACGCTTGAATAGCTAGTGAGTGTGAGTCTCTGGCGGACACTGGGCCATCCTTGTAGCCTGTACACGCTTGAATAGCTCGTGGGGGTGAGTCACTGGCGGACACTAGACCATCATTGTAATCTCTAAACGCTTGAATAGCTAGTGAGTGTGAGTCACTGACGGACACTGGGCCATCCTAGTAGTCTGAATATGCTTGAATAGCTAGTGGGGGTGAGTCTCTGGCGGACACTGGGCCATCCTTGTAGTCTGTACACGCTTGAATAGCTAGTGAGTGTGAATCACTGGCGGACACTGGGCCATCCTTGTAGTCTGTATATGCTTGAATAGCTCGTGGGGGTGAGTCTCTGGCGGACACTGGGCCATCCTTGTAGTCTGTACACGCTTGAATAGCTAGTGAGTGTGAGTCACTGGCGGACACTAGGCCATCATTGTAGTCTCTAAACGCTTGAATAGCTAGTGAGGGTGAGTTTCTGGCGGACACTGGCCATCCTTGTAGTCTGTACACGCTTGAATAGCTAGTGGGTGTGAGTCACTGGCGGACACTAGGCCATCATTGTAGTCTGTACACGCTTGAATAGCTAGTGGGGTGAGTCTTTGGCGGACACTGGCCATCCTTGTAGTCTGTACTCGCTTTAATAGCTCGTGGGGGTGAGTCTCTGGCAGACAATCGGCCATCCTTGTAGTCTGTACACGCTTGAATAGCTCGTGGGGGTGAGAATCTGGCGGACACTGGGCCATCCTAGTAGTCTGTATATGCTTGAATAGCTAGTGAGTGTGAGTCTCTGGCAGACACTTAGCTATCCTTGTAGTCTGTACACGCTTGAATAGCTCGTGGGGTGAGTCTTTGGCGGACACTGGCCATCCTTGTAGTCTGTACTCGCTTTAATAGCTCGTGGGGGTGAGTCTCTGGCAGACAATCGGCCATCCTTGTAGTCTGTACACGCTTGAATAGCTCGTGGGGGTGAGAATCTGGCGGACACTGGGCCATCCTAGTAGTCTGTATATGCTTGAATAGCTAGTGGGGGTGAGTCTCTGCCGGACACTGGGCCATCCTTGTAGTCTGTACACGCTTGAATAGCTAGTGAGTGTGAATCACTGGCGGACACTGGGCCATCCTTGTAGTCTGTATATGCTTGAATCGTTAGTGGGGGTGAGACTCTGGCGGACACTGGGCCATCCTTGTAGTCTGTACACGCTTGAATAGCTAGTGAGTGTGAGTCTCTGGCGGACACTGGGCCATCCTTGTAGTCTGTACACGCTTGAATAGCTAGTGAGTGTGAGTCACTGGCGGACACTAGGCCATCCTTGTAGTCTGTATATGCTTGAATAGCTCGTGGGGTTGAGTCTCTGGCGGACACTGGGCCATCCTTGTAGTCTGTACACGCTTGAATAGCTCGTGGGGGTGAGTCTTTGGCGGACACTGGCCATCCTTGTAGTCTTTACTCGCTTGAATAGCTCGTGGGGGTAAGTCTCTGGCAGACAATCGGCCATCCTTGTAGTCTGTACACGCGTTAATAGCTAGTGGGGGTGAGTCTCTGGCGGACAATCGGCCATCCTTGTAGTCTGTACACGCTTGAATAGCTAGTGAGGGTGAGTCTCTGGCGGACACTGGGCTATCCTTGTAGTCTGTACATGCTTGAATAGCTAGTGGGGGTGAAACTCTGGCGGACACTGGGCCATCCTTGTAGTCTGTACACGCTTGAATAGCTCGTGGGGGTGAGTCTGGCGGACAATGGCCCACCCTTGTAGTCTATACACGCTTGAATAGCTCGTGGGGGTGAGAGTCTGGCGGACACTGGGCAATCCTTGTAGTCTGTACACCCTTGAATAGCTCGTGGGGGTGAGAATCTGGCGGACACTGGGAAATCCTTGTATTCTGTACACGCTTGAATAGCTTGTGTGTGAGTCTCTGGCAGACAGTGGGCCATCCTGGTCGTCTGTACACGCTTGAATAGCTAGTGAGTGTGAGTCACTTGCGGACACTGGGCCATCCTTGTAGTCTGTATATGCTTGAATTGCTAGTGAGGGTGAGTCTCTGGCGGACAATGGGCCATCCTTGTAGTCTGTACACGCTTGAATATCTCGTGGGGGTGAGTCTCTGGCAGACACTGGGCCATCCTTGTAGTCTGTACACGCTTGAATAGCTAGTGAAGGTGAGTCTCTGGCGGACACTGGGCCATCCTGGTCGTCTGTACACGCTTGAATAGCTAGTGAGTGTGAGTCACTGGCGGACACTGGGCCATCCTTGTAGTCTGTATATGCTTGAATTGCTAGTGAGGGTGAGTGGCGGACAATGGGCCATCCTTATAGTCTGTACACGCTTGAATAGCTCGTGGGGGTGAGTCTCTGGCGGACACTGGGCCATCCTTGTAGTCTGTACACGCTTAAATAGCTCGTGGGGGTTAGTCTCTGGCAGACACTGGGCCATCCTTGTAGTCTGTACACGCTTGAATAGCTCGTGGGGGTGAATCTCTGGAGGACACTGGGCCATCCTTGTAGTCTGTACACGCTTGAATAGCTCGTGGGGGTGAGTCTCTGGCGGACACTTCCCCATCCTTGTAGTCTGTACACGCTTGAATAGCTCGTGGGGGTGTGAGACTGGCGGACACTGGGCAATCCTTGTAGTCTGTACACGCTTGAATAGCTAGTGAGGGTGAGTCTCTGGCGGATACTTGGCCATCTTTGTAGTCTGTACACGCTTGAATAGCTAGTGAGGGTGAGTCTCTGGCGGACACTGGGCCATCCTTGTAGTCTTTACACGCTTGAATAGCTAGTGTTGGTGAGTCTTTGGCGTACACTGGGCCATCATTGTAGTCTGAACACGCTTGAATAGGTAGTGAGGGTGAGTCTCTGGCGGATACTTGGCCATCTTTGTAGTCTGTACACGCTTGAATAGCTAGTGAGGGGCGGACAGTGGACCTTCCTTGTAGTCTGTACACGCTTGTATAGCTAGTGGGGATTAGTCTCTTGCGGACACTCGGCAATCCTTGTTCCCTGTACAAGCTTGTACAGATAGTGGGGGTTATCACCTGGTGGACACCCATCCATGTCATCTGTACAAGATTGAATAGCTACTGGGGTTAAGTCGCTGGTAGATACTTACCCTTTCTTGTCATCTGTTTATTGGCTAAAGATCTCAGTCGGTGTCAAGGAGTTCTTGGCTTGTTTGGGAATAATGGTTACTGTCTTTGATCCGACCTAAACAGAACCAAGACGAAAATGAAGGGAAAAAAACTAGGAATATTAACATGACTTCGTAACCTCCTTGCACATGACAAAGAAAGTTGTTAATAGAAACGCCGGGCTAATTGCCGCCTTCCAGCCTTGGAAAGGGGGGGGGGGACCCTTGAGACACCTTCCTCGGCTGGACCTCCAGAGATTTTTCAAGCCCGGATCAAATATTTGTCCAGATTGTTAAGATCTTTTTCTTCTTCAGCAATCATACAAGTACTGCAGATAGTTAACCAAAATAATTATAAAATAATAAAACACAACAGCTGGCAAGTTTATGTCTAAAGTGCCAAGAGGGGTTACAGTTATTGTTAGTACTATTATTATGTCCATTGAACTAGACTCCTAGTTGGAGTGGACACTCGTTCATCCTTGTACTCTACTGCAAGGAGTAATAAAAACAAGGGTTGGAGGACAAAAAAAAAATCATAAATTTCTTAGTAGGCACACTATTGAATCCGTTTAGATTGTTTGTAAATCCTTTGATTATTGTCTAGAAAATATTTGTTAAGACGAATTATTACTGAAAGTAAGTATTTGAAAAATTAGGAGTAGATTTTAAGAAAATATATATTATATTTTCGTATCGTGTAGGCTACATTATTAAATTCGTTTTTATTTGTTGTAAAACCCTAAAATATTGCCTCAAACTCTCGTCCGAAATACTTTTTTAAACCACGAAATATCACTGCAAAGGGGGTAGAAAATAACAAGGTTTGACGGACGAAAAAATTAATAACGTCCTTAGTAAGTAAAACTATCAAATCAGTTCAAATTGGTTGTATACCTTATTAATATCACATAAAACTTTTATCAGAAACAATTTTTGATACAACCAACCATTGTTGTTAAGGGTGAAATAAACACGTGTTAAAGGACAAAAAAAATTGGTCTGAAACAGTTTAGATAAGAAGAATTATTTCCGTAAAACCAGGGTTTGAAATAAAAAAAAATCAAACCATCGTTATTATTAAATTTTTTAGAAATAATTATAAACCATCTTAGCATTGTCTTTAACCTTGGTCCAAAGCTAATTTTTATACGACCACGTATTAGTGCATGGGATTAAAAATAGTTTTGAAGGTAGAAAATTCATAACTACCTTAGTAGGCATAATATGAAATTCGTTCTAAACTATTCATTTCTCGATGCATTGAGTTAAGAGTCAAAAACGTTTGAAACATTTTCGCTGCATGGAATATAACAAAATGTTTAATTGATTTTTTTTTTAATATTGGAGAACATATAGGATTTAACGTGCATTGAGTTATAATTTTACAGAAGTTTATAGAAGTTTCCAGAACAATTACATAAGAAATATGTACTTCGAAATCTACCTACCCCTGTAAGCTGTGCCATAAGGTTTTTTTTTTGTATAAACCAAAGTTAATACTAATAATTTCCTTATGAAGTAGAAATATTTAGCAAAATTTATTCGTTCATTTGAACACTGCTAAAATATTTCCAAATCATCTTAAGGAGGCATTAGTGTGTGTTTCTTCGGTGTATTGTTACATCGCTAAGCGCATGACACATAGAAACAAAATTTTAATATCCTATGGTTAAATACTGTAGACATCGTCAAACGTACATATTCAATTACATAATTATATACGTGCTTTTAACAAAAAAAATTCTCGACATACAGTTTCATTCTATCATAAAAAGTCTCTAATTATTTTTTTTAATTACCTACCTATAATATCTCCTCTTGTTTCTTGCGATTTTGAGTCCCCCATTTATGCTTGTAATTATTTAGTTACGCCAGTCACAAACACACACATTTTTAAATAAATAAACAGTGTCTACAGTAGCGGCGGTCAGTGGACGAAACTCTTATTTAATGAGACCATTTCAAAACCACCGCCTCGCTGCAACTTCAAAACAACCACACAACTGCAGTAAGACTCAACGAAACTGTTGGGTACGCGCACATTGCGCTGACAAGACCGGATGGGCGAGTCCAATTGGCATCGGCGCAAAGTGGAGGGGTGTACGGTGCAAGGGCTGGAGCAAACCTGTTGTGCCAGCCAAACATTTTTCACGAAAATAAAAAAAAATGACCCAGTTTCAAAGTTATTATTATTACTGTTAAATCTAAACTATTTACAATAAATTATACATCAAATGGAAGGTAAACTAACCTAGTTTTTCTTGAAAATGTGCACTATGTGCACCTTTAGATATACGGCACACATCCAACCTAAAGTACAATCCTTCTCACACTTTAGTTAACACGTCCGGAGTAATGAAAGCAATAGCCTCTTCAATTCTGTGTCTTAAATCTGGCAAATCATTAGGTAGCGGCGGAACGTAGACACGATCTTTTATAAAGCCCCAAAGGAAAAAAAAATCTCATGGCATTATTGTCAGGTGAACGTGGAGGCCAGCGAAAAAATTTTTGTCTTTTCGAAATGCCTATACAATCGGCGGATTTTTTTTTTTTTTTTTTTGGCACAGGGAGGGATCAGAATTAAACTTTATACTAATTCCACGTTGAATTGAAATTAAAGATTTACTCTTAGCAAATTACAGAACACAAAACGCTTTACGCTCAGGAGTCGCTATGAACAGCTATGCTTTGCTATACAACACAATAATTCGCTATATACAGCTATATTTTGCTATACAGCCCCTATACTTTACGATATACTGCTATACTTTGCTATAATTCGCTATACACATCTTTACTTCGCTATAAAACAGCTTCACTTCGCTGTACACCGCAATACTTCGCTATAGCTATACTTCACTACACACATCTATAATTCACTATACAACCGCTTTACTTCGCTACACACCGCCATGCTTTACTTTACACCGCTTTACTTCGACGACCGCGAGAACGTCATTCCAGGCTCGAAGTTGTCGCTCCGCGCTAGAAACCGCCGGGTGGGTGTTGGCGTAACGACGCCGTTTCCAAGGTCGCGCCTGTCACGTATGGGCGGGGCAGTTGTTCGACAAGGTCGCGTACTACATAACATACAACCCCCTCCTTCCTCCACCCCTTTATCCTTCCATCAAACCACCTCATTCAGTCGCGCGAGAGCAACTTTCAAGACTGTTTAATCAGGAAATGATTGTCAGTCGTATCATTTAAACTGCTGCTTACCTGATCAACACACTGTGTGTCGGTAGGGTAATCGGAGAAGTTCTTACGTTACCACCATCTTATAGCGTTTTGGCTGCATTCGCGATGGCATGCAAACAGCAGTTGCACATGCACACAGCGTAGATGTCGATGCTACAGTCGCTCACAGCACGGAGCGCTTCGAAACATTGCGTTTCTTTTCCTCCCTCTCTAAGACTGGTGCATTGGCAATACCAAATACACTATAAACTAATACCTAACGACTCTGTACTATCAACACAGGCGAGAGCGCGGAAATTAACCTAGAGGTAACATACAGACTATAAAAATATTTTAGGTATTTGGTAATACTAAAATTATTCGCGTATTTTTTAAGGTTTTTATTACTAAATTTATCCGGTGAAATCTTTGGTATGTTTTATTCAAAGCGATTTTTCAGATTGATTGTTGAATTTGAATAAAACCTATTTCTTTTGAACATGACGATTAAAATAAAACTGCAATATTTATGGGTGTCGTTTTTAGGTGCTTATTTAATTTTAGGGCACATTTTATGTACGATAGTTTATTTTGGTTTGTACTACGGATTCAAAAAAGCATGTTCATAAATTGGCGATATTATGCTGTCGCATCGCGTCTTTCGCTTCACACCTGTCATAAAATATTTATCAGTTATCGACGAGGTAGGACTCAAACCCACTATACCTCCAACCGAGGTCCTGTAAATACTACAAGAAATATATTGTAACTTTGTGCAACACATGGCTATTGTTATTTTTGCGTATATTAAATACTTTTATCGAGATGATTCTTAACATTTCTCACGGAAATAGGTGCATAATTTCATAATGAAATTGATGTATCATTAAAAAAATTTTAAACCGTAGAAAATATTTACGAATATTCAATCATTTTACTTTGTTTTATTATGCTTATCAATGTGCGCAGTTAATAAAATAAATCTATCCAAGGAATGGTTAATAACTGTAACCATTCGAAATACTGGGACAACACAAAGCATAAATGCCCAGATAAGAATCCGAACCCAGTTATAAATATACTATTTTGTGCGATACAGTTGTTTTCATGGAGATGTACATAATACAAATATCTGTAAATTTACATGGATATTTATGTTCAATTTAGAAAAAAAAATAGAGTGTAGCAAGGAAAACGGGAAAATAAACATGTTTTAGGGGCGTTTTTACAATTATTAGAGTTTGATATGGGGAGGGGGAGGGGCCAAAAATAATTTTTGATGTGTTAAAATTATTTTTAAAAATACATGACACAGACACTCAAGTATGGATAATGTTGAAACTCAATTTGAAAAGAAATTTTTTTCTTGAAAATCTAAAGCAGATCGTAGCAAGGGAAAGGCATTCAACAACTCATCAGCGGCCCATTTCAGTTTTCACAAGACGAATATAAATAATTACAATTCCTCGTTTAAGGGGATTAAAAAAAAAAACCTGCTCCGTTTTCTTCGTCGTAAAACAGGAGAAACTCAGGAACAGGTCGACCCAAACCTGATCGCGACGCAGTGCGCACAGATGTCTGGATGAATGCAGTGTTGCCAGATGTATTTAAAAACATTTAGCTGAGAATCGTTAAAAAGTCGCAAAACTTCAAAAAAACAATCTATGAAGTTTTAGTTTTAATTTTAATTTTAAATAGTTATACATTTTTAATTAATACATTATTTAAAATGATAACCAAGCAAATTGTTCATACATCTAGCATTTATAAAAATAATAATATATTTTTGGTTATATTTATATAGAATTTTAAAGAGTATGTACATATACAGGACGTGAACATACAGGAGACTAGTAGAACTCACGCCTAAGTTAATATTAGAAAAGGTTATATTTTCTGTAAAACATAGTGTATTCGTGAAAATTATTTAAAAAGGAAAATAGTAATATTATCAAAATCAATAAGGATTTTTTTTTCAGATTACCTCCATCATTTCTTTATATTAAAATAGCATTTTCATTTCTTTTTAAAGTTACCAGATGTATGTACGAGTTTGGTTAACTTTAAAGTATTATATCATTTACAAAAATACTTAAATTATGGATTAAATGCATTGGTGGATGATCTATGTGAGGACATTCAACGATTGTTTGACTTCAAATGTAACGTGAAGAACAATAGATCAACTAGCTGCAAATTGCCTTTATTGTTTGGAGACTTGCTAGAATGTACATGATTGTGTTTTAATGGCATTTTAATTGGTCATATGTAATTTGACTTTCCCAAAATAAAAATAAAAATGAAATACCAAAGTTCCTATTATCCACCACATGCAATCTGGATAGAAGGTAAAATGTAGTAGCAGCCTACGAACGATATGTTTGTATACAAGTGATGTGTGCGTATTCTAGCCTGGCCTCAGAAACAATAAATGTAGTTTCTGCTGGTCTCTGTTCATTAGCCACTCAAATGAATGCATCGCACAAATTGTAATTACCAGATAAAAGTGTAGCCGAGTAAGCCAAGAACATAAAAATATGTACGCAAATTGCTTTTTAAAATTCGTTTCTCGATGCGAATCGCTCGTAGTTTTCGTACCCGCCGCTAGAATTCACTGCTGGAGCAGACCGTGATTTTAAACTATATAATAAAAACGCTCCGATAAAAGCAAAAAAAAAAAAAGACATGAAAAGATAATAAACCCAGCTTTGGGCCTGTTTGTCGACAAGGAATTTTATAAAATCCCCGCCCATCTTGTTAAAATTAATTTAACAGTCTATACATTAAAGTTTCCATTTGGTTTTGTGAACTTTGGTTCGCGCCATCCGCTCCACAGATGGCAGCACCGTGGTTACACTTTTCCGTTTCATGCGACTTCCGTTCCATTCACGATAGTACTCGTGCCAAATGCTTATACTTTAAGCTAAGATGTTACACATCAAATAATAGTTTTAGTCGCAAGCCCAGCATTTTATATACTTATAGCCTGATGCGCAATTTCTATTTCTGCCGCCCGACGTGGCAACGCTGGATGGAGCATGCGCGGACACGCTCGTGCGTGAATGGGCACGCGTTCTTGAATCTGGACCGCTTTCCAACCGCCGCACTTTGGAACGCCTCGGCATTTCCTCCTCTTTGGCGAGTTCCTGTTCCCGCCATTAGAAGGACGGGCAGGCTCTGGAAACCCAATCACGTACCTCTCGACTGAAATCTGTATGTCAATACATGAGGGGCTCAGGAATATAGTGGTTTTAAGTGAAAATTTTTTGCAGCTTTGGTTCAGGTACGCATTTCACTTCTGAAACGTTGAAAATATTATTTGGTATGCCAAAATCAAATCTGAAAATTCTGTACTTTACACCGCTATGTTCTGCAGCCCCTTATATACATATATATGTGTGTGTAACTCTCCATATCACTCTATCCATATCTGTGTATCTATGTTTCTATCTATATCTCCCTCTCTAAACCTCCTAAACCTCTATATCTCTATGACTATATCTTCCTATCTATATATTTGTCTTTACAAAACAGAAGAACACACAATAATTCACTTATAGTATATATATTTTTTACCTATCTATATTTCATCTGTCTTTTTACCTGCCACAGGTCTAACATAGGTATATAAAAACACGTGCGTATTCGAATGCAACGATGTATCAAAATTTCAAAACAAACGGTAGAGAACTTTTTAAGATTTTGAACGAATGAACGGTTACACACACACACATATACCTATATATATATCGTCTGGCTTAACAAAATCTTTGAACGTAGGCTCTTATAACTCTAACTAAATGCTTATGAAATAAAAATTGCAATTACTAACGACAAAAAATTTAATTTTTAAGTTATAACTTGGAAATAAAACAAAAATCGCCAAATTTGGTCTTGTGCTCGATTGGGCTCGGAGACACAAGTATGGAGATAAATGCTTTCGAATTAAGTCCCATGTAAAACAGCTGTGCCCAAAATTGTGTCCGACGGACTCGAAGGCTGATTTGTCCACGCGTCCCTCTGAAGTCACGGGTGGCGTGGATAGTGGTCCTCTCTGGCCCGTACACATTAGTCTACTTGAACTCTTTGTCTTAAGTCTGTGCTCTTTGGTTGCACAAAAGATGAAAACTCGTAATTTTTCTGTTTTCGGTTCCCGTTTGAAAAAAAAATTTGCTCTTAAACTAATGACCGATTGTTATTGAACATCCACAAATTTTGCAACTTAAATCAATATTTAAAACTTAGCTGTGTACTCATTTACAATGCATGAAAAAAAAAACTCTCATGTTGGCGCTTTGTGTTTACTACGCTCTGGTGACTTACTTTAGAAATCAGTAGATTTGGACATCGCAATTGCGGACAAGGCAGTTTCCCGTGCGACAATGCGACTCCATTCACATTAGCATAAGGACTCTCCCAATGGTTTCAGACTGTTGTAGTTGAGCCTTAAAAAAAAATCATGTATAATCACATATTACGTAATTACGAATCGCACCTATTCGCACACGGCCTCAGAATCGCAGGACGTGGAGTAGTCACGTGGACATGTGACTCGTGCGAGCCTGTAAACCTGTTTTTTTTATTATTTTTCTCCTCCTGTCTTCGTTTCTTTCTTGGGAGATGATTTCTGGTCTCCGGAACATAATGCCCCGCTCTGGGGAGTCGTGACTCGGCAGGTCCCGCGTGTTCCCCCCCCCCCACCCCTCCCCACCCTTCACCTGTGGCCGAGCGCCTGTCACGCCCCTGGCGGGAACAGGATGGAAATAGCACCTCACGATGTCCCCGCCGCGTGGCGCTCCAGTCGGACAGGTTCCGCGAGGACAACAACAACAACAACAACAACAACAACAACAACAACAACAACAACATGGCGATGCGGCGCCGAGACTCCCGGCCATTTCTGATTCGCCGACTGCGAGTCGGACGCCCGAATGGTCCACGTTCGTGCAACTTCGGATTTGCTTTTTTTTTTTTTTTTTCACTGAACAGAAATATCCATGTAAAATTTACAGCTATTTGTATATTTGTACATTTACATGAAAACAACAACTCTATCGCCACAAAGCAGTGTTCGCAGTAATCCTAGACTCGGATTCTTCCCCGGGTATTGTTAATGCTTTGTGTTGTCCTAGTACCACAAATAGTTAAACCACTTCCAGACTAGCTTACCAGTATTAACTGCTCACATTAGAAAGCAAAATAAAATACAATAAAGTCCAAGTGTTGATATTTCGATTAAATTTTCCATGGTTTAAAACAATTATGCTTGTTTGAAAAATCTACTAAAATATAAAATTATCTGCCAATTTTCGTAAGAAATACTCAGTATTATCTCGAAAAATGTATTTCATATACATATATAAAAAGCCATACAAAATTACAATATCTTTCTTGTGGTATAACAAACATTTTTGGCAACTGTTTTCCAAAGGAATCTGGTAAAAGAACAGAATTTTATTTTCTGTGTAGAAGTTAAAAGTAGTATAAATTAGGCGCGTGTAGCAAATAAAATCATCGCGAAATTTCACACTTAATTTTTAATTTGGGAGCACACGTTTTCGCACGTCTAGGTGATGGTAACTAAAATGAAAAGTTGCCCTAGGTCATATCAGTACAAAAAAAATCGTTTTTAAATTATTCAAATTTCGCTTTTCGAAATTTTCAAAAAAATATAGGTATTTTTTTTTTTTCTTTTTTCGCTTGTATAGGTAAGCGTAAACAAAATGAAAGATTGATTATGTTAAGCAAGCGACGTTTTAAATACTTTAAAATCGTCAAAATTAATGATTTTCACAAATTGGTGTTAGTTTTTTTTTTTTCTTTTCATCTCGACCACATAGCTACATGTGCCAGCGGCATATTCGGGACTGATAGGGTGTCTGACTTAGTTTCAGTAAATCTATGGCTTCCCGGACCATTGGGCAGTCGCAAACCATTTGTGAACGTTATTGTCAGCACAACTGGCAGAGAATGTGGAATGATCTTCAAAAAGGTAGAAATTGAAGGGGAAAAAAACGTATAATTTTTTTCCTGTTAAAGTATATAGCGTGGTGCACTCACCGAATTTCAATTTTGAATGCAGCTAGTTGGCTTTATATTCCATTGAAACAGGAACTGAATTCACATCGCCTCGTTTCCTCGCCATCTCAGGATGCACAGTCTTCGACTCATACGCCAAAGCACCATTCCTTAGCACCCGGGACAACTGTCTCAAGTATCGGCAGTGGAAAAAGGAACACTCCCCTTTTCCACAGAACTACTGGAATAATCGCAACAAGCGAGCTGCGGTAAAAAAAAAAACTAATGAAAATTTGTTCATCCTACACCTCTTCCTCGCTTTCCTCGCTCTCCTCACTTACAACCAATTTGCACACTGTTCAGTTATAAGAGTTTTCTTTCACTCAAAGAAGGCGCGACAGTATAAAATAACTTGTTCTAGTATGTTATCCGTTAAAAATATGTGTAAGATTGGCTAGATATGATTTTTTAAGTTGCGAAGTGGTCAGTTGCGAAGTTGTTTTTTTTGCGAAGCTGTCAGTTGCGAATATGTTATTTTCGAAGCTGTCATTTTCAATGCTGTCAGTTGCGAAGCTGTCATTTGCGAAGCTGTCAGTTACGAAGATGACTTTCAGAAGTCGATTCCTAAACGTTCACCTGCGACGACATTTCTGGAGGAATTGTAGGTTATATAAATTCACAACCTAAAACTATAAATACTGCAGTCAAGTTAAGGTCAAAGTGGCAATTATGTCATTTTCCAGGAATTCTGAATTTCAGTTTCCCTTAGCATGCAACCTTGGGCTGATTTTTATCGTGTTTGTTACTAGCTGATTCGAGGCTGTTGCGGTCGTTTAATGGCGGACAAGCTGTTATGGCCGTACGTCACAGCAGCGGACACTCTTGTTAATCTGTCCTACTTAATTGCCACCGCACGCTGTGTCCTTGTGCGCGGGACAGACCGCCCGCTAGCGACGCACGACTCGAGTTAAGTATTTTCTCGTGATTTACAGTTCACCTCCCTCCTATATTCTAAACAAAAAAATTCCTATCTTCTCAAGTATTTAAGCGGTTTGGAATCGTAGGAGGAGCACTCCTAGTTTTCGGGAGAGAAAAAAAAAAGAAATTAATTATCATTCCAAATCATTCAGAAGCAAACAATGAATTATCTGCAAGAAGATTTATATATATATATATACATATATATATATATAAACTATTGGTGAGTAACAAAAGAGACTAAAATTCATTTAAATAAACTGACGAACAATTCTGAAGCAGCCTACAGTTCAAAGGCACACGCGTAATGCAAGGCATACACAGAATGTTGTACTTCAACCATGTGACCCAAAGTCCACCACTTTTGAGGCAGTACATATTGGAGGAGGATAGTTATGAATTAAACTACTGCAGGATCTTAAAGAAATAAACAAACTTCAGTCTTGAAATGCATTTTTCCTCATGAATATTTATTTTAAGCCTTGTGTCATTATTTTATAGTTTCATGAATTTGTATATTTATACTATTTGTAGAGAACTATTGTGACCAATTACTGATACGTGACCTGCACGCTATCACTGTGTGAAAACACAGAAAAAAATAATATATAGTACGTACTTAAAATAGTCAATGGAAAAGTAGTTCGATTTAATAGGCTTAATAAAAGCTGATTGAACGTCGAGAAGAAAAAAAAATTCAACCACACTTTTATTATTTGACTTTCCCTTGAGTTGCGTCATGAACAAACCACCATTCTCTTCTTAAGTTCGCTAACCCATTGCTCGATGCATACCCAAAAAAATAATCTGTTTGTGTTTGTTTGGGTTGTTACACCGTGATCAGTTATGAACTGTCTGGAGACGGCTTGCTGGGATGTGGTTGAAGCCACTTTTCAACCTCAACACCGCCATGTTGCCCCGCCTGAAACACTGCGGGAATGTAGCTTGGTAACGCCTGATGTAAGTTATTAATTAGAATCTCCGTCGTTAAAAACAGTCACTTTTATCAGTGGCGCCCATCCCATTCCCCCAAATGATGATAGCGCACCCCTACCCCCCAAATAAATATTTACTTGCCTAGGGGGTCCAGAGGTCCTAACCCAAACTGTTTTTGAAATTTAGTTTATCAAAATCGTTTTTAATGCATATATAACACTAAAATACTAAGCAATACTAGTACTTAGGAGCAATTAATGGCAACAAATAAAAATGTTTTAGATTTATATTTATTTACTTATTTTTTCTATTTCGCCCTTCTCCATGGCGGATGGCGTGAAACAAAGTTCACAAAGCCAAAGTGAAACTTTATTGTATTAACTGTTTAATGAATTTCAACCAGATGGGCAGAATTAAATTAAATTCCTTGTCAGAAATTAGGTCCAAAGCCTGGGTTTAGAATTTTTTTAAGGTCTTTTTCGCTTTTATCGGAGTCATTTCACTGTAAAGTTTAACCTTTCGCTCTGAAAATCGAATGATTCGATAGTCGACGTAGCTTCTCGGGCAGCGAATTCTAGCGGCGGGTGTGGAAACTACGTGTGATTCGCGTCAAGAAATGTAGTTGAAAACATTATTTTCGTACACTTATCATGCACGGCATTATTTAAAAAAAAAAAAAACTGTACGTTAAATTTCGTGATCGAGTTGAGTATTACAAGTGTTACCGAGGTTAAATGTTTACACATCACTGGCGGGTACTGTAAGACTCTCTCACAATTTATTTTTATATTTTATCCACCCGTCAATTGTTTCAGGATGAAAGTGGTTCGAGGAATTGGAAGAGGGAGGAGGAAGGAGACGAAATTATGTCTGCGGCTGAAGTGAAATGAGTGTCTCCGCGGTGCGCGCGTTCCCACGCAGTTCGCTGGCGGGAAAAGTTAGCTGGTTCGATGGCGTGTGAACCAGGCCTCGAGTAGCCGTTGCCTGTCGGGGAATATTAAGTCACACCGACCCGCGATCAGACCCTCCCCATCCTCCCCGAACACTACCGAAGTTCCCTGCTTTCTCGTGGGACTTTGCAAGATTTCATATACGTTTTCACGATTTATCCAGTATTTTATATGCCATTCACCTAACTTAACCAACCTTTCATCTAAGTTAGTAATTTTACATTAAACTTCTTAATAAAGTTCAAAGTTAAAAATATAAAGTAATTTAAATAAAAAATAAAGTATAACTTTATTTCAGAATGCATATGTAAAGTTTAAAAAAATAATATTTAAAGTATAAAAGTATAAGTAAAAAAGTTAAAGCAGTATATGAAACCTTACTTAAATATTAAATAAATCTCTTCATCAGTTAAATTATCAAGTTAAAGATTTACAATTTTTTTTTTAATTTTTCAAAAAGAATTACGAAAATTTTTTGAGGCAAAAATTCTAAAGATTTCTGTGAAATTGTTTTACGAAATAGAGGAATAGGAAAATTTATGTTCTGCCTATGCTGACCAGGATTATTATGAGCTATATAATTTCAATGATTGTTCTTTTAAGATCACCTAGATACGCAAAAATTTACCATTCGAAGTGAAAAAAGAACGAATTTTTTTTTTGTTTTCTGTTGGGAGAATTTTATTTATGTACCACGCATAACCTACGTTTCACTTTCAAAGAAGAAATGCATGAACGGGAATTATTCGGGCGTCTGACGCGACGTCAGTGCATATAAGGTTTCCCGTTGTTTGTTCATAGACGGCTGCCTTTTGTGAGAAGACAGTTATAGTCGTGAGTGGCTGCACACCATTCTTCCCGGCTTTCTTCTCAAATATTTTACCGGAACAAAAAAAAAATCTTGCGACGTTGGAAAACAGACACAATCCAACAAGAATTGACGTCGATTACTTCAACGTTAGTGGCAAAGGTGTCTGAGAAAACAAATCACTTGTATTCCTCCAAGTGTGATTCTGATTCCTCTCCTGAAATGCCTATACATTATTCTGAAAACACTCGTTTTTAGCCAATTTTCACTCTCCCAAAAAATAAACCGTTTTAAAATCTAAATACCGAAAACGAACTACTCAACTGTACTTAGCGCATTCTTAAATGATTTTCATGAACAGACCTCACTATGATATTTTGAGCAGTTTTCATACCACGTGGTTTCTTCTGCTCACCGTATCTGTGACCGGCGTTATTTAATATTTACGTTCTATGTGGTTAGATATGCCGACTGTTTGAGAGGCTGAACTTTAAAGAAAACGAATATATGTGGATGGATGAGAATTAAATTGAATATAATACTGATACTTTTTAGGTTTAAAGTCCATTTTACTGGCTGCTATGTGATATTTCTTTCAGAAAAAAAAATATTTATTTGTATCCATCCTTTTTAAAATACCTTTAATTTTAATGGATTTTTTACCATATCACCCGAACATTTTAAATTATTTATTACATTTTGTTCTCCTCATCCGTACTACACAAAAATGTTAAAAATTCAACATTTTTCAGATAAATATTCAAAAAGTATGCATTGTACATAATTTTTTATTCATTTGGTGTAATTTTGGCCACTCGTAAAGCCTGCAAGTGTGACCGTGTTAAACTGAAATGTGAAATAACGAGCTGGAAGGGGACGTTGCCGTTCGATTGGCGAGTAGGGCCCCTTAGTTTCACTCGACGAGCCTTCTTCCTCCCCGCGGCGGGCGGTTCCCCGCGTCTTTCAGGGGGGGGGGGGGGGGACGTCATCGCCGCGCCGGTGCTGTCGGCGCGTGAGGCGTCGCTCACGTTCCCGGAGCTGGTTGCGGAATGTCGCCCCCCGCAAGGCCGGGGCGTCGTGCCCCACCCACGCCCCCTCCCCCTCTCCTACTCAACCTTTCCTTCCCCCTCTCCTATACTTCCCTGCCGCGCCTACAGTCTGTCCCACTAGTACACTGAGTCATTTATTTTTTTGTAACTGGAACAAAAATATTCATGTAAAATCACAGATGTTTCTAAATTCTGAATGTTTGCATGAAAACTACTTTATCATTACAAAAAAAAATGAGTTCGCTTAAATACTGAGGATGGGTTCTTACCTGGGAATTGATTTTTTTTTATGTATTGTATCGATACCTCCAACAGTTAAATTTGTAGACCGTTCCCTGTAACACCTTTCCATATTAACTGCGCACATTAACAAGCATAATACGAAAATAAAGTATATTAGTTTATCTTTTCCATGGTTTAAAAAATAAATGATGCTTGAATGAAACTTCAATTAAAATATTTTGTTTCATTTTTTTAAAAGAAAAAATAAATACACAGTATTATCTTGAGAAATGTATTTCATTTATGCAAAAATAATCATAGTCATGTGTTGTGCAAAGTTACAATATCATTCTTGTAGGGTTACAAATTATTTCTTGGCGATTGGTTTCTAAAGGAATCTTTTGTAAAAGTAAAGAATTTTTTCCGCGTATATTTCAGTACAAAGTATCACACTACCCAGCTTATTGAAAAAAAATTTAAAAATTTTTTTTATGTACTATATTTGGTTATAATATGTTAAAATATTTTTATTTTACTTTTTGTTGATTTTTTAAGACTATAAATTAATGTTTGTAGACAGTATTATTACAGTTGTAGTCATTCCGACAAAAAAAGCTCAATGCCAAACACCAATTATTACTCCACAGTAGAAACTATTTATAGCAGTTTAGCAGTTCCTAACTATTAGAAAGAATACTGTGTGCTCAAAACAACAACAAGAGAAAAATAATTTTCATGATATAAAATTAGTTGAAAGAAGTAAGATGGAAACAAAATTGCGACATTTCATTACCACTTCTAAGAAAATAAATTAATGCAAATTATGAAATGGTGCTCTTGATTAAATAAAACATGAAAATGAATTTTCAAAATCCTCATTCCAAATATTTTGTTTTTACAAAAAGATGCATTTAATTTTTTTTTCATTACTTTACAAAGAAACCACGCAATTTGAGAAGTGCTCGAGATATCAAGAGTTGTGTCTGTTTACGAAAAGAATTAAAAAATACGACGAGAGTGGTTGACTTTAACAAAAACTTGACCACTCTTTTACGTTTTTTTCCAGAGGCATACAACACTAAGTTCTACGATATGTAAAAATTTCACATAAAAATATTTGAGTAAATAAGTGAAATTTATTTAAAATTCTTTAAACACCTCCCATTAAAAAAGTATGGTTGTGTTATGACTTCAAGGTACAAAAACGTAAAATAATAAAAACTTTACCAAAAAAATTTAACCGGCTTCGAAGGTCAGGTGCGAACTGAAGGCGGTTATGTTTTGTTTTCACTCCGGTATTTGTTTATTTCAGTTGTGAGGGGTTTGAGGAATGGATATGGCGCCGGCGGAGGTAAGACAATAGACGCCGCGCGCGCTGTGTTATCTGAGGAATGCGCAGTTTGCGCGCGGCAGAGCTGTAACTGCCGCGATGCAGCGGAGAGCAAGCCGGACAATGGCGTCGGAGGGAGACAACAGCCACGGTAGCTCCCAGAGGACAGCATTCCGACCGGCCCCGTGGCTGGCCCCAAACGGCCACGGGAGCCCTTGCGAGTCCTGTTGGCGCTGAGACCACGCACTGTATGCGGCTTGAGGCCCCGTCTCCAACCACACTCGAACATTCGACAAGCCAAGTGCCAATCTACTGCCGATTACCGCCGACAAACACGAACATTGACGTTCCACTTGTAACACGCAGTCCGATATATCCGCGTCTCTAATATTACTATTATCATTTTCGATCCTTTTACATATGCACACCATCACACTAAGTTTAACAGTAAGTTTAAGACTCAAAAAAGAAATAAGTATTATCACCTAAGTGCTACTAGTCTCTTTATGCTATATATAGGGACAGGAAAAATTCGCGGTTTCGATGACCTTCAGGATAGACTATACAGTTCTGTATATACCAAGGAAAATAACGCCAGTTCATTGGTCGCTGACCTGTGAGTCATCTCTACTGGTTTGCATGTGATTCGATACTTCTTGAGGGTTTCTCATTGGCCTAGAGCTGTGGAGACGAACACTGAGCTAATAGCAGAAGCAGCTTAAAGGTATAATTATTGGAATTCCAGCGCATCACGAAAAGAATCCGGGAATTTTTCCGGTCTCTAGCTATAGGTATATAAGAAAAAATAATAATAAAAATTTCAATAATATAAAAAAACAATAATAATGTCCCGTTATTTTTTTAAAAGTTTAGACACACACTAAAGTTTTTTTTTTACATAAAAGTTTATTTTGCACGTGACATTCATTTTAACATTACCTTAATTAGTCCACCTTTATAACCGCTTTATGAGGTCGTGGTTTCACGTCTCATGCGCCAATACGTAGAGCGACGATTAATTGGCAATTTAATTGGGTGGCAATGTGTACTTGAAGCACATCACGTCGATGATTGGCCTGCAGTTCTCTTGAGCGTGCACTTGACGACTCTGATACCAGTTACAAACAAGAAGAGGCTACACAACCACGTGCAACCAGCCGAGAGATGTGACCTTCCTGTCTACCCCTGAGCGCCCCAAAGAGGCTTATTGTAAACAGGAAAATTGAGTGTAGCTTGGAGGAAAAACATTCGACAAATAACGTTCGTAATGCTGTGTAGCTAAGGGCGAACGCAGTCTTTACGTTGTTTAGAGTATAAAAACATCTATCGCTTTGTTTTTTTCTTTTTTTTCTCAAACTGCAATTGCGTTAGTGTTTTGATATTTTCGCTACCGGTGATTTAAATATGTCATGAGTCTAAAAAAATTTCATATTACATAATTCTAACCATTTTTTGTATTATTATTATTAGTAAAAAAACACACATGCCAATGTTTAAAGCATATGATTTAGACATTTCTGATGGCAAAAAATAATTTGATGCTATCCTCGTACGCAGAATACAATAATCGGTTTGTACCACGGTGGTAAGAAATGAGGAAGTTTGTGTTTGTAATCAGTGTTATGTTCAATAACTTAAGTCTGAATGAGAATGATTTCCCACTCTCTGTCGCAACTGGATAGCTATATATATATATATATATATATATATATATATATATATATATATATATATATAGCTATATATATATATATATAATTTATGTAAATGTATATATGTATATATATATTTGTGTTTGTAGTATAATGAAGTTTAACGCTAATTATTCCTTGCCGATGCGTTGTAAAGATCTTCGTTAAACAATACTTACTTAATGATATGGCCTGGAAAAATTAGCGTTTTCAATAACCTCTAGGATAGACTCCACGATCATACACGTACTTGGACAAATTACTCCTGCTCATTGGCTACTAACTCGTGACACGTGTTAACCGGGATGCTTGTGATTCGATACTTCTTTTTTTAAGGGTTTTTCATTGACTCAGTGTTATTTCGGGGTAAATTTGGTCCAATCACTGAAGCAGCATGAATGTTAACGAGTTTGGATTCTAGCCAATCGCAAAATGAATTCGCGAATTGTTTCCGGTCTCTCTCTTTCTTTCTTTCTTTCTTTTTCTCTCTCTTTCTTTCTACTTAATGATGGCATTTTTACAATTCTTCCTAGAGAGTTTGTTTTAAGCTGTTAAACTAATTTCTGTCATCATATTTTATATCATGGAGTGGCCGTCTTCTCTGCATGATTACATTCTAACCGGCTAACCCGTTTTTTTTTTCTTCAGCTCATGGTCTGAGCCATATAGTTTAAACGCTCTAACCATTTGGTTGAAGTGTAGTTTTCGCGTTGTTGATACAGTTTTAGAACACTGCATTAAAAAAAACTCTGTTTTACCACGAAAATTATAATTCATATATACTAACCATTTCCTCAATGTTTTGGGCGTGACAGTATGGTGATGGCCAGGTAAAAAAAAAAATAATTTCAATTCAGTTATTGTTGGTTCTACCCTCTTTCCGCCCTCGGGGTAAAACTTTAAAATTTTTAAAAATATATTTTACTTCTTAAGTTTTTTTTAAATATCGCATAACTAATTTTTTTTATTATATATAACAGTAGTACCAAAAACAAATGGCAAAAAAATATTTTTATGCGACCATACTTTACTGAAAGTGATGGTAAAAAATAGTTTTGTTTCCAAAATTAATCCCAACCCTTAACACCCCACTAGTTCTACCAGCAGACACATTGGCGTATCACAGACTGCACCCAGAGTGCCTCTTGGCTGTGGATCTTGAACTTTCAGATTCCTATGTGCTGACGAACGTACGTGACTGATAGCCACCTTGGACCTACCTACCCCTGGTTGTTAAACCAATTGCTAACCAGAGCTAACTCCAACAACTTCATAACAGCCGTCCACTTCTCTCCATGGTCTGCTCCATACCCGAAGTCCACGGCTGTGGTAGGGCTACGTTTAATTGTGAGTGTCGGCCTTGGGCGTGATCTCACCGTGATACATACAGTCCACACTGTAAAAATATTTTTGTACTTTCAAAATGTAAAATCCTGAGACACTCATATATAATAAGATGTTGGTATGTATGACGTTGATAAACTCCGACACCGTTTCACCGATCGCCATGAAAGTTGGCACATCGAAGTGTTTTTTTCACGGAGAAGGTTTTTATGCTATCCATTTTTTTTGTAACTCTTCTCTAGATGGCGCTGCAGCGCATCAACTTCTAAACCGTTCAACCGATCGCCACGGGTAAACAGAAAATCATAGGTCATAGACGTACAAACAGGAATTGCGTGATATTTATCTACGTCCACCACACTGTCGTATAGCGCTGTCCATTTTGCATTAACTCGAGCCCGGGCAACGCCGGGTACTGAAGCTAGTCAGTTGTAAAACTGCAAGTCAGAGCTTTGTGAAATTTCAAATGGTACAAAGTTCTACCTTGCAATCTTACAAGTTTATTGCACGTCTTTCCTAGTAACTTCAGCACTAGTGCAAATATTCGTCAGAATCTTTTTTGTAGAAATTATTTTAAAGCATGCTGTATATAGGTAGGTGTATTACACGTCATTATGTAGAAGTGATTTTCCCCTTTTCCCCTACTATCCTCAGTGGTTAGTGCGGATAACCGCAAAGGCAGTTACAGACACCACTCGTAAAGCTCTCTCTATCTCTATCTCTCTCTTGAGAAAAAAAGTTATTAAAAGAGAAACTATAGAAAACATTGCTACAAGAGAAACACGTTATTAAAAAAAATAATTGGCCTACATTTCATCAGAACTTATTAAGCTGGAATTTAAGTTACCAGCAAGCTAATCTAGCTCGTTAAGATCTTAAGACATTTTAGTATAAGTGAAAAATACCTAATTTACATTTTTAAATGCCGAAATATTTAAAATAAAACCAATTTTTTGAAGTAAACATACTGAGAAATATTTTAGTTTTTTAAATTGTTATAATTTTATGTTAGAGAGTGTGTTAATTTTATAATTGTTCACGAAGTTGGTGTGATTAATAATGACTTGTAGTGATGTGCACTTCTGAGTTGAATTACTAGAATTATCGATATGTCTAAAAGCCTAATTTAAATAAACAGGCGGTATTTAAAGACGGACTTTATTTGGACGGTGATTAGCAAAAATTAGTTTTAAACAAAATTTAAAAAAAATGTGTTATTGACGTATAAGAGTAGGTAAAATGACACTGTATTAAGTACAAAATATTTAACTGAAATTCCATGTTACTGTGACATCTAGCGGCCAAACATTCAACCCACTGCCACAATACCGGCAGTTGCATGTTCAAATTTGAGCTCAAATTACTCAGTTCTAAATGTTTGTGGACTGACCCATGTTTACATAACGCCGTCTATTTTATCTTTCAGGTATTGTGTATTCCCGTAAAATATATATGTTCGGACACTTAAGTATAGTATTAGCTCATATAGAGGTACTATTGATTGTTTTTCACAAACATTAATACATTTATATGACATAATGATTAGTTATTAATTCGATATATATTAGAAACTAGCTTCAAAACTAAAAATATTTAAGAGAAAAGTTATTTTTTTTAATGAACCAGTTATCATTACAAACGCGTTTCATTTTCCATCGCCATGTCTGTTGGAAAGCTCTTTGTAGCTCGCCGTCCGTGTCAAAGGAGACAGTAATTAACCTACTTCAGTTTAGAAGGCGAGGCTCACGTGATGTGTAAAAGCGTCTCCGAAGGTCGTGGCGAGACAACTCCCAAGGGTGTAACCGTTTTAAGTAACGGCGTGTTCCGCTGTTAACCCATTTCGGCAGTCCTTGAAACGATGTTGTTCTCCGCGGGCGCGTGCATTTCCAGACGTGTCTTCTTCTGCGTGCTGCGTGGATATATTTAAAACTCAGCGACCCGTATTCCCTTGCTAGAAAGTAACTATACAATCAAGTTTCAAATTAAATATTTAAAAAAAGCAGCTGATTCATTAGCGTAGCTTGTGTTTCAACACTCGAGAAAATCTGCGATTTAAAAAAAAAAAAAGTTGAAGTTCTTAGGAGATCCAAAAATTCCATCCAGAGGTGAAAACCTTTGATATCACACTGCCGGACCAGAATCACACGATCAAATGCTGTTACCGGATATTTGACAGTATTGACAGAATAAAGTAAACACCAAATAATTATCTCTTGAAAGTGCACCGAAATTTCTATACCATGTGTAATGATCTGGCAATTCCGGTTTTATGAATAAATAGTAGGAACCGAAAGATACTCGTTTCAACAGAGTTATGCTGAAATAAGTTTAAAAGTTATACAAATACTGAAAATTTTCCCTCAGTACGACAAAGATTACACATTTAGAAATTTAAGTTCCTTTAACATAGTGTCTATCTACAATATTATTACAGTTGTAGTTATTTTCTAAAATGAACTAAATACTAAATACCAAGGAAAACTATTCGTAGCAGTCACTATTATTTCCAGGTGTTCCGCTGCAGGTGTTAACTATGGTTGAACAAAACAAATTTACGAAGAAACGAACCAATTTGGCCTGTTTGGTCTATTGGTTACTGTTTCTCCTGCACAACAGGGAAAATACACATGCTAGTGTTCACTCTTTACTGAGACGTTCATCCAAAGCTGACTAAAGGACCAAAATGTTCTTTGTAGGTACTAACAGTTATTCTGTATGGAATTTTGTGTGTAGCTGAACACATGTGGATAAAACAAATGCGTACGCCTTTAATCACTATTTGACAATATTCAGCAGGTTTTCTAAGCTACTTTTGATACACAGTGTGTATTAGCTTTATTTTGTGGTTACAAATAAAACCAGTATTAAGAATTCTTTGGCGTATTTAAAAATGATTAATTTCGACAAATAAAACATGTTTCTAAAAAAAAGAGCATTATTTAAAGCATACACAAGCATTCCCCGTAGTACCATCTATTAGCGTCACTGCAATTTGAGCAAACATTATGTTATTCATTAACCGTTTGAAATAAAACTTAGTAATTTTTTTTTTCGGCCTGGAAATTGAATTTTGTTTAAGTTTTTGAATATAATTATGGGATATTTTGTAATAAGACGATTAGCAATAACTAGAGACAGAAACAATTAGCGGATTAATTTTTAGACAGGCTAGAAGCCAAACACGTTCACCTTCATCGGACCAGAGTTTACCTGAAGGACTTTGAGCCAATTAAAAACCCTCAACAAAAAATATCGAATCACAAGCATCCCAGTTAAAAAGTGTCATGAGCTAGTAGCCATTGAGTAGGTTTAATCTGCCCAAGTACGTCTATGAATATTGCGTCTATCCTAGGGGTCACTGGCACGGCGAATTTTTTTCAGCCCCTGTCAATAGATAGTGACCCCCCCCCCCCCCACACACATACACAAACAATTCAATGCATTTAGTTCATTGGCTGCTACGACGCTTTGCTTTCTGACCAGACTGCGCATGTTTGGATAGTAGAATTTGGTTTTTTTTATTGGTAGAGTGTTTTTTTTTGGGGGGGGGGGGGGGTTCGTTGCATCAAATTGCCCTTGCCCAATGACAATGCCTTTTCAAATATACAATGGTGTACATTATAGTCTGTCTCCAAAATATATTTGTGAATTTTGCATGTCCCCGCCGAAAGCCGATGTTGATTTAATTTCCTTTAAAAAGTAAAATAAAATCATGGCACACGCCTCGATGCCGGAGCGGAAGCACGAATTTATTGCGTGTGAGAGGAAGGATTCTCAGTCTGGGACTCCACGCAGACCTTTAACGAGGAATGGGGGGTGAAGTTATGCTTCTATTTTTATTTCTGCAGTGTCGCCGTAGAAAACAAAGTTAGCTTTGTTCCCTCTCTCTCACACACACACACACACACACCTATACGTGTTTAGGCCCCTATTCGAGGACCCCATTTTTTACCCTTAAATAGAGGACGGGAATACACAAACACTAACGTAGCTTCCGAGGACTATTACTTTAGCAAGCATATCAGAGGACCTGTCAGACTGAGGACCTTCACACAAAGTGTGTCTGGCGCTTTATCCGAGGACTGTAAAGTTTTACAGTTAACTGCAGGACTAGCAAAATCAGTATAAATGTTTCAACAAGACAGGGTTCCTGGTAGTCGTGTAGTCGAACCAGTGGTCCTTGCTAAGGTGATACGGAGTCGATTCTCGGGGTTCTTCCGTTTTCTTCCCTCTATAATCCCGCTGCTGCTCCATTTACATTTGACTTCGCTTCATCGTTACTAAATACCTATATGTTATAATTTCCGTAAAAGTTTTTTTTTGATAAAACCACTTATCCGAATTTGTGTAAACATACAAAAAAATATATATTTTTTAACTGAATTAAAACATAAATTTCGCTCCAAAAACTTCATTTATTTAAATGTTATTCACGAAAAAATTGTTATGATGATTAATTTTTCTATTAATTGAGATTTTGAACTATGAATTACAATTCAATATTTGTAAGAGAACCCGTAGAACCCCGTTTTTCAGTTCTATATGTTCCAATTCCGATATAAAAAAATAATTAATGTTTTATTTGAAGACATCAATTCTGCTGGTATTGAACGAAGGTTTCAACCAACCTAAATAATAAACTAGATAAAACTAGTGATTTAAGAATAAGAAGTCAGAACTATATCCTACTTATCGTATTAAAGGAAAAATTTAATTTTCATACATATTAACATAGAAATCTCAACATATAAAATATTTAAAAACCAACAAATAAATTCTCAACGAAATGTTTAAACAACAGTGCAACCAATAATAAGTGTGATACAATTACAAAAATGTATTCAGTTAAATTTTATAAAAATTAAAAAAATTAAGGTATAATTAGTTTTTGGTAAGAGAATAAAACTTTCCGAAATTCTTGTCCAAACGAATGTTATTAGTTTCACGAAAAAACTGAATTACGAACTTTAAATAAGAACTATATTCTACGAAAAACAATGGACATTAAATAGTTTAGAATATTGTTTCATGTTTAATATTTAGACCGCATGGTTATATTTACACACCAGCTTAAAATCAATTCTTAACCGTAGACTGTGTACTGCACCAATCAATCTAAGGACTTTTACACAGTTTGATATATACTATTTCATGACTTGATGTAAGTTTTTGGACATACGCCATTGCTAAGAACTTTTTCTGTTGAAGAAAAACTAATACATAAAATAAATAAAAATACACAAGAAAGACAAAAAACACACAAAATTAAGCAAACAATTGCTGTTGTCAACAAGAATATAAACACCACAAAATATTCCGAAACAGAAATATGGTCAACAAACAAAGAAAAAAGTACTAAGTGAACAAAAAAACACACAAATGATGACAACACAAAAATATTGAAACCAAAATAATTCAGCACAACAGTTGAAACGAGACAAAAACACGACAAAACGAAAAGACAAAAAAAAATACAATAGTTTTACCAAAACAGAAAAGACAAAAAAAAATACAATAGTTTTCTGTTTTGGTAAAACTATTGTATTTTTTTTGTCTTTTCGTTTTGTCGTGTTTTTGTCTCGTTTCAACTGTTGTGCTGAATTATTTTGGTTTCAATATTTTTGTGTTGTCATCATTTGTGTGTTTTTTTGTTCACTTAGTACTTTTTTCTTTGTTTGTTGACCATATTTCTGTTTCGGAATATTTTGTGGTGTTTATATTCTTGTTGACAACAGCAATTGTTTGCTTAATTTTGTGTGTTTTTTGTCTTTCTTGTGTATTTTTATTTATTTTATTTATTAGTTTTTCTTCAACAGAAAAAGTTCTTAGCAATGGCGTATGTCCAAAAACTTACATCAAGTCATGCACTCCCATTGCACAAATCTTTTAAAGATAACATACTATTTCATGTTAAATAAGAGTACCGCGTGGTCATTTACACATCAGTTTAAGCTCAATACTTAACCGAGGACTGTGTATTGTACCACTCAATCTAAGGACCTTTACACAGTTTGATATACTGTTCCATGATTAATAAGAGGACCGCGTGGTCATTTACACACCAGTTTAAACTCAATACTTAACCGAGGACTGTGTATTGTACCACTCAATCTAAGGACCTTTACACAGTTTGATATACTGTTCCATGATTAATAAGAGGACCGCGTGGTTATATTTACACACCAGTAAAAACTCAGAATTTCACCGAGTATTTTGTCTTTTATCACTCAATATAAGGACCTTTACAAAGTTTATATGCTGTTCCATGTTTAATAAGAGGACCGCATGGTTATATTTGCACATCAGTTTAAACTCAATACTAAACCAAGGACTGTGTATTGTACCACTCAATCTAAGGACCTTTACACAGTTTGATATACTGTTCCATGTTTAATAAGAGGACCGCGTGGTTATATTTACACACCAGTAAAAACTCAGTATTTTACCGAGTATTTTGTCGTTTATCACTCAATATTTAGTTTATATGCTGTTCCATGTTTAATAAGAGGACTGCATGGTTATATTTGCACATCAGTTTAAACTCAATACTAAACCAAGGACTGTGTATTGTACCACTCAATCTAAGGACCTTTACACAGTTTGATATACTATTATATGTTTAATAAGACGACCATTTGGTTAAATTTACACACCGGTTTAAACTAAATACTTAACCGAGGACTGTGTATTGTACCACTCAATCTAAGGACCTTTACACAGTTTCCAGGGTGGTGGTGTTTTTGTGTTTCTGGCGCCACTCCCGTCCCCCTCCACCCCTCCATCCACACTCCACCCTGCCCGCTCGTCAACATGCTCCATCGCAACTTGCAGTTCGTGGAAACGTGCGACTCTACACAAAATCAGCTCAACACGTGTGTCTTCTCTCCAGTGCTGACAACTTATTCGTCACTCAGTGGCGGATCCAGCTTCAAATATTGGGAGGGACCGATGACCCAGTACCTCCTACTTTAATTGTGCGTCCGAAAATTTCGAAAACTAACAGCTTCTCAAGGGGCTATTTGAACACATGTATGACGTCACGTAAACATAAATTAGATAAACAAGTATCACAAAAAAATTAAAAAGTATTAAATTGAAATATTGAACCAAATTCTAAAGGTCAGATGCGGCAGGAAGCCTATTATATTTTTTCACACTTCAGTTTTTCGACAGTTTTTTTTTTCTTTCAATGCGAAGTAGAGAAAAATCATAAAACGTTACCTGGTCCTAATCATCTCAGTGAACAGATATTTATTTCCAAACTTGGCCTTCCAATGTGCGCCAACTTACCACAAAAACTCATACATTCCCCTAACCTTTCTATTTTGAAATGCCTATATTCCTAATGTACCAATTTCTAAAAATACCAAATAAATATTGGAATAAAATGTACTTATAAACAAAGTCCTCGTCATCAGCATACATAAATTAAATTTTTACATGTGAGATTTTTATAATAATCACATACCAAATTGTATTTTTGTCGCCATAATTTTATTAATTTAGAAATTTCTCTTGCTTCAAAAGGTTGAACCTTTATTTTTTTAATTGAGAATGTTATGGTTTTTTGTGCATTTTCCATTTGAATCTCCTAAATGAAAAAAATTATGGTCTGCGATTTTTAAATTTACTCCATAGAATAATCTATTCTCCTACAAAATACTAACAAATCACAGACAACACTTTAAAAGTTCTGTTATCATGTAGATGAAACTAGAGATTGATAGATAGATACGTCAATTTCTTCAATACCAACTGGACACTGTTCAGTCTTGAAAAGAAAGATGTATGTTCATATGTTTAAATATAGAGAACACTTACGAAACTGATTATACAGTAGAACATTTTTGTATTTATGCATCTTTAATGCACCTGTACAGTAAGTTTAGGCTAAGATTATTCTTCGAATAACTTTTGTTTCTGCTTAGATCGAAAACTTTTAAGGACGAGATACATTCCGATAATGGTTTTTATGTTTTTATAGTACTTCATGAAAGTTGTATAATTCTATGGGAGTGAAATGTACAAATGAAATATTCGAAACATATAAAGAATATCAACTTGAAAGTGTTAAAAACAATAATAAAGTTTTATAAAAACTATGTGATTATCACCATGTATGCCCTTATGTGTTCTTATTTGATTAGCATGCCGCTGTTTTAAATAAGTAATGAAGATGGGGTTGGAGAACGTTAGTTTAAATGTTTTGCATATCATAGCCGGATATATTTAAGGAGGTTGGGCAAAGGGGCATTAGTTCAGGTGGCTTGTCACATTGTGTGGGTTGGGGAGAAGTGAGTGGAACATTGTGTATAAATGTTATTTATTTATATACAGATAAAAAAATATTTTATCATATTGCATTACAACAAAAGATAAGGTACAAATCGGGCAAACTTTCGGCACCGGAAAAGTGAAAAAAAAAAAAAAAAAAAAAGTGCCGATCCTAAATACTGAAATACCTATGATGTAAATATAGGTAAATTACGTATTTTGTGATGTCATTTCTGTAAAAATATTTACATGAAGCGCTCAGTTTATCAGTGAAAACTGCCTACCACAAACAAATTTTAAGTTCTTACTTCCAAGAACCCTTAATGAAAGTAGCATTTTTCGTGGCTAGTCAGGAAAAATGTATATCAGGTGAGACAATATATATTTAGTTTCCTTGAAACGTGTTTATGTCCAATCGAAGTGTTGAAACAGCGTAAACATTTCAAGCGTTGGAGTAGGACGGTGGAAGGGGTGAAGGAGGGTGGGAGGTTGGGAGAGTGGGAGGGAGGCAGGCAGTCAGGCAGGGAGGGAGGTAATGAGGTACTCTCAACCCATTCTTAACCAAGTGCAACGTTGCCAAATTAGCGCAGTAGCTGTGTGTGGGATAGCTCACTTGCATTTTTCCAACGTTGCCTGAAACTGGTATCAATACACACACCAACAACAGAAGAGATATCTTGTATGTGAGCTTGGAAAGTAAGAGAAATTAGAAAGGGAAAAAAGATTAACTGTTACTAAAATACTGTTTACTCGCAATGATAATTAATTTTTTTCCCTTGTTTTAATACATCTATAATGAAGAGGTGGAATGAACATGACATACGACGCGTGAAAACATGATAGCGATAAATAAATAATATGTTTGTTCGTATTTATAGATTCATAAAGAAACGCACATCTACGCATTAAAATCAAAAATGTTTTTTCAAACACTTTTGTATTTATTTACTTACCCAGGTACCGAAATGGATGAATCTGAGTAAAGCTCAACAAATATAAAACAAACTACCTCGAAAACCCCAACTTGTAAAAGTGTTAATTCACAACTCAAATTCTATTTTACCGACAGAATGGTCAATTCTTAAAACCAGCATTTATTTATAGTCACAGAAAATGACATCGAATGAAAGAAAAACTGATAGTAGAACTGGAATAGGGTATTTTTCATAGTACAGGTAACTAGAGATGATATTTTATTATATTTTTGATATATGTCTACAGAAATGACTTAACAGTTGTCTGTAAAAGTGCATTAAAATTTAATTGCGATACCTACCTTTTGCGATTATCGTTTTAAAACTGCATGTTAAAGACTTAAGTAGATAATATCATGTACATATGTAAGAACGCAATAACTTGCATTTGCATATGGGCGCAAGTTTGGTTTCGATGACACAAATTCACTTTGTGAGAACTAATTTTCATAAAAAAATCTACCCTATCCAGTTTTTATTATCGTTACTTACATGATATTGACTACGAGAACTTGTGCAAAAATCAATTCCCATATCTTCGCATAAAGTTATATCTAATAATTTATTAATATTACAAAAAAATAATTATACAAAATATTTATACGTAAAAATACGTGCATAATTTAAATTAGCAGGCTATACATTGTCAAGAAAATTCCCTTAAATAATACTTTCGTTGCACGGTTATCTTATTATAGTGTTGATGACAGCAGGAATTGCAACATAATTATTAGAGTGGAATCCTAACCAAATGGATGCCAACTCGGCCCTTATTTTTAGTACATTTAAAAATAACAAATAATATTTAATAATGTATGTTTTTAAAATATTAATTGAATATTAAGTACGAAAATTATATCACTAAAAATATTTATGTAGGTATGTTTATAAAGCAAGGCAAGGTTAAAATTTAACAATTCTAAATAAGTAAAACTACTTTAACCAACTATCTCTGTTATCCGTCACTACTTGTATGCGATTTTTTATGAAACGTTATTCATGCTGTTTCCGTAAAAAAAAAAAAAAAAACAGAACATTGCTTGAATAAAGCTCGAGCTGCAAATAAACAGAAGAAAATGACTTCTTTTTATAAGGATGTAAACAATTTAACTTAAAGAAATTCTCCAAAGTCCGTACATATGTACACATTGTACAACATTGCTCATTAAACTATGTTATACTAAATTGGTAAATAAAACTACTATATATGTTATCTAATTAAAAATGGTTAACTTTTTTTCCCAAATAATTTAAAATCTCGTACTACTTATTTACTTATATTTAAATGTAACTGTTCACGTTTGAAATTGAATTTCTATTGTCCGTCTATTAAATTATCCGTCATAGGACCGGTCCCGAGGGTGACTATTAAAAAATTAGGTTTTACTTAAAAAATATGTTTAGTCTGTAAATGTTAGAATAAAAATTAAATCTGTGTAAGTTGGAAACAAATAAATATTGAATTAAGATAGATTTCAACTTACAAAACGTGATTGGTTTAAGTTACTAAGCCATGACCTAACACACTCTTTCACTCCGCCACGAATATCTAAATTGGTGTAAATATATATACTTTCAAAAACATTATGTATGTTTTAGGTACACCTTTTTCTAATCACACGATGTTTGTCTGCTAAAGTGTTAAGGTTACTGTGGATAAATTTTTACGGTTTTTCCACTATCTTTGACGTCACCATCCCCTAACACAACAGCAGACTTGAAACCCAGATTTTTCCATTCTCTTTAAATTTTCAAATCCGGAGTTTGTAATTGTGCCTATTACTTGCTTTGTCTTCCTTTTGATTGTAACACATTCTAGCATCACCTTTTGTTTCATCCAACGAGAGAACTGTAAAGCGCTCTCTTGTTGACACGATAGCAATTGAAAACACAAAATCTCTCAAGAGAGCAGCTGCTAACGGTAAAATAATTATTTTACTAAAGCTTCTATAAAAACTCAAAGATTTCCAAAACAACAGTAATTTAGCAGGAAGGCACGTGTTGTCTGACCGCATGTTGCTAAAAACCAGCCCAAGGAATATAAAAGTAGACAGAGATTTCACCCTTAGAATAAACATGATTTCTGCCCCCCCCCCCCCCTCCTCCTTCTGCTACTATCGGCTATAAATGATTCTGACGCTACTAACACAGCATAAAACCAAATGATTTAATTTTGGCCCAAAATATATTAAATACTAGGTTTTCTTCGGAATTCATCCAGTACAGGATTTGGTATTTTAATACACATATACGTTTAAATAAAAAAGTCTTACGTTGTATTTCCTTGTTTTGATATTCATGTCAAAAAAGTTAAGTCTTTGTTTAATGTTTTATTACAGATTAAATGTGTTTAGATTATAAAATACTTGATTCACACTCCATTAACATCTTTGGGTTCTAAAATAACTTTATTAATTGACATAAATTCCCATATATTGAAATACATTATTGATAGAAGTTGTTATAAATGTCGTAAAAATGCAAATAGGAATTTAAAATTAGTGCCTTCAAACACTCGATTGTTACATTAATATACACATGGGCACAAAAATATTAATACACATGTCTGTATTGAAATACAAACTTTTGTCGAGGTAACGCTGCTCATTTATATTTGATGCAATTCCCATTATTTAACATCAATACATCCTGTTTATTTTTTATTTAATTCATAAGCCAGACGTTTGCCAAATAAAACGATATTTTCTTGAGCTCGATTAAAAAAAATACAAGTACTTCACCCTGACCGTGTAACATTTGTTGATTTACTTTTTTTTTATTTAAAACCATTTGTTAAATGGTTTCCTTAAAGCTTGAATAGTAAACTTTATTTTCTTGGGTGTAATATATATATATAATTTAACTCTGAATGTGAATGGCATTTTGATATTAGTACAGACGAATCGTTAGTGTTAAATAAGCACATCGTGAGACCTATCTTGTGACGACCCCCTGGGCTTCCCCGTGACGTCACGACTTCCAACCATGTTCCCGTTACTCCGCCGCGCCGGGGCAGTTATGGCCCTAACGCCCTTGGCGTGGCCCACACGGTGTTAGATGGAGACTTTCTGCGATTCTGACTTGTGCTCCAGGACACTTTTTTTGTTCTACCTTTATTTAACGAATTATTTTAAAAAAACTTAAAACCTTTCGCTTTAGATTTTCCAACCTTCATGCCGATATAAATTATTTTTTTGACAAAAATGGTTAAATACCTAAGCATCACCAACACCTTCTTAAACACTTTAAACGTGAAGTTTCAAATCAGTTTCAGGTATATGATATTATTTCTTAGTTATCATAGAGAATAAAATTTTGAAATTAATAATCATTTTTTATGATACTACTCATCTTAGATAAGCTTCTTTAGTTTACAGTAAATGCAAGGATAGTATTTATTTAAAATTTTCATTAACCTTTATTGCCATAGAAGTTCTAATTTCCAGTGCTAAGTATGTATTAGGGCCTACTGCCACAGCTACATAACCAAGCTTGAATCTAATAATTAAATACATGGCATTTAGACTGAAAAGCAGGCTCGCTCGATAATACAGTTCATAGCTATCTTTAGAAAAAAATATTTGCCAATTAAAAAGTTCAACATTTTTATAAAAATATATTTTATACAATACTTGATTTTTTAAATGTATAGACAATGGGTTTGAAACAATTCATTACAAATAATTTCAGCCCCTTTGAGAAATAGGTCACACAAAATTTATACCTACGCGTGAGATAAAAATGTAGCCGGCCTTAGTTTCATTTTTGACTGAAGTCAGTCGATAGTTAACTTAACAAAACTAGCTTTCCGTCTGCTTTAAAATAAATAAGTGTTGTTTTATTATTATGAGCTTATCTCATTCCTATTTTCTATGACCTGAAGATTGTACATGAAAAACATTTGTTTAGATAAAAGTCAACTTGTTACTGGTTGTAAAATTCACACGCTGTGAAAAATTCTGTTTGACGTTTTAACCAAGTCATGTTTAAAAATAATCTAATAATAAACATATCCAACAATTTTCCAGTAACAATAACATAATAAGTCTAAATAATAAATAAATTATCATCAGATAGTTTACTTAGATTTGAAACTAGGACTAAATTATCATATAAAAATAAAACTATTTTAGTGACAGCTGCAGAATAACACTACCATTGTAACATGGAAAAAATAATAATATGCTAAGCAATGGAGCCTTTTCATAGAATACATGTTTCATAATTTTGTTAAGTATATTCTTAAACTTCAAATATTACAAAATGTCTATTGCATGACTAATAATTTAACTTTTTCCAACCGTCTGTACATACAAAACATAACACACTACATAACACTACATACATAACACACATACGCACACTTCGTCCACAGTAACATGAATAGTATTCGAATTCTTTCAATTTATTGTAACAGATTTTGGAAGTAATTTATAACACCAAGAATATTTTGTTCATTTTATTTCAACCAATTTAAACTGCACAGTATGAATAGTTTACAATTTTCATTTGTTTATTTATTTTATATTGTTACGTAAAATAAAAACTCATAAATAATATTTATTTTATTTACAAATTTAACTAAATACCTACATATAACGCGTGTGCTACGTAGTTTTGGTGACAGTTACTTACGAAGTTCATAAAAATCAGAGTCGCTAAAAAAATTTTAAATAATGAAAAATTCTTAAAATGTAACTTATATTATATTTTTAGATGACTTGCAAACTTTCATATATATTAACACAAAGATAAGAGCGTTTTCATGTGACACTGTCACATAACGTCGTGAAATTTATGTGAAAAACTTGAAAAAGAAAGTTTGATTTTTGTGCTTCAAAGATTACACATAATCCCTTACAAATTAATAGCTATAATTCATCCCAACCTATTGAAACAGAGGTTTAATACAAAACCTCACTCTATTGACGAGGAATCCAACCCATGCCCAGGACGGATCTAGGGCTTTCCTTGAACGGGGTCAAAAATGTGTTTGCGCTTCCCACTCACAATGTATTACAGACCAACAGCAAAATTATTAATTTGCGTCCGTGTACATTATAGTCCTAGTATAAAATTAAAGTTAACATTCGTGCAACCCATGTACATGAATTTCATTTCACAGGTTTTAGTATAAAAAAAATTTGGTTTGATGAAGCACGGACTGGATAAAAATTAGTAATTTTCCTAACTAAGAAATGTGGTGAATGTAGCCGACGCTCGGTGGGTTTACTTGGGGCTCTCTCGTGTTTTATCACCCCTTGAGGAAAATATATTTTTAACAGATAATAACAATTTTGTCACTATTTATTACATACAGCAAGCACTACGCGGATTTCACAAGGGACTTCCAGAAAAAAAAATCTGTCGCTCTCATCCCCACCCTGCTGTTCCTCCCGCGGATCAAAACAACTGCATTCCATGGTGAACACACCACAGATTGCACAAGTCACTGGTGATGTTCTGGCTTGCGATGCTCGAGCCGATCCCCCAAGAGAGACTTCACTCCTCACAGCACCGAGTCGGCACACAAGTCACACAAGTGATTCAAAGCCCACTATCGCCAGGCTCAGGCTTACACGCTATATTAATTCTTCCCCCCCCCCCCCCGTAGCATTTTTCATTTTCTCTCAATAAGTATTGGTCAATAGGTAGTACTGCTAATTAAATATTATATTTCTTTGCGTGTGTTGTTCTGTCACAGATATGTCCAACTGATATTTATAAAGTGTAATATAACGGGCGTAAAATGTTGCGTAAGTGTTAATTATTAGCAGTTTCGCAACTGTCTACACTCATTTTGTTGTAGTAGAACTACAAATGCAAAAGAGTTCTAAAGATAAAATCTATAGAAATAGCCCTTATAGTAGAGAAATGTCGTAAAAATGAAGTCATCAACATATGCAGGCTGTGCTCGGCTTGGCTTCAAGGTCACAGGTTGTGGAGTTAAGACGGGTCCTGTTGTTTTTCTGTAATATAAGTTTATTGTGTTGGTTGGGGGAGGGGAGTGGAGAGGTTTGTAAGCTGTCACCAGCTACCTACCCAGTAGCAAGATAGGCACACATAGTCTAGCCGTGGTTTTACTTCGCTCCTGACTGTGCGACCGGCCGAACCAACAGCAATTAGATACGGCACGCGGCAGAAGCGCCACGAACTCTTCGGCTGTGCACTTGATTTGCGCTGTAGGACGCAGCAAGCCTTGATCTTTACATTTAATGACCAATCCCCAGGTGCTTAGTCGGAGGAATTAGATTAGTTTTTCTGCGAGTCCGCCGGGATTCTACTCTAAATTAAAAATGACAAAAATCTCTACAGAAATTTGTAACATAAATTAACCTGCCCTCTGTAATAAGAGACCAGCATTTAGTTATGAAGATACCTTTATGAATACGTCCTGTTGACAGCGACGAGTTTTGTTATGACTGCATAATTTTTGAAATTAAACTTTATGCAGACAATAAACGCATTTATCCTTAATACTTGATCTATTATTTGCAATAAACGATTTGTTCATCTCCAACTTAAAGGCGTATATAACACTTGGAAAGCACTAATAACCATCAGTTGTATATTTTTGGATTATATTTTCGTAATAAACCTTCAGCCGAAGTTTGTTGTTTGAATTCTTACTCATACTGGATAGCATCAGTTCTTCTTCATTGCACTAACGGCACAGATATCCATGAACTTAAATCATCTATCTATTAATAGACGTAATTGTGTCAATGAAGCAAAATTTCCTTGAATACACCAGCAATAGTCTCCAAAAATAAAACACTTACGTAGGTTGGTTACTAAATGAGATTTTCTCCATGGTATCTCGGCTTCCTACATATAAAGAAGAATATTATAACAAAGTCTTACATTACAAATAAATAATAAAAATAATTAATATGGCTTAGGAAAATATTACTTATTATAGATAATATCAACACATGTAATAAATAATTTCTTTCGTTTCACAATCATAATCCTTGATTTATCTTCTCTTTGAAAATTTTATTTTTTACTTCCAAAATTTTCCTTGGCCCTGTATATGATTTTACTTATCTTTGTAAATGATCAAATCTATAGGGAAAAGTCGGTTAAATTACTCGTTTCCTTCGTTTATGCGAAGTGGAAATGAGCAGAAATACTGGCCTTCCTAATTAAAATCACTGTGGTTAAGTAACAAACGGTACATTGTGTGTACCTATTTTAGTTATAATCTGCTTTTTTAACAGTTTAACTATAAAAATGCGAGTAATTAAAAGCACGTTTTTAAATATTACTATTAAAGTAAATAATTTTATGATAAGCGGGGGTGAATATGTCAACAGCACTTAACAGATCAATATAGTTGCTAAGTTATTTAAATGCACTGTATTTATTTCAGTAACATACTTATTTTATAGTACACGTTTTAGTCCAATTACTTATAGCGTGAGTGTAATAAATACTATTCATTATTAAATTATTTTTTAGGGGCTAGTGTTATAAACCAAAAGGTTATGCAAGTTTTGTTTCCAACAGTTGACCGTATTAACACGTCCGTGTACCACAACATTCTCTAGTGAGAAGTTATAAACATAAATTTCAACAACAAATATGTTTATTGGTTTAAATTTTTTAATGGCTTTTAAGTAGATAAGTTTATTACATTATTTACGATTGGTATATTTCGTGTCCATTTGCTGGCTATAAACAAGAGCGATTATAATAACAAATACGTAATTTATAGACAATATTCCATTATGATTTTATAAATTATAATTTTTTCTAAACAATTATTATTTATAAATTAACTCAAAGAGAGGTAAATAATAATTAAAAAATACATTCCTAAGAACTACAGCAGAAAATTTAAATGTGTAAGTGAAACACATTTCTCAAACATGCATGTTATTCGGAAAGTCTTAGTTTTGCACCACGCGCGCAACGCGTTAGAAGAAGACGTGAGAGGATGACCTTGCGAATGGGTTGGTAACCTTCCAGGAAGGAGTTAGCAACGCAGCCGGCCTACGCCTCCTCTCCCAGACGCGTTATGGAGCCTCGGACCCTCTATGTCTCCATTAGAAATGTGCTTGCTGTGTTTATTCTGTGTTTTTACTGTTAAGTTGATTAAATGACTAGTCTGGAACCTATACTATTTTGAAATTCTTCATTTTTAAATATAAAATAAATATTTACGCCATTCCTCTACAAAGCTCTTGAAACTCTCAGTTTTTTTTAATCACAATGGTGATAACAGTGCGAAGATTTATTTTGCATATGGATACCTGTCCGGCAGCCGGTCTGGATTCGAATGATTCAACCATGCGACTTCGAAATCTTCTTAAGAGGATAGGAAAAGTAGCAACGTGCATTACTGACGAAAATATAAATACAAAAATAGAATTTGAGCGACCTCAAAGAATACAACGGGGTTTGTTATGTCGTCTAAATATTTTCATTAAGGTGACCTGAAGTACAGAGACAGTAAAAAAAAAAGACAATATTTAGTTTTAAAATTTTTAACTTTCTTCATTAAAAAATGGGCTTTAAAATAAAATTATATGGAAAGAAAAAATTGATTGTAAAGTTATAAAAATCAGTTAAGTTAAACCTCTGCAATAACCAAATAAAAGAAAGAAAGAAATTCATTACTATTTTCGTTTTCAATTTTTAAATTAATGTGAAAATAATTTAAAATTATTATTTTGTTAAAATATTTAGTAATTATATTGCTTTTTCTTTTATGATTTCAATAATTTTACAGTCATGTTTATTTCATAGATTGTATTTTTTTCTAGTGTTTCACAAGCCATTATTTTATTTTAAAAAAATTCGACTAAAAATAACAATACACTCTATTATTTCAGGAAATCCAGGTCTCCATAATGAAAAGATCTAGTCGCCCAGATTATATATATAGATAGATAGGTAGATAGATAAGATAGATAGATAGATAGATAGATAGATAGTTTCTCAAAGATGTTTTTGGTCAGTTCGCCATATCTTCCTTACAACTTCAAAATTAATGATTTAATAACGTAAATAGACAATTTACAAAAATTAATGTTTTGAATTTAATTATTATAAAAACATGTTTATAAAAGCCTTATTTTGGTCACAAGTCTACGCCATTTTTGAGATTGCCATAGCTATATAAATAATCTTACATGCATGACAGCTGTTGAAGCGAATTAACCGAAGTAAGTTCCACATACTTTTATAACTTAATTTGTAACATAACTTATTTAATTTTTTCATTAATTATTTATATAGGGTTTGCAATGTTACTTTATATTTATCTAAACCCCAATAACACTGATATTCTGTCTGCTGTTAGGCTATATATTATTTCTCAAAGGTGTTTCTTTGCCGTTACGCTAAATCTCCCATTGTACTTCATCAAAATGTATGATTTGCATTTACACAGCAACTTTGCTCATAGACTCCGCATTATTCTCACAATTTATTATAAAACTTTGTATTTCCAAATGATGAGGAAATAATTCCCAAGAAAAGTAGGCATAACAATGACCATTAATAAATCACAAGGTCAGACGCTTTAAAGGGCAGGTTTATATTTCCCAGAACCTCTTTACCACATGGTTTTTTCACGAGTTGGTATATTCAATGGTAGGCCTATTTATGTTTGTATCAGGCACATAAGCCCAAAAGTAAAGGATTATCACATTATAACTTCTAACATTGTTATTGAAGAAGATTTTAACTGTAAGAAGTGTAAAAATAAATATTCGATACGGCAAAAATCTGTTGGTACTATATTTTCAATACTTTGCATTAATAAATACTTGCATTTACATACTACCCCATTATTATATTACCATTCGATGTCTGATCAAGATAAAATGTTTTATTCGCACGGGTAAGTTATTTGTTTTTATATTCTCGTCATTCATCCTTACAGCTCCCGCACACTAGGCGACTAACCACACAAATGACATGGTCTGCATCCACCTTCAAGTCGTAGCGACACGCCTGAGCCTGGCCGCCGCGGACAAGTGTGTGCTCTCTCAGTAGTTGCCACGCACTCTCAGGTCGCGGCGAACTGGCCACGGCAACTTGGCCGTCTAGTGCGGGAGCTGTTAAACATTATATTTTAGGATTGGCATCCATGTTTTCTGGACCCGGCCACAGGCTGAAAGCAGTGATTTTGTTATCCATGCGGTGTCATTATTGACAGTTGAAATAACCATAAAGCCATTAATTATTATCTCCTTTAAAGAGTTACTTTATGTGATTAAATACTACATATCTCAAAATAAATAAGCTACTTTAAAACACGTGCTGTTCTGTTAAAACCAAAGTTAATTCAATTGTTGATATCAATCACTTCACCACTTGATGCCGGGAACATAAAATGGGAACGTTTTAAAAACTGATCTCATCTAACTTACGTCAAGTACGTCACAAACCATCTCCCGAATGTTCTTTTGCTATAAAATACGTAAAGAGGCCGGCAAAAATGTGTTTAGTTCAAGTCCTACAAACGTTCATGGAAGTTACTTAGTTATATATTTGAGTTCAATTATGATACGCAAACACAAGTATCTATAGGTGTAATTTTGCAGAACTACACAGAGTTGTCTATGTCATTAACATTAAACTAGGTCAAAGTTATTCTGTTTATTTTAACAAGGCGTGAAAGTGAGAATTTCGCAAGAATATCTGAATAACTGTTTATTTATCCTTACATATACATTTATTATCTCAAAGGTGGCCATATTGTGTTTTCGCTACGTATGGCGACATGTGACACAACGCTAAGGCGGAAAAATACTTTGTGATCCTTACGGTGTTCCCGAGCCGTGATAAAACAGTCTGCGTTTGAACTTCACTGTGAGAAACGATAGCAACAATATTCACTGAAATACCATTTGCAAGTTTCATAAAAATTATAATTTGTCATCATTATAAAACTATTGCAAGTAGTGTTGTACGTTTTCTCGTAAAAATACATATTTATAATCAAATTCCCATGAACTTAATGAAACACGCAGTAAAATATTTTCGGGGCAGTAAATTAATCTTAAGAAATATTTTGTTCAATAATAAACTTTTTTCCCAACAAATATATTTGTTTAATGAAACAACGTAGGTTACGTAAATTATTTTTATTTATTATCTAGGGATGAGCAGTAGGATGGAGGTTAGGGGGAGAAGCAAATTGCCAGAAGTATTAAAAAACATTGGTTAAGTCAAAGCGTTCAGAATCATAAAAAAAGACTTTATTTGATGCCCTTGACTTTTTACTTACTGACATCGGCGATAAAGTAAACGTGTATAGACGGTTGCAGTGAATGTCCGAAAATATTCGTGTATGGACTGCACTACACAAATCTGAAATAACAACTAAGAAGGCAAAATTCGTTTGTAAAACAGCGTTTTATACATTCCAGGAAAACGCAAATTTCAGCTATTGTATTCAAATGGTTGCAACTTTTATGTTTAACCGCATCCAGTAGGCTAAATTGAACAAACTTAAAACGTCCACACACCATTTGGGTGTATATATACACATATATATATTCATATGTGTAACATATAAAATCACTGTTCGTACAACGTACAAGTCCTCGTTTACCACCAGAAAATGCAAGGCCCTCTGATAGCAGTGTAAATATCAACGTGTGTGTAAAGCTATAGGTCCGCACTTCATATGGGTATATTTATATCATATTAACACACTGTGCCTACAAGTCCTCGTTTAACACCAGAATATGCAAGGTCCTCCGATTGCAGTGTAAATACCAACGTGTGTTTGAAGCCATAGGTCCGCACTTCATATGGGTATATTTATATCATATTAACACACTGTGCCTACAAGTCCTCGTTTAACACCAGAATATGCAAGGTCTTCTGATTGCAGTTTAAATACCAACGTGTGTTTGAAGCCATAGGTCCTCTTTTCATATGGGTATATTTATATCATCTAACACACTATACTTACAAGTTCTTCGTTTAACACCAGAAAATGCAAGGTCTTCTGATTACAGTGTAAATGCCTTTGTGTGTTTGAAGCTATAGGTACGCATTTCACATGGGTACATATATATATATATATATATATAGTTTGGCACCGACTTTAAACCGATTAGTAGGTAGCACCTACCAATTATAATATTTTATTAAAATTATAGGTAATAATTATGTTTGGACAAGAACTGTCACATTGAAATTTATTGTATTGTTTATACAATTTTATTGTTTATACAATTATAATGTGAGAATTCGTGTCCAAACATATTACCTATAATTTTAATAAAATATTATAATTTTAATTATTTATTTTTCGATTTCTAGTACCTATAGTATTTTTTTGTGTTTTTTTAGGGCCGTTTGGTTTTTTAAAAATATTATTTTTATGTTTTAATCTTCATGTTCGAAGGCTTATGGTAGTTATGACTTCCAAATAAAATTAAAAATACATATTTCTAATAATACATATTCCTACATATTACAACTAAGAAGTTTATGAATTGAATGTAAGATAAAGGCTGTAAAGTAACGCGTATTAAAGAATTAATTGTTCATGTAGCACAGCTTACATGTATACGCCTGAAATGGCACCCAGTTAAGGTCCTCGGATCATGCGTCTGTGGCTTCGTAATGTGTGAAATGAGAGACGTCCACCACGTCCTCGCAACCAGCGTTAGACACTACGGAGATGTGTATTAGATGTGTGTAAACTCGAGCGAAATGTCCTCGTTTGGAGCGTTGAGAAACATGGGATACACACCGTGTGTAAAGGAGTGTAAGTGACAACGATACTAGCGCGACGTGGTGGTAACACACACACACTACATACTTGATTCTCTACGGTCTATCCGAGGACCTCAAAAAAAAATTTAAAAATCATGTTTTCACACACTAGGTTGACAGAACAGCGTGAATCCGAGGTCTTTTAATCCGAGGACCTGGGGGAGGTCCTCGGATTGCCAAAGGTCCTCGGATCCACGCTGAAATATCATGCTCAAGTCCTCGGATGATACCCTAAGTCCACACACACACACACACACAGTAGCTCAGTCCGTTATCGGAGAAGACGAGCTTACGTTCGCCGACGAACGCCAAACTCGATTTCCGGCGTCCCGCCTGCCCGCTGTTTGCGACGGTATCGACGTGTTCCCTAGGACTCCCTCCGCCGCCGGTGGCGCCGCTATCACCAGCTAACTTCTCTCCTCGCCGATCATTCTGCCTCGCGGCGTTGCCGCTTCTCGTGCGCGGAGTTGGCGACTTCACCGTCTCAACTGACCTGCACTCCCCCGAGCTAGATTATACTTCCTCCTTGTGGCGCCACTAAACTCAGGACGAATTCAACACGGACGCCTCTCCAATGCGATTCTCATATTTTACCGTCGCTCTTCTTGCGTTTCTCAGCACGGAGGTATGAATCCACGGAGAAGGTTTCTGCTCCAAGGCCAGTGTTCGAACACACACAAAAAAAAGGTTTAATATGTTGAATATGCCACACCTGAACCCTAACCGTATTCCTCGTGTGTACGATAGAACACAGCCAGTCCCTTAGTTTTATGGAACAGATTTTTGTGTCTTATCCGTTGCCGATCTGCTGCCCAACACTTTTTGTGTTGTTTCCGTCCAGATGGTCGACCCGCGTCTGGCGCCATTGACTCTTGTATAGTCACTGTATTTATCAATCGGGAGACGCACCAAGCGTGTTGGTATGCCAAATGAAATTTTATGATAGTGAAACTATCCTGGAATACATTTTGCAGACTTTAATGGACATAACAAGAAACAATCGCAACTTTGAAAGTACTCGAGAAGATTAGACAGGCCGTTTTGTTTGTGTGTGATGGTGCTGGCGTAACAATTGTATCGATGGTTGTGAGACGTCCGCTACAATGTGTTGAAACAAGTTTCTAGCCTCGCACAAGGCGCCGTTTATTAAAACGTTTGCCGATTTGTTTCTTTACTGGGATTCAGTCTGGACACGTTCTGGAATACGGCCCGCGAGTTAGGTTACGGTTGTATCCCATCAAGGCAGTGCTTATTCGCTAGATTACCCGAAAACGTCTTGGAATACCGGAATACCACCCTACGTCACTCCGATTAACAATTGGTTAGCATAACAAAATGTAGCATTAGAAAGGCTAATGTTTTAAGAAATGCCGTATGAAATAAAAAGAAACGGCTGGGTTTTCCGTTGGCTCAGTGGTATCATTTATGGTGGTAAAATTTTTCCGGCTTTTCTTCGGTGTGAATTACTACACATCTCCTTGTTTCTCAGTGGCATCATAAAGGTTATTTTTTTTTGCTTTCGACAACAGTTAGATCTTTTCGATTGTCTTCAAGCAAATGTTTAAATAGTGTTTGCCGGGAGTGGCACTTTAAGTCGGCTCGGATAACCGATTCGCTGCTAGTCGAGACTGACTCTACAGTATTTGTTTTTATTCTGAAAATAGAATTTATGAAGGCCTAGTAGCTCCAATAAAACTGTTGCTTTTGATAAGTACACAAATCCTACGATTTGAGTAATTTTATATATTCATGCATGAGGCTAGAGATATGTGTAAAATTCATGAAAAAAAATAATAACGAAGTATCAACATGTCCAGAAGGAAAATGGTCATAGTGTAAGAACCACGAAGTGTTGGCTACGCGAATGTGGAACGTCCTTAATCGTGATGGTGTCGGCACTTTCACGTGGCCGCGGGGCGACCAGGGGGTCCGGGAGTGGGAAGGAGGGGGTGGCCACCTGGCAGGTCGTCCTCTCCTGCCCAAGGTCAGGGGCACGTGGACGTTAGGGGAAGTCCCGCCAGGAAGGAAGAGCGCTTCCGGCGCGGCGCGGGGAAGAGGCGCGCACTACTCCACTGACCCACATGACGTCACGGCGGCTCTCCTTCCCCCCTCCCCCACATCCTCCAGCAACTGGCAGGGTAGTCGTTGTCACACTTCTTCTCCCGGCGCACGCCCAAGTTACCCCCCCCCCCCTTTCCCAACCACGTTTCGCTTATACAGAATGTCTCAGATCTTACCGGCCAGCACTCTATTGTGCGAATTGATTGCCCAGTTCCAAAGCATACAAAAAAACCCGTGAAAAGTTTTCGAAAAAATCCTTGGCCCTGGAGATATTTTCACATTTTTGTGATTTTCTAACTTTTCACCACTTACCGCATACAAAACGTAGACAACCTTTCTATCAATCTTCAGAATCTGTTTTTTTTTAAAGGCCAAAATCAGTTCAAACATTTGAAAGATTCAAAATTCAAAAACAAATATTTTGCTTGTTTACTGGATTAGAAAAACCTTTAAACAAAAAGGTAGTTATTTTTATAGATTTTACGCTTATATACCAGTAATTAAAATAACGTGGAAATACAAGAAATACCCCCCCCCCTCCAAAACAAATCAAAATGTTCACAACTATTAAAATTTTTATTTGATTTTTTGAAACAGATTTTGCTTAAACTTTTAAATTGCCTCTAAATAGTGCGAGAAAAAAAAGTCTGACCAAGCCCAACACATCTTAAATATTTATAACCACGTCCACAGTTCAATCAGAGAAGCCATATAAATAATAAAAAAAAAACAATAATACTATCATACAAAATGGGTATAGATTGACAAAAATTTTGCGTTTTTTTTTTCCTTCGCCCTAATTTGAAACGGTCACCCTCCAAGAATTATCCTTATTCAATTCTACTGTACCTAATAAGCAAATGATTCTTTATTGGCCACACCATCCTCCAATCGTGGCCATTCACAGGGACCAATCAAAGCTCGATTGTGAACGTACCTTAGTAAATACTGGGCCATACTTCAGCCCTTGAAGATGGTTGCAACAAGGCAGCAGAAATGTCGGGCAAACCCTTGATTATAAAGACGTGGTCTCAACTTAGAAACAAAGAAGTGGTTAGAGTTTTTTGGCCACGATCTAGAAGTAGTTTTTAACATATATTTTTTGATGATCTGGAGCTGATGTTTTTTTCCGGTTGAATTAAGATGGTGTCCGAATTCAATTACACAGGCTTGATAAATAATGAATCAAGCAAGTGCCATGCTTGTATGCTTGTAACCATTTTATTTCACAATCGTTTGTAAATTATTGATATTTTTACTTTCAAAATGGGGTGTTTAAGTACTGGGTTGGACAATTCTGGGGCGGCAACTGCCACCCGTTGCCACCCCCGAATGCGTTCCATTGTAGAACGGGCTTACGGCAGTGATGCCAACTCCTACAGAGTGTTCCCCCTAGGACCAACTTCAAATCCCCCTAGATTTAGATAAAAAAAACCTCTAAAGTTTTTATTGTACATCCTGTTTGAGAGCTAAAATTATTTTCGCCACTTGTGTTGCTGTTCTTTCTTCACTTTGTTTTCAAGATATACACTTTAAATTCACGCCCTCAAAAATTGTCTTAAATAATGTACCCGCTAAAAAATCCCCCTAAATAAATTTACCCCCTAAAAAAACAGCATTGCAGCTTTGTTCCCCCCAAATTTGGGGGGGAAACCCCCAAGTTGGCATCCCTGGCTTACGGACAAGCGCGACACACGCGCTGGACTCGCCTGTGATCCCCCCCCCCCTCCAACGAACACGAACGCTGGCCTTAATTCCCCGAGAGAAAGGCCACCTGCAATGCCATTTTTTTTTATATCTTACCGCCATGGTTTCGCTGTCCGCCCGTTGATTGCCTTGTTTGTGCGCCGTTATTCGTGCTTCGCTCGCGACGCCGGGCGGCACAATCGGGCGAGACATTCCAAGAAGGAATATAAATTTAAAAAAAATATGCGGACGAGGAAAGTGCACATAACATTCCTTTCACTCCGGTTGTTGCTTTGTGTACCGAAGCGGCGTTGTTTTTTTTATATCTTCTCTTCCGTTACGTCATTCGAGCGGGAAGCAAGCGCCGGGTTTTTTTTTTTCCAATCAGCGCTTTTCGTTTTGCAGCCGTCTGCGCGACTCATGGAGGCCTATTCAGGGTGTTTCTGTGTCGGTGAGGCGGGATTAAAAGGTCGAAGCTCGCTGGTGCTTCTAGCGCGGTGTCGCCTCTGAATTGGCGCGCAGTCTTCTCGTCGTGCATAGAACAACTGTGAAATTTGAGCGGTGATCGTAACATTATATATGGCGGTGAAAAGATGAGAATAAAGGCGTAATGAAAGGCCCTTAGCTTTCAAGAATCTGTAGTGGGTGTTTCGTGTCTAGAGACTATTCTGAAAAAAAACCGTTGAGGAACTTTTCACTCTTCCTAAAAATACAGTTTGAAAACAAACTACTGAAACAGAACTACCCATCCGCTCTCAGGACGTTGTTGAATGCTTTTCGTGACCGGACCCGCCCGGACGTCTGGAGCAGTCTTCAAACCGCGAGGGCGAGCGGCCAATAGGCGAGCAGAGCGCGTCATTTGCAATCCGTTCGAGATTTATTTAAAGTGTCCCATCAAGAAAAGCATTCAAGAGCCATTGAACTCGCCTATACATTTGCGTTCAATGGTTTCGTCAACAACGTGTAGGTACTTTTACGACAGTATGAAGAAGGCAAAATAACGGGTATTTTCATTGACTTTTTAGTTAAGAAAAATTCTGCAGCCAATGTTACAAGTGGCATAGAGAAGTGCAAGGAACCTTGAACTTTAATATCCAGCCTAATATTACAGGGTCGCCGCTGCAAGTGTCCCAGAAGCGCGTTACTGACGAGAAGCCTGCAGGTCAGATGTGCGCCTGGCACGTAGAGGCTGTGAGGCGCGAGCCAGTGTCGCCCTTAGCGCCCGCGCGCTTTTGGTGCTCGTGCGCCCGACCAAAGGGGCCCGCCTCGTCAGGGGTGTAGCAATGTGTGTTAGTGAGGCGAGATGATAAGCGCGACGCTCGCCGGTGCTTCTAGCGCGGTGTAGCCTCTGAACTGGCGCGCAGTCTTCTCGTCGTCACAGGATAACTGTGAAATTTGAGCGGTGACCGTATCATTATATGGCTGAGAAATGATGATAAAGGGGTAGTGCAAGTCCCTTAAGTGCTTTCAAGAATCTGTACCGTTTTTTTACGCCTAAAAATTACTCTGAAAACATGCGTTTTAGCCATTTTTAACTCTTCTAAAACTACAGTTTAAAAACTTAATCCGAAATCAAAAGTACTTTTCGGGCCTCAGCGAACTCTTAAATGCTTTTCGTAAGCAGAACCCACTCGGATATCTTGAGTAGTTATCAGATCGCGTTGTTTTTCCTGAAGCTCTGCACACCGTATGTGTGTCCGGGTAGTCGGAGCCCAGCCTATCCGGACTCTCACAGTGTGCAGCGCTTCAGAAGAAACAACGCTGTTTGAAAACTGATCAAGGTATCCGGCCGGTGTGTGTTTACGGAAAGCATTATGAGAATGCGCTGAGGGCGGATGGGTAGCTATGTTTCCATAGCTTGTATTTCTAGGAGAGTTGAAATGGCTGGCGTCAGATGCGGGTGTTGCCGACCGACCGGTCTTGACCTCGGAGGTTCAAGTTCGCCAGCTCTGGTCGCACGGATCCGCTCCGCGCGACTGCAACATCAACACCTGACGTCATAGGTCACGCGGACCAATCAAAATGCCGTATCCACATCTGCACCATCAGCTACGACACGCCATACAGACGTGACTGCGTGAATGTGGCAGGACCTCAAGTCCATGAAGTTGGGGGCATTGCGTGTAACTCCAAGCAAGTCAAGAAGATAAAAATTAGTAAATATAAAGGCTGAGTAAATTGCCATATTATTCATGAACAAAAAAGGGGAAAAAAAAAACCTTCGTCATTTTATTTCGTTTCAGGATTTTAAATTTTGTAAAGCTGGAGGTAGTGACTTGCATGACTTCCCGTAACCTGTATCAGATGGGTGTGAATCCACCATAATTTTTAAAAAGACTCTCCTGTTGCTCTAAGAGTGTTCTACAGGATTCAAGTTCACTTGTATGAGTGCGAAACATAAATAGAAATACTCTTCGGCTGGGCGAAGGCTTGTGCGAAACTTGCCAAGTTTTCTATAATTAACAAAATAAAATTTTGTGATTCTAGCTGGTTTTTGACATGTTTTTTTTCTCTTTAGAATAATTTTTTTTTCAGTTGTCTGTAAATCACGCGCAAAGTTGGACCGTTTTCATCACAAAAAAAAATCACCGAAATAAAATAAATAACTGGTGGGTCACATAATGCTAAGTTGCTTGTGCAGAAAAGAGCTCGAGAGATTGTATGGAAATGACGTGAGATAGGGTCGCGGAATGCTCTAAAGCCTTCCTCCGCACGACCTGTCTCGCTCCGAGCATGAAGCTGCTCTGTGCCCTGAAGACTTGTAGGTACGCACTCGCGAACTGAAGCTCGTCAACGTGGTTCCCTTTAACGAACATATAATGCATTTGAAACCGCCCGGGAACGTCTGTGAACTTCGTCAATTACAACTTATAAAGTTGGGCGTAGATGGAGCCACATCTCGGGAGGGCTTACAGCTGCATGGAGTCTCCGGCTTAAGCGATATTAGTCAGTGAAGGGACTCTGTCGGGCAGGGATACCATTAGCGGAAACTTTGAGGGGTAGTGAAATTAAGCAAGGATCCCACCCCCCTTTTTTGCACAAATACTGACCCTTTTTTTGACGTGACAACGTCTGAACGCCGACTGCACGCACGAAGAAGTGTCCCGTTACGCACATTGTCCCGTTACGCTCATTGTACGCTTGCGCCGCATCTATCTCTCTTCCACTCGATTGGCCTATGCGTCCGAGGAGAAGAAAGACAGTGGCAGCACACAACTTACATCTACACGTGAACTGTTTCGTCGACTGTTTATAAAGTGAAGTGAAAAGTTAATGTGGTTTTCATTGCTTATTTCAACAACAATTTCGGTAATAAAGGTTAATTATTCTTGCGTTTTAAAAATCTGATTACTAGTATAATTTCCAGAATGTATTCTTTTATTATTAAAATAAAAATGATTCAATTTTATTCATAAAAGTATGCAATCATTTCATCAATGCTTTGTTATGACGTCACGTTAAACTATCGTCCGTAAACCGACTTTACAGACAACCAATTTTTTTTGTCAATGAAACAGAAATATTCTTGTAAAATTACAGATGTATGTACATTTACATAAATTAAAAAAAAAACCCTGTGTCACTATAAAACAGTGGGTTCGAACTCTTACCCGGTTATATTTGTGCTTTGTGTTGCCCCAGTTGTTTGTAAACCGTTCCCTGAAAAGCTTTCCATTGTTAACATTGCGCACATTAATAAGCACGATAAAACAAAATTAAGTCCAATTATTCAATATTTGATCATCTTTACCATGGCTTAAAAGAATGATGTTTGAATTTTACATAAATCAAAATATAAAATAATGCGCCAATGTTCGTAAGAAATACCCAATATCATCGCGAAAAAACGTGGGCAAAAATAACCACACCAAGTTACAGTATCTTTATTATAGTATTTTAAACTATTTCTTGGCATTAGGTTTCCAAATGAATCTTTTGCAAAAGTATAGAATTTTTTTCTTCTGTGTATTCTTTGCAAGTCGACCTCAGTGTTTCTTCCCATCCCAGAATATAAATAATGCTGCTATCACAATAGCGCGACAGAAAAATATCGCAGTATTGCGATCATGTTTATAAACCATGTGACAAACCAAAGTGAAAATTTTGAATATATTTTATTTTTCCATATCCCCACTCGTATAAGAAAACCATTAATGTTTACAATTTTTTTTTTAAATTTAAATATTTGAGAAAAACGCAAGCATGCGAAACACTGGCTGAAGTGTGCATGGTGGAAACAAATTAAAAAAAACTGTATTTTATGGAAGTAATCGTGTGAGATTCTAATTCATATTTTTGAACCATCACCAGACGTGATATCGCAATGTTTTGGGCGGAACAGTATGATAACGGAGACGTACAAACATGGCTTCACCTACGTCACGACATGCCGTTCCTGACCATTCCCAACTCAATGCTTTAGTGACGGTGTGTGTTTCGTTTTTTTGCTTGCAGGACAGGGAGGCGATCGAAAAGCTGAACGAGTCCGGTGAGCTGCGGAGGTTTCTCAAGCCGTACAGGGTGAGTTTCCACGTCACGCCGCTGACAGCAGGCCGGCGCTGCTACCGCGGCCTTCCAGCTCGCGTGGGCGCAGGCCGCGTTCCCATATTACACCGACAGCGTAGAGTTTACAGGGCGGTAGAGAACCACAGTCAGTCGACAATGTTAGTTGTAGGAAGAATGTAATGGCTTTTTTTTCTAATAAGTAGTTGTAAACAAAACTGACACAGTTTCAAAACATAATGTTTAAATTTAATATATTCCTGTTTGGTTTCGTATGGCTCCGTTTGGCTTTGCCGGTCCGTTACCATCGACCCGTGCAGCCCAGCTTGCAAGACGTTTGGCCCGCACGATAAGTTGATTTACCAAAACCTACCGTAATCTGCTTTTCAAGAAAAGCTTTTGCTTATTTGTATTTAAATGATGTGCAAACTTATACTGAAACACAAATAACACTTCCTCACTCCCCTTTGATGTTTTGATCAACACTTATGTGAAAATGCAGTGTTATTAATAGGGACCGGAAAAGTTCGCGGTTTCAATGGCCTCTAGGATAGACTCTACAGTCCTCTACAGAACTTGAGCAAATTTACCCTGTTCATTGGCTGCTGACCCGAGATCTGTCTAGACTGGGTTACCCGTGATTAGACACTTCTTTGGCTGAGAGTCTCATTGGCCCAAAGTCTTCAAGGGGAAACGTGCGCAAACAGTACAAGGATCGCAAACGTATGAGTATTTGAATTTTAACCTATCGCGAAAGGAATTTGCGAATTTTTCCGGTCTCTAGTTATTAAATTAGGCTTGAAACTTGATTGGTTCTGGACCAAGGTCGCCATCCTCAGGGTGACGTAGTGTGAGACTGCTACCCTGAAGATGGCGATGGCAACGACGCCTTGTGACGCGGCCAGAAGTCTCGAGACCAGCAGCCCCGGACGGTGGTCGCGGTGAAACCCTGCGATCCCTGCAGGCAGAACCCAAGTCAGTGCAGCTCACCCCCAGAGCCCGGACGGGAAATTTCTCGAACTCCCTCCCGGCCGTGTTGCGGAACCGCGCGTGTTCCGCGTGACGTAATCAGCAGTCGCCTCGAGTTCTCGAGCATCGCTTCCGGTCGGCGGCAGCGGCGACTGCCGTGACGAGCAGAATGATAAATAACTGGCTCGAAATACGCCGTGAATAAGTTAACGGCAAAATATGACACCGTTATTTTTTTATGTTACAGATTTTCTGGTTCTTCTATAATAATTATAAAATCAGTTGCAACTTTTAATAAATATTAGATTGCTAAAAATTATTTTCTATCAGTTCCAAAATTTATATCACTATGTTAATTTTTTCTCTCTCTCACCGTCAGTTAATTTAAAAAAAATGGGTACGTGTACTCATGTACGTGCGTTAGAAGTTATACTGACTTGGCATCGTAAAATTTAACATTTTTTTTAAAGGAAAATAATTAATAGAAATAAAATGATAAAATGATTGTAGATACCTATATTATTAATACTGTTGGTTAAGCTTAAATTCAATAAAATTAATTTTTTTAACACATACCCAGTGCCTAGCATTAATATAAACATATGTATAAAATTAGTTATTTAATTTAGTAAAGTAATCGGAATAAATTTTACATATTAATGAAAAGCAATACATATGATTAATATTTATTCTGTTTTATTAATTTTAATTAGTTAATAAATAATAATGTAATAATTTATAAATTATAATACAAATACATTATACATAAAGGAACATATCATCAGCTATACCTATATACACCTGAAAAAGTTTATTAAAAAATCCTTAACTAATATACACAATAAATAAATGTTTTTAATTATATGGACCAGTATTTGCTATCAATCACTAAAGTATGCGAATTAAAAATACATATATAATTTGTATTTGTATGTAGCCTTTTTTTTATCGTATCAACATTCGTTCAATACCCCGCGCGCATCGTTAAAATTCTCTCTCATAATTTTTTCATAACGCGCCTAAAGTAGTATAACTTCGAAAACTTTAATTTAGATGGTAATTAACGGAATAATATTTGTAATATATATATATTATTTTGGTATGTACAATGGGGCGATGCTAGGCGATGGGGCCATGTGCTAATATCGGCATTAGCATTCCAAAACACCTGGGTTTGAAATCCCGCCTGCTTATCACAGGTGTGGTTTTTAGTAATGTTTACAAATCTCTCTTTAAGATTGAGGCATGTTCTCCATAATTGACTGAATTGTTCTTTGAGGTTTGTATTTCTGAAAGGAATGCACAATCATGGTAAAATAAAATAAAAACATAAACGTACAAAACGTAATATAAGTATCCTTGCAAATTATGATAAAAAAAAGACACAAAAATTACTTCTAAATAAGTATTTAATTAAAATGAGCAGACATGTAGGTATTTAGAATGTTCATACTACGATAAATCGTAAACTACTTGCACTATAATCCTGCAAAAAATACCACTGACATTCAAATTTCCTTTATCTATAATTATTTAATGTGAATAGGCCAAGCTCCGTTCGAAATATATATATATATATATATATATATATATATGTATATATATATATATAGGCTATTTGCTGTACAGCCTAGGTTCGGTGATTAACTCGGTATACAGAAACGTAGGAGTCGCCTTAGTAAACAAAAATGATTCCATGAAAAAGCCTTAACCCAACATGGCAGTTGCATCTGAGTCTAAATGGGTATATAAGTTTACAGCTTGCAGTATACTGACGTATCATTTAATATCATGACTCGACAAGTCACAGGCCCCTTTTTGAAGTCGACATTCGTGGCCTAGAGTTATTATTATATCATCTGTAGTCACCCATTTAAAATTATTAGATTTTTCCTCCCATTATGGCAGCTGAAGTTTAGAGCCTGGTAATTGACAAAATATACCAAGGTATAAAAGAAACTTTTTTTTATGTATTGTGTGGCAATAAATTGAATTTATATTTCCAAATAGGAATTATTACAAAACGCTGTGGCGATTATTGGGGAGAAAGGAAATAAACCCTGAAAGACGCCATCTTGGTTTCAACATTTTTGGCTGTAACAAATTTCTGTGAGTTAATATTCAAAATTTGGCATTATTTTTAATTCCTGACATGTAAAAGTGAATGGCTGCTACAAATAGTTTTCCCTGTGAAGTCATTGGAATTTAGTATTTAATTTATTTCAGTTAATGAACACTCTGTAACAGTCTTTGAAAATCTGTAAGAATACGATACTTTCAATATTTAAGATGTGGCATGAAAACTGTTGAAACCAACTTGGCGTCCTTCTTCCCGCCACGTGGCGAAGAGTGATTAATCGATTGATCGATGTGCGTGTCTGTCGCAGAGCCCGGACGCGTGCAGCGAGTGCCGCGTGTGCGGCGGCCACCGCCTGCTGCCCTGCCCCGTGTGCAACGGCAGCAAGAAGTCCGTGCACCGCAACCACTTCACGGCCGAGTTCGTGGCGCTCAAGTGCATGAACTGCGACGAGGTGGGTCTGGTGCGGTGCCACGCCTGCTGAGAGGCGCGGGTTCCCCGACCGGCCGCCAGGGGCGCCGACTCCGCTCGCGCACCGGCGCGCGCCCAGGCGGAACTTTCTGGAACTGCTTCCTGCTCCTGCTCCGCAGACTGATAGGTGTACACGTGTTCTTTCTTGCGTCCCATCATTGGCATTCGAAGTGCCAATATAATTAATAAACCTTGGTATAAAATGATATGCTGATTATTTCATTTTCATGCCATTACAATTATTTCAGGGCTTTTACTGTCAATTTTTGAACGATAGCATAATTTTTTTCTCTAATTTTGTGTAAACGTTACCGGGTAAGAAAATATGTGACAAGTCATTAAATTAAATAGGGCTATCGTGATAAATTTACAGAAAAATATTCTTAACCATTAGTAATGACAATAAAATTAAGTAACCAAAATGTCATCTATGTACGAGCCGTTATATCAACAGATTTAAACAATTACATGTGTTAACATGTTACAAACTAAAACAATTACGGCGTTCTGTCAAAACTTTTAAATGTTAATTTTTAATGTTAAATCGTACAATTTAAAACATTTAGCTTAGAACCTCAATAATGTATCTATTCTGTGTATTATATTATAACACCTGTTTACAAACGTGATCTGGCTCGTCATTAGGCAATGATTTGACCAATTTAGTGACTATTGGGGGTAGAGTACACATGCAAACTGAGCAGTAGCTGAACACATTAAGGTAGTTGCAAATAAAACTGTCAAAAACTTGCTTAACGGTGTAGGCAGTTGCCACATTATTGAGGTTATCAAAATCACATACCACTTTTGAACTACGAACTTACAATACAGCAGAAATTGTTATGATGGTTTGTGTACACAACATTCAACTGTGGAATGAGTCAAATTGCAACTTTACAGGTAATTTATTTCAACGAAAGTATGGGTCAGTTTGAATGTAAAATATAAACAAGCGCACATCTCACTATTATATACCATCCCATGCTGTTGGCAAATCGGAAGTCAATGATGGAAGGAAAAAAAATTGGTTAATGTCTATATTAGTCATGAGTTGACCAACTCGCATTCCTGAAAGGGAAACGAGACAATATACACAGAGTAGACGAATAGTACGCGAATCAACCTATCCTTATTCGGATGGCAATTAGTTCGAAGGATTTGCGAAACATGCATACACACCTCACTCGTATAGTTGTTTTCCTTCATTTGAAATAAAGAGAGAGAGAGATGGATGACGGAAATAGCTATATTGTTTCCAACAGTTTTATGTGTCATAACAATTTTTTATCTTTAAATACTGAAAATCGGTATTCTTTAAGCTAGAAATCACACATAAAGAGATTTTAAAACGTCATAAATGGTGTCTGTTGGAAGTATTAGTACAATTGTAGTCATTCTGGAAAATGAATTCAATTCTAAATGCCAATGACTTCACAGGGAATCTTTTTGTAGCAGCCAGTGACTTTTAATTCCATGCATTACAATAAATTAGTCTATATACTAAGCTTTAACGAATACGAAACGATAGAAAATTGTATGGTTGAAACCAATACAATTTCTATCGTTTCTGTTCACACACACAAACACACACACACACACTCTCTCTCTCTCTCTCTCTCTCATTTAACCACCGTAATTTGTTTTTAGAAACATGTTACGTTTAGTTAGGAAATTCAAATAAGAATGAAGATTATTTCCTGATTCAGAGATCAAGCAACAATGTGTGTCGTATGAAATCAGTTGTAATATCTATGGAAAGCGATTTGAAATAAAAGATGCTCAATTGTTATTTTTCTGACCATGATGTGTATGATTTAGAGACTGTTCAGAATCGTTGTCAAAGAAAATTATTTAATTAACTGATAGTTAATTGGGACTTAAAATGAAATGTTTTTATAGTGTATGTTGTGTTAGTTAGTAATTCATTTGATAGAAAAAAAAGTGGATTACGAATTGATTATGAACATTCACTAGTTTTCAAATGGTGCTTTAAATAAATAGGTCAAAACCTATAGCGAAAAGAGGGACTGAATGTGCAAAACTTGTAGGTGGTGTTTTTAAGTCATAGAATTAGCAAATTGTAGTTCTTAAAGTTAACGATAGTAATAATATTGCATTTAGAAATTGTGAAGAGCAAGTTGGAGCTTTTTCAGGTAATTTTAAGTGATAGTAAATCCATATGTGTGTTTTTGAAGAAAAAAAATACATCCTTCGTTTTGTGTGACCGTTACCTGTTTACTGGACAGTACAACCAGACAAATACGTCATTGTGAAAACAAGTGGTTGAACTTGAAAGACAATATTTGATTCATTTTTTGTGTAATATAGCTTGTAGATTTCTTTCATTACTGGGCTTTTGCATTGTGACATAAACATCTTTTTTTTTTTTTACGTGTAAACATCTTAGCTCTCGGTATACGGCATTTGGTTGGAATAATTTCGTTAGTGGAACGGAAGTTACATGGAATGAAAATATTTTAACTACTGTTCTGCCACCTGTGGTGGATGGTGCTAACCAAAGCTAATATATACCAAGAGAAACTTTATTGTATTAAGTATTAACTGTTTAATGAATTTTAACAAAATTTTAATAAAATTCCGTGTCGAAAATCAGTGTTTAGAATTTATTCAATCTTTTTACTTCTTTATCGGAGCTGTTTCATTATATAGTTTAAAATGTCTGTCTGCTAATCGAATGATTCGATAGTTAACGTGGCTGCTCCGGCAGTGAATTCTAGTGGCGGGTGCAGAAACTACGTGTGTTTTGCGTCATGAATTTTAGTTGAAAACACAATATTTCGAATATTTATCACTCACGGCATTATTTAAAAGAACTCCACATTAAATTTTGTGTCCGATTTACATATTATAAGTCTATTTGCAAAACATGAGAACACATGAATCTGCTCTTTACCGAGGTTAGATGTTTACACATAATTGGCGAGTATTGAAAGACTCACAATTTTTTTTTTTTTTACTAGCTCAGACCGTTTTCTGCTCTTCACAAAACATGTTTCATATTTTAAAAGAATTAATATTTTTTTGTTTGAAATCCTTATTGGGAAATTAACAAATTTAGAATACTTACTTGAAATCCTTTCAGGTGATACTTATTTTGTTAGCTTATTTTTGTAACGTCTCAAATTTATTTAATGTTCTTGATTCTATATGCAATAAAGTGTTAAATTAGTGGCTTGATAAATGTAAAGTGTTTTAGTTAATATATTTTATATTAATTTCTCACTGCCTAAAATGTCTTTTTCTGGCATGAAATAAACGTAATAGCCATTAACCATAATATACTTTTTTTATTTTAAGTAAGCATAGTGTTATACCGTATTCTGTATATAGTCTTTTTTAATATATATCTATTAATAAGACAAATTCTACCGATCACAGAATTGTTTCATTAAGAGAATTGCGTATTTAGCAATATATCTACGAATGGACAAGTATATTATTTTCTCAAGTATAATTTACCAGCCATTATGAATTCTGCTGGTAATGGTGGCTAAATCCTATACTACCTGTATGGATTGATTTTTTTTTTAGTGTTCAAGGCATTTGCGATAAACTGTAATTTTTTTTAATTTTTAGCCCTAGTAGAAAAAAAAAGTATTGTACGTTTGAAGAAACTTGGTCTTCCTAATATTGCAATGTAATTTTTTTTGTATTTAATAAATTTTTTGAAAGAATTTTTGTTTTTATTTTGTGAAAAACAAAACCTTATTTCTTACTCTACAAAACTTCTACAGGAAAAAAAAATATTACCTTTCAACACGAAAGCATTACCTATTTTCCTCTCTCTCTCTCACACACACACACACTCTCTCTCTCTCTCTCCTTTTCTCCTCCAATACGTTCAACCCTGAAAGATACAACCGTGAGTACGAAACTGATTCCATTGTTTTTCATGAAAAAAATAAAAGTTCCATTTTGGTGTTGCAAGCTTACACCTGGTGGTTGAATGGGATAAGCGTTTCGCAGGAATATGAAAGCCATGTCCAAATTAGAGTCCACTGACTGATATCTATACTTGCAACCATTTGATTACTAAAACATCGAATCACATTTAACCTACAAAACGCTGTTCATATTAAGCAAGTTTAAATTGGAAGTACGAGAGAGGTACACAGATTCGAATATTAAGTCAAATTATTGAATATTTGATTATCTTTTCCATGGTCAAAATATAATGCTTAAATGAAACACCAATTAAAATATAAAATTATGAGCCAATTTTCGTAAGAAATACTCCGTATTATCTCGAAAAACGTATTTTATATATGCAAAAATAATCGAATATACAACATCTCACTTGTAATATCTCTTGGCAACTAGTTTCCAAAGTAATCTTTTGTGAAAGTACAGAATTTTTTTTTGTGTGAGAATAAAGATATTTACATATTCGACGCGGCAAGATTGGTAAAATGGAAGATCCTCTTTGCTCTCTGATTTACTCAGTGCTTCTTCTATGCCCTTCCCACTCCTGCACCTTTTTTTTTTTTGTAGGGGTTCCGCTTTCAACCACCGCTGGAGAGGAGCGCTAGGGTTCAAAGCCGGCGGGTAAACACGGGTTTCTGAACGCGGCTCCGGCAGTTGCTACTCGCGAACAGATAAAAGAGCTGGGATTTGTCCGACAGAAGACGAGGAGGCTGGTGAAGAGGATGGGACCATCAAACCCTCCACCTACTCTCTTTCCCCCCTTTCCATTCTCTCCAGCGCCGTTCGCGATCCTAACAACTGGAAACGTCGGTTCTCACGTGTCTGGCAACAGACCCTCCCTCACGTTAGGTTACCCTTGTGAGGCGAGCCGCGGAATACATTACCTCGAGGGAACATTCTAGACTTCCAACCCTCCTTTGTTTTCCGCCTGCTTTTCCTTCAACGGCAACTGCGCAATTGACGTAAAGGCGAGGGAATATTGGGGTTCACTTCGGACTGTCCTCGTTGAACATCTACGTAATGAGATCGTGGAAATAGTTTTGGGCAGTGACATAGAACGATTGTAATTTTATACGCTTTTAAGTAACAACAACACCGATTAAGTTTTATTGCAGTCATTATGACTATTTCAGTAGGATTCGTGGATCAAATTCATGTAAATGGAAACGGTGAAACAACTTACACGATACAAAAAAAAATTGGCACAGTCTGTGCCCCATCTTCCCCTAAATCATCAGCTACTTTTAACAGACCACATGAATTTCATGATTTTTTTTTATTCCACAATCCGCAGTCATGGGTTCTATTTATAAGCTTGCTATTCTGACATTTGTAATGATATTTTTGATAAACACACGTGTATAACTAGTGTCTATTTAAAAAAAAATAACTTTGATTGTTTGACCATCGTTTATCTTCTGTGGCAGAAGACAATATTTAATAGGGTGCCATTAATGCATATGAGTATCCTAGAAACACTTTTCACTCAATTTTTAAACACTACTAAAAAACAGCATGAAACTGAAAATTCGATTTTTATAGCACTCAGTCATTCTCGTTGAGCTCATCAAATGCAAGCATAAAAATATTAAAAACGTGTTCAGTTCATAGTGAATTCATTTGTTTATTAATTTATAAAGTGTTTATATTTTAACCTACATCGAAGATACATGCAGCTCATGTCTCATACAAGTACGTAAAGACCTGCTAAATTCACGTTATTTCTGGTGTCATGCTAGGCTCCACATAGTTCTTCATTAGCTGCCACAACATTTTACCTTCTGTTTTGATTGCAAAGCCTTTAGTTGGAATACAAATTTCGGTATTTCATAATACTGGTTTCTTGGAATTTGGGTCATGTTAAACTATTCATGACCCAACGAAAAGGATAATTAAAAGTATAAAAGTATACATTCTAGCCAGTTTCCAAATAATAACCACATTAATTTTGCAGTTCTCTACTAATACGTTATGAGATAAGTGCAAGAAATGACGTATATAATAATTATTTATAGTGGAAAAGATGGCAACGTATCTATGATGACTGGCAACAAACATTGCACGCTACGAGAAATATTTTTTATTGTTTCCGCTCATTAAATATAAGTTTTTCAACTCCGAAATAGAATAGAGAATTTACCACACAAATGTGGTACATTGCACAGAAAAGAATTGTCTGTACTTTTACAAAAGATTACTTTGGAAACCAGTTGCCAAGAAATAGTTTATAACACTACCAGAAAGACATTGCAACTTTTTACAACACATGGCTATGGTTATTTTTGAATGAAGTACTTTTTATCGAGATAATACTGAATATTTCTTATGAAATTTGAGGAATTTTTAATATTTAATATATATTTAGTTCTAGAATAATTTTTAAAACCATGGAAAAGATAATCGAATATTAAATAAGAGGACATTATTTTGTTTTAACATGTTTATTAATGTGTGCTGTTAATACTAGAAAGCTATTCAAGGAATGGTTTACAAATAACTTTAATAATTATTTGAGGTACTGGGACAACACAAAGCATAAATGCCCGGGCAAGAATCCGAATCCGGTTTTACTGGGAAAACTATTTTGTGGTGATACAGTTGTTTCTTATAATTTTAAAAAATTGAAATTTTTGTAATTTTACACGAATTATTCAGTTTCATTAAAAAAAAATGTACAGTGTATTAAAGGTAAGAATTCACCACCGTAACTGAATTGGGAATTTACCTTACAAATGTGGTACGTCACCTATGCATTTGACTTATTCCTGAACAAATGAGGCACCGTGCTCCAGCAAGACAGTTTCTCGAGCCTGTGGCAGAACTGTGAGATGCGGTGAGTGATGGTGGAATATCAACAGCCAATCACATACTATCGGGATCGGGGACTGCAATTGCGAGCAAAATTCACCGGTGCGAGGTACTTTCTAATGTGAAAGATTTCTTCTTCCCATCGATTCGCGTGTCGGGCGCAATGTTATTGAAAATGATGCCATAACTTTGTTTTCGAAAGATGGTTTGACTGCTGTGCAGATAATATATGCCTGATTTATCTGTGAAATTTTAGAATTGTGTTGACGGACAATGATGTTTGGATTAAACATATTCCCCCCCCCCCCCAACACGTCGATTAAAAAAAAAAGTAAAAGTGTGAACATTGGTGGCAGTCGAATTTGTGGTGCGTATATAATGTCAGGGGAATTGTTTACTTTCGCGCGGGAGAAAAACGCGCATCGCTGTTGTCGCGCGAAGGTGATCCTAGCACACAAGGGCCCGCGGCGGACCCGAGCAAACACGGCGCAGCGCCACTAGGCATGATGGGACATCGGGCTTCTTCGGCAGACACGTCGGGGTTCGGGGCAAACACCTGCTGATTCCTGCTAGCGCGTGTGCTTGATCAACGGCACTCGCCAGGGTGGGCGAACAAATACCTCTACTTCACGGCGTACCCCAGGAATTCCATTCCCCTGGACAATTAAAAAATAAATAATTTAATTAATTCAGAAAAGTAACAAAAAAAAAAGAAAATAGTAACCCAACTGAACAAAATGAAAATTCCAATTATTAAACACGTAAGATTCGTCTTCTAGGTAAATTTCGAATTCATTTGACGAATTATAAAGAACTCAGCTAATAATTTTTACAATATCCAATCATCTATAAGACAGTTGGTAGCTCGCTATGGAATTATGTGCCAAATTGTACAGTTGCCTAACCTGTTACTTTACCAAATCAGAGTATGCCCATGCTATAACTAACAGGGGAGATCGAATACAGAACTTGACAGTCGAAATCCTGGTAGTTTCTATTGAGATACCGGTAATATGAAACTATGAAGAAGGCTTCGTTCTTTTGAGGTGGTGAATTCTTCGTTGATAAGCCCGCAATTTTCTGTAATTTATAACACCGCAGGCAAATCAATGTTACAGGTACATTACTTATACCTTCCCCAATTTGCTTCACTTCACTAGCCAGTGGTCAGCACCTGAAATATATTCTACGGGAAAAGTAATAACGAACGTAAACTAGCTATATGCTAGCATGTAAGTTCTGATGATGACTTGGCCTTGAGTTTTTGTATTCTAATGCCATAATTGTTAATTCAGAACTAATCTTTTGGACTTACAACTAAATAAGCATTCTGTATTATGTTGTTTTTTTTGCCAAAAAAAATTGTCGTTGAATACACGGTACACGTTATATCCACGGCCATTCTATAAAATTTCATTTTTCGTGTTTAAGAAGTTGGCTGATGCATACAAATTAATTTATACTGATTCATTGTAGAAATACTTTCCATAAACATTAAGAATTATAAAAAAAAACATTAAAATCTAACATGGAGGGTAGAATGAAGCAGAGTTCAAGAGTCCCTGGCAGGAAGCACTTCGGATGCCTTCGGTGAACCTCGGGTCCAGGCACCATTAGCTTCGGCCAAATACCCTGGAGGCTAATAACGGACAACTCGATACCAATAGCACAGGCGAAAATGTGAAAAATAACCTAGCAGCAATAGGCGCGACTGCAAAAATATTTTATAAAACACGTTAAATTATATATTATTTTAACTGGTGTCAAACTTTACTAACTTCTTTTTAAGAAATTTGAAGCACTGGAGGTTTATTTTCCCCCCCCCCCCCATAAATCTGTATGATGAATAAAACAAGACGTAAGAAATATAATTGTTTTTAGTTGTCAATATTTTGGTATCGTATGTGTAAACATGTACATTGTTCATGCCGGCCACACCGACTGCCATCTATCGGAAGCCAGGCTTCTGCACAAAAATCCTGGAACTGTCCGGTATTAGTTTCTAGAGTATTTGCCTTGGCCGCTCGGTGTTTACACGCTATGCCTCATCATCTTCGTCAACACCGCCCCGAGGGTGGAGGGAGGGGGGGGGGGGGGTAGCGCTGGTAAACACTTGCTCCGGAGGAAACACAAACTGCACTGTAGTCACAGCATTGTCCCTGAGTTGGTGCATCTGGTGCTTAATTTAGGATACTCGCTGAGAGGAGATGAAAAAAATATATTATATTCTAAGGAACATATATGCCCATGTGCACGATACGTTAAATACTCTAAAATCGTTATCAAATACCTCAAATATGGTTTTTTGCCATGTCAAAATTTGACTACTGTTGTCCCCACACTAAAATAAGAACGCGTTTTAGAATAAAATAAGTATTCTGTGTGTAAAAGGAAGTTTATTTGGGACTGAATATAGCATACACAAAGTGGAAAGTGAAGAATGAACGTTGCTGCCACTGGGATAGAAAGATGCACATTTGTGCTTGTAGTGAACCTAGGTTATTACCTGGGCTCTTGCTGCACTGAGTTATATTTCATATTTCAACTTAAAATATTGAGTTAAGAAACTAAGAGTATTAAGCATAATGGTGATATAGTGTCTCATGAAACATAACTTTGCAGCTTTCAATTGTATGCAACATACCAAACTTAGTTTGGTTCTTTTCACAGTTAGACTAGTCTAAAAATATATATAATGACTTAGTTTACTTCCAATAAGTTATTTTAAATGCTACATTTAAAATTTAAAAAATCATAGACGTGAATTTTACTTAGTGTAACAACAAACCAGTGGCCAGTTACTTGTGTGTTATTTAATAAACAGCAATTCTCTGATTACGCGTTACGTTAAAGCGTACAGTACATAAGTACATAAAATATTTTTAGTTTATGTGACATTAGGTTCATTTTCAGTCAATAGTATGTATATTTAAATTAATATAACGATACATTAAATATAGCTGAATGAACTTCTAATAAATAAAGCCAAGGCTTATAAATATTTTATGAGAATTTTTGAAAATTATATGCAACCCTTTGATAGAGCTTAATTATTAATTTTATGTATCGTTTATCATTTATATGTATGGTATGGCACATGTCAATGAATAGTATACTATTAAAACAGAAAGATATAAAGTTAAATATAAAATTACACTTGAGAGATGTCATGGATAAAACGTATAGAGGAATGGGTAATTAATAATAATATATGATAAAAACATAAAAAAGACTTTGGAATATTCATAACCAAAAACTTAGTGAGCATTATTTGACAAACGTTACTGACTAACCTGCATGTAAACAATATATATGAAAAATATGATTATATTTTTATATTTAACAAAAAACTATTTTGTATAAATAATTGTATTTAAATAAAACGAATATTTAGCTTGTAACTGTAGTAACATACAATTTAATTCAAGTTAATCAATATTAAATTTCAAGGGGACAGTAAGAAATTTTAATTTTAAGAAGTACTCTAATGATAGAAAATATACACTTGTTACAGAGTCATCTTAGTTCTTCGTTCGACGTTCGTGTTGTTGACTGGGTGCGCCTGCGAGTTTTATAAACGCAACACGCAATTTAGTACTGTTGAGCGGTACAGCAGTAGCTTGGATTCTGTAGGCGCTTACGATATCATTTCAATAAGCGTTCGTTAGAATACTACGACCGCCTGTTTTTTTTTTTTTTATATTTTCTTTATAAAATAACTACATATAGAGAATTTCTAATATGTTAAATAATCGAAGATTTACGGAAACCACAAGTGGTTCCCCTCATATTTCGTCAAAAGTGCATCTTTCCTCTTAAGATTTGTGAAGCGACGCATTATCACACTATATATATATATATATATATATATATATATATATATATATATAAGAAAAGCATGAAAGAGTTGTGAAAGGGAATATTATATAACATAAAATTCATATAACTTTTATCATGGCGCTCTTTAAGCACGTCCTGGAAGATAATCAGCAAAAAATATCAATACGGCACACCAGGGCAAACACAATTTTTTTATAAATCAAAAGTACTCTTAATATATAAGAGACGATTTTTTTGAGAAAAAAACAATTGAATCAAATATTTCAACTAAATATTAAATTATATATTTAAATACATAAGTTTAAATGTTAGTTACATTGTTAAAACTAGTCTTTCTAATGTTTATCATTTACGGACAACAGTTTGGCTCAAGATAGCATGATCTAGTCAATGAAACAAGCCTTTCTGTTTTAATTTAGAATCCTTACTGACACACTGCCAGTGTTATACATAGAATTATACTCATACAAATGTTACGTTTTCCCTCTTTTGAGCTTAGTGCTTAAGGAATCTTAATTATATTATAAAGTTTTATATGTATTTTATTTTTATTTATCCTGTAGGGATATTAATATAACATTCTTTAAATTTTCCTTTAGGGACTTCGTGCTTATAAATCACGGTTTTTAAAACTTAATTCGAATTTTTTGAAATTTAAAATTTATTGGTTATCATTTGCAGTAGTATAATAACGTACATGTCGTATGGAGACTGCAAAGATTTTTAGGCTCGTATGTTCGAGTATATCAATTTTGAGATTTATCCGTACCTGAAACAAGCATGGCGGTAATTCTAGTTACAACAAGCGACACTACCGAACTATTTTCTTACTTAAAGGATTTCGTTGTAATTGGAAGTGATTCAAACTTTTCCTTATAGACCAACTATCATTGGCGTCGGTCATATTTAACGAAGAATAAAAAAATGAGGTATCAATATATTTGTATTGTTAACCTCCGGTCAGTCCTTGAGTATGGCGTGTGCATGTGTGTAGGTGTGTGCTGGCAGGTTTTACATACACTTACTTTAACTGATTTCCCTGAGATTTGCCTGTTTTCCCTGACTGGCCTAATATTTATTTTCTTATCCCACCTCTACCAGTGGTTTCTATGTGGTAAGAAAACATACGTCTTACAATACACGTAATTATCAAAATTAATTTTAACTAACATATGTAATACGCGGGATTGACTACTAAATGTTTTGCTGCTCAATATGCAGTCTACACTGTTATTGTTTTTTCATCAACTTTAAGTAAACACACCGGCAGTACGATAAAAAAACTAATACAATGTTATGGGTGACACTGTGAAATGATACCTTGAAATTGTGATCAGGCAAAAAATACCATTAATATTTGACTGAACTTCAAATCAATAAAAAATTATTTGTAGGCCTATCCCTTACGTCATTAATGTTAGTGATAACGAATTTATGATTAAAATACATCCTGGTTTTCATGTGAACGTGTATATGTAGTCTATATAATGAGTAAAAAAAATTGGTTGTCTGTAAAGTCGGTTTACGGACGATAGTTTAACGTGACAACGTCATAACAAAACATTGATTAAATGATTGATCCAGAAGAAAAGGAAATATCATATTCGGCCTGAGACTGATCCGTAATAGGTTTTTGCAACCAAACCATTTACGCATTACAAATATTATATTCTTTGAGGAAGAATTTTTTTTTTAATTTTTCAATCTTTTGCATGATAAAATCTACATCTGCATACTTTTATGAATAAAATTGAATCATTTTTATTGAATTATCACTATTTTGTATGGATACAAAGGAGTGAAATTAAATGTGCAATTGAATTAATAAATTTACTTTTATTTGCATTCATTAATTCAAATATATTTATTACTTTTGAAATGTTGCGTGCGCCATATTTATTTTTACAAGTATAAAAAAAATTTCGCAGCTGCCGTGTTTCGAACCGACAACCTGAGTTAGGTACGCTAACCACCACTCTCCCACGAGACAATACTAAGGTAATGTGGTTTCAAATGTTATATATATATATATATATATATAAACTTTGTTCACGGTAGGGGTATAATATTAACACGATTTTATAACAAATATGCATCCCAAATACATCAAACTTATTTATAATGTGTTACAATATTTTTTAAAACATTATGCAAAAGATCCTGGGTGTAATTTGAATTATTATGTGTAACTGTAAAACACCATTGTTGGTTCAAAACGTATTTGATTTTTCGACATTACTTTTAAATAACCGTACCGATTGTGCTGAAAATCGGTGGACGATCGTTAAATTACATAATATTAATAATTCAAACGACGAAAATATGATTGAAAAGTCAAATCGATGGTTGTTCCAATCGAGTGGAAGAGAGATCGAGAGATGCCACGCATGCGTTCAATGAGCAAACAGAACACATCCGTAGTGGGACATCCGTAGTGGGACACTTTTTCGTGCGTGCAGCCGGTGTTCATCGATTTATTAGACGTTGTCACGTCAAAAATTTACAGACCAACCCGAGAACAACAGAACGACTAATAAAACTAACAGACAACGAAAAAACAAACAATAATCTGTTTTTAAACGACACGAAGAATATGTACATAAAGCTTGACACAAAACTTAAAATACGCAAACAAAACAGCTGAGAGGACGCAGACGAACATGGAATATTTCTTACAACACAAGAGTTGCGTTACGTTTTCAGCGACAATCAAATACTAAGCACTGACATAAATATCAGTCTTTTTCTAACGAGTTATGCGCATTGAATTTATGCGTTTACAAACGATCACTCCTTATTTTTTTCTAGTCGTGAAGAGTCTTGGCTGATGGGCCAAAGAGCGCTATTCGAATCATTATTTTGGACAAACAACATCGCTAGTTTTGCACTGAATACCATAGAGAATGCCCGAAGAACGGCCAAAGAAAGATAAACGCACAGACACACAGGAAAAAAAAATCAGCCGATGTCAAAACGTTAATTGTGTAGCTAGCACAGAAAGTGGAAGGAATTATTTGTGCTTTCTTTACGTTTAACATTTGACATCGTCTGATTTTAGCTTTGTTTTCTGCGTGTTTGTATAACCATCTTTATTTTTTTCTGTTCGGGTTTTTTCTCTGTGACATGCATTTCAAAACTAGCAACGGCGTACGTCCCAAATAATGATTCAGCACAATCTTTCACAGTGCTAGAATCATCCAAATAACGTATCAAAAGATCGCTAGCTCAATCAGCTGGGTATGAAATTATTATTTTTTTTTTACTTCGCGGGTTCAGGACTTTTTTTTCGCAGTGACGCAAAGGCCCCTCTCCTCTCGGTGTGCGCGGGGAGGCGCACGCGGAATCAGAAACTTCGGGCTCCGTCACAGCTGAAGCCATCTGGTGTCATCACTCCGTGGACGCGCGCGGGGGTGGGGAGGGGGAGGGGGGGAGAGAAGGAGTAAATAGGAATATCATCCGAGCCGCGAGCAGGGCGCGGTTTAAACACGAAGAAGGGGGCCCCCCCGAAGAAGATGTGAAGGAGGTAAAAGGGGAGGGGAAATAACCGTCATTACTCGTCTCTCTCTCTCTCGGGGCGTGCTCCACGTCGCCACGGCTCCGCCCATTTGCTGCGGCGTGCGAGGACTCATTGTTACGCGCTGCCAACAATGAGGTTCTCCCCTCACCCCCCTAGCTACCCCGCCTTGCCGCGGACAGCTCCCGGCAGGTATCGAGCGGACACCAGGCAGCTACCTGCGCGCTCCCTCGAGGCCTCTTCGCAAGGCTCCAGCCCGCGAGACAGGCTCGGACTTGTTGCTCGACCAGGCGCCTATTACCAGTGTCCTTACACCTGCAGTGAACTACTTTCTCTTCATATTTTATCCCCCCGAGTATTATACATAATGGTAACAGATAACATCATTGGATATTTGACTTGATGTAGGCTTTTGGATATACGCCATCGCTTAGCACATGTGTATGTCTGAAGGAGACAACAGCAATTTTTTTTTGCTTAATTTGTTTTTTTTGTCATTTGTATTTTTTGTGGTTTTTTTTGTAGTTTTCTCCTTCAGACATACGTGTGCTAAGCAATGGCGTATGTCCAAAAGCCTACATCAAGTCATGCACACTCCCATTGCACAAATCTTTCAAAGATAATATCATTGGATATTAATAATCAAACATGCGCTCTGATGGTTTAATTGTGGTCGGTCAGGCCTCAACGTGAAGGTGATCCGACGACATCATTCGATCACAGAAAAAATGATACAGGGGTGAAGCAGACGTGACGTATCACAAATCCTCAATTTATCACACATGCATAACTTAAACAATACAACGGTGATTACTTCAAGGCTTCTCGCGCGGTGGCGCAGGGAGTTGCAGCCCCTAGCTCCCGTGTCCGTTACGTTCAAAGATCTGCGCGAAATAAACACACAGAGTTAACACGTTCATCACGCAAGAAAACCGTGGTCCAGTTCCTGCTACTCCTGCCGCCCGCCTCGGGACCTGCGAATCTGCACACGTGACCTGGGTATCTCCCGTTGCGTCTTACGTCATTACGTGCACGCACGAGTCACTTGGGAGTGGCCTTACGTCTCGTCCACTGGGCGATGCTGCAGCGGGTCACTTTATGACTCACTGATTCCAATTCTGCAATATTTAAAAAAAATTGTCTGTCTACGTGCGCTCATAACTCAAAAAATGGCTTCACCGATCGTCCTGAAATTTGAATTTCAGTAAGATCATGCGGTTATGCAAATAATAGTCTATATATCATGTCAATAAAACGTATGGGAACCATAAAAAATTAATTTTAAAAAATCATAAGTTTTCTTTGTTTCTTAACGACATTTTGAATAAACATCCGTTTTTTTTAATGTTTACAAAACCAAAGACCTAAATACTTGAAATTTGACACAAATGTTCCTTACAGTTATTAAATTCCTCCACCACTGGTATTTTTTTTTCTTTTTCAGAAAATCGACTCCGAGTGGGGTTGCGACACTTGATCTTTGGCACACATTTTTAATGCTTTCTTAAGTATTCGTCGTGACTGGCATTTTTTTTTTAAATAAACTCTCATTGTAATTGTGGCACCATCAAAATTAAAAAATATATATATTTCAATTTCTCGTAAATATATGAGATACGTGAACTTTTTAACAGATATTGCGATATTTATTCATTTTATTAAAACTATATTTAAACTGAAGAATTTGAAGACGAAGACTACATACGAATATCATGCTTTCAGTACTTGCTACGATTCACATAAAAATGTTCCTTTTATTGTAACTTTTACTTGACAGTTAAATATGGTTATGTTATGAACATATTTTAAACCATGTGCATGAACGAAAAATATGACAAAGCAAAAGGATAGTAGGATAATTCTACCTTAATGTACAATCTTACAAACCCCACAATTTAAAATAATATACCTGAAGGCTGTAAACATTACGATGGTCATGACTGTAAACGTGATCTGTGCGTATCGCATAACTTGTAAAGTTTCCAATACGTCCAATTGGCAATAGACTTGTAACTTTGGTCCTACTATCAGGGTAAACTCAAACCACCAAAAAACTATCTAAATTCAACCGCCTCTCTTTTACCATGTATCCGAGCTTCAGGGAATTAGCCTCGTCCGTCCGGCTTATTTAGCTTGAAACATTAATTTTTTCTAATAAATATAGTCATTAGCAGTAATATATGTTACATTAGATTTAAAAATTCAAGGATAACATTTTAATTAGAATAAAACCGAAATTAAAGTATTTAAATAGGAGCAAAAAGGTTCCTGTATTTATAAGTACATTATTACATGCACGATCTAACAATTTTCATGAAATCAGGCGCAGTTATTATTATGTTTTAAATAATTTTTTCTTTATTATACATGCATATAATTAAAAACTAATTGTAATTTTTATAAAGCGTGTCAGAACCCACCTAACCAAACTACTTGAAAAGTAAATTTGCGTCCACAGCATCATAGACAAAGGGAGGTCCGTGTAAAACGACACCCGTGAGATACTAGACCTCGCAACACGGCGGACGACTTTGTAGTACTAAATCGTGCTTAATGCGGCGCTCGGGATAATGATTGGGAGTCGGGTTCACCTTACAAGCGAGTGTCTGCGGGCTGCGTAGTGTCGGAGCGGATAACGATCCAGTCCTCTGGTCGCGTCCTTGGACATAACGAGTCTCTCCCCAAGACAATTTATAAGAATACCAACACGATAACCCTGCAGACGGTGCCTGAGTGGTCAAATCACTCGCCTCCTGAGCTCGATTTCAGGTGGGGCCGAACTGGAATCATTTCTTCGTCTGTCGGAAAGGTGGAAAACTTTTCCGTGCGCCGTCGGGCTTCCTCTGTATTTCGAGCACAATAACCTTGGGTTCTCTGGCCAACAAAATCTTCAGAACGTTAATCAAGTACTCTTAAAATATTTATCAGTCATTGGTTCTTGATTTATTCACTAATTTTCCCAGTTAGGGAAGTTAAATTTTGATATAAAAAAATTAGGGCAGCAGAATTAACAAAGAAGCAAAAACAGACAACTTTCCTGGAAATGCATATAATCAAGCCTTGAACTACAATAAAATTTGGCATTTCGGCAAATTTTTCACATAACATCTTAATGACCACTTAAACTTTTCTTACTACTTGTTTGTTATTTTGTAGATTTGTTCGTACTTGTAATTTCGAAGTGTATCGCTTGCGGCTGCGAGATGTTTGAAAACCGAGTGTTTTGTTCGATGTAACATCTAGAGGGATCCACACATAACCTGAGAACACTCACAGATTAGAACAGTCATTTAGAATTATCGAAAATGTATAACAAAACTGTTATAAGATATAACGGTAAAACTTAGAAACACGCAACGTCGAACCACGCGACTTAGAAATGTCGTGTCTCAGATAATCATAACATAGTTCTGGCACAACTTAGAAAAACACAACTTACAACTGCCATAATTTAGAAACACACAACGCCGAACCATATAACTTAATAACCACATAACTTAGAACAGTATAACATTGAAAGTCTGTCTGGTTTGTTTATAAGTTGTGTGTTTCTAAGTTATGACAGAATGCTACACCTGGACATCAGACGTTAATCAACACAGCGGTGGATTAAACTGTTACAGCAAGCAACGCCCGCTAAGCTACTGGATTACGAACAATTGCTGAAACTTTCAGACAAATGCACTAGAAACCAACACCGGACAGCTCTGTTTTATCCAAACAGGCGCGAGCGTGCGTTCAATAACCTGATAGCATGGTATGGAAATGCTACTACAGTATTTTTTTGTTAGTTAATAGTTAGATACTTTATTTAATTATCACAAAACATATAATTTTCACTTATATCTTGACATTGAAAGCACTGGAGGTTCATTTTTAAAGTAAATTTGAATAGTAATAAAAATATTTTACTGAGAGTTATTTTTTTCTATTATAATGTTAGCATATAAATTTTTTTAACAAAATTTATTTAAAACATTTTTATGGAGATATGTTATTTATGGTCTACACTGTATGCCATAGCGAAAACTGACAAACGGACCTAAGTCTGAACTGACCGGAAAACTTAACTTTTGTATGATTCATACTTCAATAACGATTTTGAAGTATTCAAATGTATACACTTGGTTATTTTTTCCCGAAGTCCAATCGCTGATTTAATGTCTTAACACGACAGCATCAAGTGCGCAGTTCTTGCACAAACTAGACTTGGTAACGACAATCGAATTGTCAAAAAAATATCCACTTTAAGGAGGACATGCATAATCTGTTCGCTCCGTGTGAAAGACAGCGGAGGAAGATAACTGCCAAAGACTACGGAGGAGGCGACGAGAGGAGAAAGCGATTATGGGAAAACGATGAATATTACATCAATCAATGACTCCCTGAAAAAAGAAAAGACGGCAATGTCTTTTACACCGACCCATTTTAGATACTTTATTTTTACGTCGTCTCTGAATTTTTACGACCCGACATGAAGGCGGTGAGGTTACCAGATGGAATCTTTGCAAAGAGAAATTAAACCATTAGGCAATCCTCATATCACTTAATTTAAGTTTCTGTTTTACAAGCAAAATTTTAATTTCAGTAGTTGCAAACCTAACAACGAGATTTGTTTTAAACGATACAGTTTGAATTCAAGTCTTTACTGCTCCAAAAAATGGCCATGTATGTTTCAAATGTTCGATTAAGTTAGTCATGAAATTTCGCTTAACGAAGTTTTATCTATCTATGCATGCAAAAAGGTAGTATGAATTTCGTCTGCAATTTTCACCATTTCCGGCAGTTTTTAAGTAGAAACACTGTTTTTTGTCAAAGCAACAAAATGATTTGCAATGTGTTCAACTAATCACAAGAGAACTTCTGCAATTTAGATGAAACTGTCATTATCACGAATGTTGAAATTCAGCAGTGACATAAGGTACTGGGAGTGTCCCGGTTAAAAATACCGTCATACAGTCAAGTTCGCTACTTTTCCCACTTGCAAAAGAATCGAGTTTTATACTACCGGGAATCTAACTCTCATCGCCTGGTTGATAACTTTTCATTATATGTAATTACAAAATTTAAACCCTCAAGGGGTAAAAAGAGAATAAATATGGTATTACAACGGATTATAGTAAAGGTAATCAAGTATATTGTTACGAGTGGGAAAACAATTCCGGAAGGTATAGCCCAATCAACTAACTAGAATTTTATTTATTAACTAATACTTAACTAACTTATAGCAATTTAATTGTCTGGCCACAAAGTAATCACACGTTAATAAGTCCACTATTCACTCTCCCCATAGGAACTCGGATAGACATGGCTCTCTCTGCTGTTCGTCTCTCATAGGGTATACGGAACCGTAACCGATTTTCAGAACCGAGAACTTCGGTACTAGTCTTCAACGGAACAGAATTAATTCTCGTTACTTTCGGTACTGGGTATATTTTTCAAGTTAATTGTGCAGCAGTCGGTGATAGTTTTGAACGATTAAACAAGGTTTAGTGATCAAAAGTAAAAAGATAAATTTTTGTGTTACAATTTTTTTATTCCAAAAAGTATCTGCTAACGTGAACAAATAATTTTATTCTCGGTCTTAACCTCGATTTTGTTTTATTTTGGGAAAAAAAATTGTTTTAAATAAATAACCGTTTTAACGCATGCAAAATTACGGAATTAACTTGAAATAACGTTTATTCTTTCCATAACAATGTTCACAGAAAAAAAATAGTTATTTTTAAAAAAGATTGGCGCAACAACCACATGCAAACACACACACACACACAACAGTCCGGACACCGACTGTCGACACAATCCCCCTTCCCCCCTCCCTCTACAACACTCGCCTCGCCAGGAGAGAGTATCAAACGAAAGTACTGTTAGCTCGCAATAAAAACACTAAATTTTAAGCTTTCGATGTCGAGTCCCACAAGTACCGAAAATAATCGGGGATCGGATTTAAGTTCCCGGTTCTACAGCATGTCCATAAAGTCTTTCCCTCATTACAAACATTAATAACATGAAAAATACAAATGCTAGCAAAACTGCGGTTTGGACGAACCTTTTGTGTAACTCATAAAGTTTATTTGCCAGACTAGACTAGACAACTTCTACATGTGCACCGTTGGTAGCCCGCAGAACATCAAGGCGATATTCGATTTCTTGCCAAGTTTTCTTCAACATTTCGTCTGAAACAGAAGCGACTGCCTCTGTTATCCGTTGAACCAGTGTTCTAGCATCAGGCACACGTGTTGCATACACTTTATCTTTAACAAATCCCCAAAGAAAAAAGTCGAGGGGGGTAACATCGGGTGATCTCGGTGGCCAGGATGTTGGTCCATCACGTCCAATCCAACGGTCTGGGAATGTTTCATTAAGGAATTCACGGACATTCATTCCCCAATGTGGTGGTGCACCATCCTGATGGAACACAACTCAAGGCTGAAAATCTTGTAGCTGAGGTGCTGCATAGAGCTCCAACATGTCTAGGTAGATGTGCGCTGTTATTGAGCTCTCTGCAAAAAAGAACGGCCCTCGTTTATCGCTCGCCATGGGGTGGCTCGCCCTCTTCATTTCACTCGCGCCCAACAGTCTCTCATTCGCTCGCTGGTGTCACAGCCAGCCTCTGTCACCCTCTCACTGGAGGCCGGCGTTGTTTTACACACGCGGGAAGTTTCCCTCTGGAAACGTTTCGTAGCCCTGTCGAAGTGCCAAGGTATGAAAAACAGTTTTTGAATGTCAAAATGCATAAATACCTTAGCAGACATACTATGAAATTCCTTCATGTTATTCAGTGCTGGATGAATTGAGTTAAAATATTTTAGAACAGTTTTGTGGCATTGAAATTACCCACCATCGCCATCGGAATTACACGCTTAAGTCTGGAAGCTCCCAGAACAATGGCGTCCTAGTTACACCACTTCACGTATACGGGGCTCTATAAACGTTCTGATCCCTTGAGGGAGGTAGAGAGGTCGTGTTAGGCGTGTAGCGGTAATGGAGGGACCGGCGCTAACTGCATCGTGCCCCTCTCGCAGGCTGGCTGGCCAGCCCCGTCGCTAGCCGCGTAGTTAATGTATTATGCTTATTAAGTAACGGAGTAACGGTGTTGGGTACGTAAAATACACATACCAACAGTATCAACTAAGTTTTACAGTTTGAATGTCTACCCCTAATGGGTGAAGAAAGGTGGAATATTGGTTTTTGTGAAGAAATGTAAAACATTGGTTTTGGTGAAGAAAAAAATTAATATCTCTGTATCTAACAGAGCGAGAGGTGATAAAATGAATATGAAAAATACGCATATTTTGTTAATTACTATGCAGTGTTTTTAACTTGATCGTTAAGGGGTTGAAAATTAGTAAGTATTTTTCCATAAAAATCACGTCTTTAAAGTTAATAAAGTGTGTAAAAGGAGTAGGTTTCTATTGATAAGGAAAAGTTCATATCAGCTAATCTATTTTTATAGCCAAATAAATTGCAATTATTAATATATACACATAAGCTAGAAATACTTACGTGGTTTAGAAAGTTTAAAATTCGCTCCTTCATGGACTGGAGAGGAGGTGAGTGCGATGTTATGAAAGTTTAAAATATCTTAAGAATTATTAAAATGGGGAAAAATATTTGGCACATGTTATCTAAGTTTGAAATATGCAAGCTTACATACATACATACATACATACATACATACATACATACATACATACATTACCACTTCGAAATTTCAACGAGAATGGCGATGTGGTGAATAAAACTTTATACTAAGCGTTGACTTTTTTTTTGCGTTTATTGCTTTTCTTACGGAAATCACGTATTTTATTGTGAAACTGTTGCAATATAAGAAATATTATTATATTGTGAGCCGAGTGTGGTAAGCTTGTATCGCAAAGTTTAAATGCTAGTAGAGTACAATCATAGGTTAAATGCAGTTAATGAGTTTTAAAATGTGTGTAAACTTAAGAATTCAGTTCCTAGTAGTGTTGAGAGGCTTCAGAATAACGTGTGTAATGTGCAATTGACGTGTCCACAGCTACAAGGCCTCACCACAGACAATTTTTCGGTGTCGCCATTTAATTGCAAGTGGATCAAATATGGCGTCAAATAGCGATGCTTACACAACTCTTTTCCTAATCGTTAACACGTTCCGTAACGGTCTGAGTGCTAAAATTAATTTTAAAAAGTTTCTATTAGTAAAATGGCAAAATACGGGCGTGTAACTGTAACGTTCTAAGTACATAAGTATTTATGAGTACTTGTCACAGGAAGTTACATCACACGGGCTATACTAACTTAAAGTATACAGGTATGCAAGTATGCATGAATCTGTGTAGGCCTACTTCTCGCGTACTTCACGTTAAACAAACATTGCCGTTGTGTAGGTCGTACAGATATGTAATTTAAGTAATTTAAATACTTAAATAACTATTACCACATTGTATTTTTTAAATTAAATAATACATAAATATTTAAATACGTTTATATGGAAGTTTGAACAAATACATGCACATGCATATCGATCGTAACCATTTGTAGGGGGGGGGGGGGAAGAGAGAGAGAAGTAGAATCAGGAAGGAAATGCCGTAAATTTGTACACTAATGCAATTTAAAAAATTTACAAATTTACATTTAACTATGTTTTTTTTTATTTGTGGCAATATAATAATGTAACTTGTTCGGCTGGCTAACGACGCTTGAAAAGGCACAACATTGAACTCGTTTCGATTCGTTAAAGTACGCCACAATATATAGCAATCGAAGCACGCAAGGTCGTTAGTTTACATAAAATGAGTCCGAATTCCACCGCAAACTTCAGCTCTGGTTCATCCTGACAAACATAAGTTGAAAACAAACTGTAGGTACCACTCATGGTCTTAAAGTGTTTCCGTAGTCTGTTGTACCTCTTTAAAAGTTTAGTTATAATTTAATGTAGAATACAGATGTGGATGCAGTCATGATTGACTGGACGAAGCTGCAGGACTCCCGCCGTGCTGGAAACGGGACGCGGCGAGGACCAAGATGGCGGGTCGCGGCGCGCGGGGATGGATAGCCCCCGTGGCGGCCGGGCCGGCAGGGCGCGCAACAGGCGGCCGGTTGGCGCAGGTTACGGGGAGCGAGCGCGCGGCACCGCGCATGCGCGCACCGGGCCGCAGGGGAGGGGGAGAGATGCCGCGACCCGCGCCACACGGAGGACGCGCAGTCGCCATGGGAGTGCTCGGCAGGGCGGACTGGAGCGACGGCGCTGAGCCCCGGGAGAGACGCAGCGACGACCCCGCGGCCAGCCTTCCAGGTACACTCCCAGCAGGCAACAGACGGGGGATTTTCAACAAACAGAGAAAATTTAGTGAATTTACAGAAACAGGGAAAATAAAAGAATTTACAAAAAAGGGAAAGTCAGAGATTTACACAAACAGGGAAAAGTCAAAGAATTTACAGAAACATAAATGTCAAGGAATTTACAGGAACAGGAAAAAATCGGGGAATTTACAGAAATAATGAAAATTCAGGGAATTTACAGAAACAGGGAAAGTCGGAGTTTTACAGAAACAGGGAATTTACAGAAACATAAATGTCAAGGAATTTACAGGAACAGGAAAAATCGGGGAATTTACAGAAACAATGAAAAGTCAGGGAATTTACAGTAACAGGGGAAATTCAGGGAATTTACAGAAAAAAGGGGAAAATATAGGTATTCTGAGGTAGTCAGAGAATATTTTAACGACTATTTTTAATTACAAGGTTGAGGAAAATTTTAAGTTTTAGCACAGACTTATTTATATTTGTACTGGTTACATGGACATATATTTTATTCCCCCGTTTAAACCCGTGTTACAAGAAGTTTTCCTCCCATTATTTGTTTTTTGTTCATGAGTACCTATATCAGCACTTCTACCACGCTCATTGTCTTCAGTAATACTATAAAGTAATTTATAACTGCCCGCTGCAACAGTGAAGTGTGGTATGCCCGAAAATTGCTGTTTTCAATTTTAATTTTTTGATAGTTAATGGCATCTAAATAATATCAATGATTAGGGACAATTTGTTCCAAACCTGGAAAAGTCAGGGATAAGTCAGGGATTTTTTTCATCGTAGGTTTGATAGCCACCCTGACGCTGTCCAGGGACAGCCTCCAAACAAATTTCAAACCAGCCGTACAACAGAAAAAAAAATTCTCAACTGTATTTATTTTTAAATTTAGGAGTGCCTGCTCCAAAACTTCTTCATCGAACTAAAAAAAAAAAAATCAAAGATGCATGGCGGAGCTATGAGCGTTAGAAGTGATACTTAACAGAATGTTTAATAATGCGAGTGCAAAAATATGCAAATGTGCAATGATGAAAAAAAAAACGTACCATCGAGCGCCCCACTTCTGCTCGTTGCCTTTTTCGTTACCAATCTGAGCGTAACTCTTTTCGGTACGGTCTGATGACTTCATTGCTTCGATTTAACCCTAACGACTTCAAAGACGATTCAATTTAATAAAAAAATGTGGGCAAACAAAAGAAATTGTTATGGTACGACTGATTGTCATAGCATGGCTATGCCTACATGTGTATATTATGGTTATTTTATCGGTAACATTAAAACAAATATAATTTTGTAAGAAATGATCTTCTTTAGCTGGAAATATCAATTGTAACACGCTCTACTCAATTTCATTGAAAATTTAATTTTGGCTGTCGAATTCACTGGAGACGGTAACGTTTGAAGAAACGCAGTTATTTTTCGTCTTGATAAGTAGACAGGACCTACTAAGTTATAGTGGGTTCCGAACCAATTGTTCTGTTTTTTTTTTTGTAAATGGAAGATAAATATTCGTGTAAAATTACATATCATTGTAAATTTGTATATTTGCACGAAAACAACTGTATCACTACAAAACGGTATTCGCAATAATACTGGGTCCGGATTCTTTCCCGGGCATTTATACTTTGTGTTGTCCCAGAGCCTCCAATAGTTAAAAGTTACTTGTTAACCGTTCCCTGAACATATTAACTGCGCACGTAATTAAGTATGATACAACAAAATAAAATAAGAAATACTCAGTATTATCTTGAAAAAAAACGTATTTCGTGCGTGCAAAAATAACCATAGGCATGTGTTGTACAAAGTTGCAATATATTTATTGTAGTTTTACAAACTATTTCATGGCAACTGGTTTCCAGAGGAATATTATTTAAAAGTACAGAACCCATTTTTTTTTCGAAAGTGGGTACCTGCTCGGTGCTCATACACTTAGTCAAGTCGCGGTGTGGGGATCGAACCCACGACCCACACCAGATGTGTTAGCGATCGCGGTCATCTCAGGACCCTGCGACACAGACAACAATGGCCGGGACCTTGCCACGACCTGCGGCAAGGAACTGTTTGCTCAGGTTCTCCCAAATGAGAGTACATTGCCCTACCACAGCGACAGCTCGCCTTTATTAGGTCGGGAGTGGAAGAACGTGCTCCCTGGTTGGTGTACAAATGTTTGTGTTGGTAGCATGTCAACAGAAAAAAAGCACTTCCTTGGCTTAAATTCTTATAAATAAATTTTGTTTTATGTAAAAAAAATTTGGTTCGTCGTTTGCCCTGAAACTTTATTCTAAAGCGTTTGCCATAAAGTCGATTACCCTTATAACTAAGACAAATCGCTTTAGGTAAATGACTTAAAGACAAACAAATAGGGTGAATAAATTATTTTAGGCTCAGTTAAAGTACAAGGCTACTTTAGGGAAAAAAATACTTTAGGACGAACGACGTGTATTTATTTTCGTTTGTGTACTTTAGATTAAGCATGAGGACATTTTTAATAATTTGAAAATGTGAAGTTTTTTCTTTGCTTGTCTCGTGCTTACAGGGCTCTAGGCTCATGGCGACACAACGTACGGTAATTAGGCTTGTGGTAAAATGATACAGAAATTATATTTTAAGCATGGCTGTAACTAAAAAAAATATATTAAAGGGCCCCACTTACCCAGGCACGCGATTTGATAACTGTTCAAGATATCTGAGTGGCGTCTGTTTACGAAAATCTTTTCAGAATACGCTGAAAGGGGATGAGTAATTCGGTTTCCACACTTCGTTTTCAAAATGTATATTTTTAGAAAATTGTGAATGGCTAAAAAGTCTGTTTTCATAATTATTTTTAGACATAGAAAACCCAGTACAGATTCTTGACAGCAATCAAGATACTTTTACTACACATGTTTCTTTAATTTTTCGCCATATAATGTTATGGTCACCGCTCAAATATCATACTTGCCCTACGCTCGACGAGAAGACTACGTGCCAGTTCAGAGGCGACACCGCGATAGAAGCACCAGCGAGCGTCGCGCATCCCGCCTCACCGACACAAATGCAGCCTCGCCCGGGAGGTACCCATGAACCACAAAGGGCCCTACAGACGAACGGATTCGGTCGGACGGTCAGGTGGATTTTGTCGGATCAGGCGTAATATCCGGTAGTGTGTAGCTGTGTCGCCTGACGGAAATCCTGTCGGGCGGTTGGGTGAAGTCAGGTGACCGCGCCATCCGACAGCCATCTGACCGTATCAGAGTGTCTGTGCTTGGATAAAACAGGTGACATGGTGCATGCGTTCTCATTCAGGGACCATAGTCGACTGACCACATCAGGCGCACGTTAGATCATCTGGAAGCAATACCTGATCTGGTCAGGTCGACTGTCGGGTCTACACCGTCTGATCGTCTGTGGGGCCCTTAAACCATCTACCACCCGACTACAACTCCCCCCTGCGGCGATCCGGATTAGCTTTTCGGGAGAATCTCAAGTTGACTTGATGTAAGCTTTTGAACATTCGCCATTGCTTAGCACATGCAAGTATGTAGAAGAAAACTAAAAAAAAAAAAACACGAATGACAAAAAACACAAATTAAGCAAAAAATTGCTGTTGTCAGGATTTAACGCCACACGATACTCCATATTCCTGTTTGTTGTGGAGAATCGTGTGGCTTTAAATCCTGACAGCAGCAATTTTTTTGCTTAATTTGTGTTTTTTGTCATTCGTGTTTTTTTTTTGTAGTTTTCTTCTACAGACATACATGTGCTAAGCGATGGTGTATGTCGAAAAGCTTAAATCAAGTCATGCACTCCCATTACACAAATCTTTCAAAGATAGAATCTCAAGTTGGAAACGAGGCGGCCGTTGTCTCAGAGTTCTCCTGTTTTCCCTATCCCGCCCTACCCTTGAAGGGGGGACAGGGGTTCATTAGGGGTACGTTCGCTTCAGCGAGCCCCTTCCTAGTCTTCGAGAGAGCGCTGAATCTTACCACCTGCAATTGTATGGCATCATTGACTCACCTCCCTCCTGAAGGAGGTTGAGTTTCGAAAATCTCCCCTCCCCCCTTTCAAAATTATTTTTTCTATCTTGAGTTGTATGAATCCGTTGTATCTGGTCTTTTGGAGGTTGGACTCGTTGTGGCAGATGTTGCAACCCGTGTGCGAGGAAAGGGGGTTGGGAGGGAAGGGGAGACGCATCGCGTCCCGAAGAAGGCTCCCGATGTTGTTTCTGGACTCATCAGCAAGAGCGTGGGCAGCGCTCATACTCTGTCCAGGTATCGCCTGAGTGGTAAGGCTACTGGGCGTACTCTGCACACTCTGACAGGAGGGTCTGCCTGGGGTGTTGGTTATCCCTTGCGACTCTCTGATGAGCAGGCTGCATCTTACCTTGGAGCCACGCCCCTTCGGAACCGTCGTGTGATGAGTTCGATTTTCCATGTAGGCGTAACTTCTCCATCTCACCAATCCAGCCTTCGCCCGTCTCTGATGACCTCAGCGCTGCTTCCCGGGACATGCTCGTTGTGCACAGCTTCAGAAAAAATTAAACCCCACGCGAATTACAAATTGCTCAAGATATCCGAGCTGTGTCTGTTTACGAAAAGTATGTAAAAAATACTATGATTGCAGATGAGTAGTTCTGATTACGTACTTAAGTTTTGAAACTGTATTTTTTTTTAAAAGTGAAAATTGCTAAAACGCATATTTTCCGAGTAATTTTTTAAAAATTTCTTACCCAGTACTTATTCTTAAAAACACTCAAGGGACATGCATCACACCTTTATCTTCTTTCCTCTTCCGTATTATGTTATTGTAACCGCTACAACCCGCTACAATCTTATAGTATTTTGTGGAAGAAGTGATTTAGGGAGTAAGTGCTATTTTTTAAATGGGTGTCATGGAGTGGAGTTTGGGTTTGAGAGGGAAAGAGGATAAATTTACGAAAAACTTTCAAAGTGTTCATTCCATAATTTAAGGGGCTCGCCTAGCCAAGGGTGTATTTGTTTAGTGAGGCGGAATAATAAATGCGACGCTCGCTGGTGCTTGTATCACAGTATCGTCTTTAAGCGCAATGATTTCGACTGACGCGCAGATTTCTCGTCGTGCATAGGACATTATGTAATTTGATCGGCAACCATCACATTTCAGGGTGGAAAAATGAAGTTAAAGGTGTAAAGCAAGGGCCTTAAATGCTTTCGAGAATCTGTTCCGGATGTTTCATGCCTAAAAATTATTCCAAATTCACGCGTTTCAGTCATTTTCACTTTTCTATTTGAAAAAATTACAGTTTAAAAACGAAATACAGAAAAAGAACTTCTCACCCACCCTCAGTTTTTAGTAAATGGACATATCTCTGATATCTCGAGCAGTTTTTTTAATCGCGGTATTTTTATTTGGTGCTCTGCGCACCACACGTGTGTCCGGGTAGGCGGGGGCCTTAATTATATTACAGCCAAACCTAACAGCGGTCTACCTAGAAATACCAGTCGAAACTCGTTGATATATTTCACACAAACACTTTTATAATTATTATCAGCTTAACCACGTGATTACTAGCGCGCTAAACTGTCCCGCCAACACCACGCCAACCAGTGGCGCCCCAAGATTTAGTGGGAACCTGGTCTATTAATCTGTGCGAGGCACTCATATTTCTGAGAATGGCCTTAATGCGGTTGACGAGGGGGAGGGTTATTTAATAAACCTACCTGGGGAAATTTGAAAAATAAAATATTAAAATAACATTTTTTAACCAATTTTAAACTTAAATTTCGACGATGGTTTTCTGATTTTACTTAAAATAAATTTGATATAATTTTCCTGAGAATTTACACTCCGGCTGATTTTGTAAATTCTTACGATCAAATTCCGGACGAATTTCAAAAGTTTTTCTAAAATTAAATAATTAAAACGCAATTGAAATCGTAAGGGTATTGAGCAGCACTTGAAAATACATACTAATAACAATATTTAATAATTTAATTATTTCTTTTCCCATTAATACTAACATTTTTTTCTCAGAAAACTGAGCAAAAAAAAGTAAAATAAAAAAACATTGGCTTAGTCTTTTTCGTGAATTCGACTAAGTTCCATAGTGCGATGTTGTGATTTTCTGATTCCCCTATAGTTGATGCGTTATCGTCGGGCTGGGTCGATGCAGACCGCTGCAGCTCGAGGCGTCGTATTCCGTGGTGCGCGCTGACCTCTCTGGGCCACCTGGGCCTAGTCCGTGGCATTTTCCTGGGCTTCTTTCTTTATTAGTTGGTAGAACCGACATCTCTCTGCATCTGGAAGTCTAGGTGGCCGTTGCTTCTTCGATTACTTCATTTTGGTTTGGGCATTATTCATTGCTGCTTGCGTTAAAAGATTATTGTGAACGAAATATTAGTTTGTTTTTTTTTAGAAAAAGTAAAACGTAAAGAATAAAAAAGTTATCTCGAGCAAAACGGCAAGGTACTTACGTTTCTAGCGCGCTTGAGACAACGCTAGCCGCGCCAGCCACGCGTTTGGCGTTGCCTGCCGCGCGGTTACGTCATTGCTGCGTTGACGCCAGCGTTTTCCCGTCGCCGTTAGAGCGGGGATTCCCCGATGGCTTGGTTATTGTTGGCCTCGAGGGTACGGTTTGGCCTTAGCGGGAGTTTCAAAGCATATCCGATTCACGTGTAGCTAAGATTCTGTAACGACACCTCGCGCGAAACACGAGACGTTCATCAAACTCTAGTCAAAGACGTGGAGCCACCCCTGACGCGAACAGAGCGCGAGGGACCCGGGGACCCCCCCCCCTCCCCCCTCACTGCCCGGAGCAAGCAGCACGTTCCGCCACTGGCCCGCCTAGAAGCAACCTGATGTCACAGTGCGTCCCCTCGGCCGACAACACAGCTGCGATGACGACGGACTCGGCTAACGCTCTTGAGGTCCCACCAGAGGCGCGCCTACCAACTGCAAGGATCGTGCCAGCAATTATAAATGCTGTCAATCTAGTGTGTAAACATCTTAGCTATCTTAGCTCCCGGTGTACGGCATTTGGCAGCAGTAATTTCGTGAGAAAAAAAAATGAAACGGAAGTCGATGAACGGAAACGTGACACAAATATGGCGGACCCACGTGCAGCAACGTAAACCGTGATCTATTCAATTTTCCGTAAACATTAGGGAACATACCATAACGTATTGGCATGCCAAATGAATCTTTTAAGATGGTGAAACTACCCCGGAACATATTTGGTAAACTAATATAATCTGAGTAAAAATTAATCTCAAGTTTTAAATAACTAAAAAAATTGGCACTGCAAAATATCAACGGGATCGGTAGCACATGGAACGTGGTTTTAATCGCGTCAATTAGTTTTTTTTTTACTTTTTAAAAGTATAATTATAATTCAATTATTTTTAAATAATGTTCAATCAACTCAAAACGTTTAAGGTTTGTTTGTAGCAATTATTTACAGAAGGAGTTCAGTCTTTTAAGCAAAATCATATATACAAACATTTACTTAGTGTTATAATAATTGTTTTAAATGTTATAAGGTTAATATATTAGTAATGCCAAAGAAATATAACTTCTAACGTGTGTAGAAACTTTAAACTATTAACTGTTTACAAGCTGGACAATATTTTAATAAAATTCCTAATCTTTTTATCTGAGCCGTTTCTAATAGTTTAAATTTTCCGTTTGTGCGTGTGATGGTGGCAAGCAAGGTTTGCGATTCGGGCAACGAATTCTAGCGGCTGACGCCGAAAGTAAGTGTTTGTTTCGCGTCTAGAAATGTCGGTACTTGAAAAGAAAATAATTTACTGATCAGTATATTTATTAAGCTAGACGTTATTTTAAAGAATTATACTTTAAATTTCACGCCCGAGTTTCGTATTATAAATTTATTTTCAACATAAACCAAATTAGAACACATAAATTTGCTCGTTACCGAGAATAGTTTTTTTACACATCACTGGCGACTACTGAAAGACTAGATCATAAATTTTATTTTATAAAAACATTAAGGATTAGCTGTGCCCGGTTTCACCCGGGTGGATAACAATTTTTAACAGCTAAATTTTTATTTTAAGAATAAATATAAAATATAATAAATACTACTTTAAATTTCAATTTTCATGTATATATATTTTCAAATTCAATTTTATAAAACCAATATTGTGTCGATATGATGGTAAAGATAATTAAAGAAAGTTTGGATTCAGATTCTCAGTTTATGTTCATTGGCAAGATAAATGTATGACATTAGATACTTATATAAGATGAACAGGGTTATATGAGCACCACATACCGAAACGACATTGTTATTTTTTTTATGTAACACCTTAACCATCGCAAGCCAAGATGGCAGTAAATATAGTCGTTTTTATTCGGTTTGGTTACAAGTACAAAGGATAGTCTTAATCATCTGGAATAAGTGGCTTTATAGCAGTGAAATTATTTTTTTAATCGGCTGAGTGGTTTTCGAGCTTACTTCTTACAAATAAACTCACAGGCTCTCTTTATATTATTATAGCTTACAAATTAACTGACACTTATTTAAAAAAACGAAGTAACTTTTTTTGTGCAAAGGACTTTAAAGCTTAAGGTTGTAGCAAATTGTGTGGTTTAATTGAGCAGCCGCATTACTGGCACTTTTATATATTCTCTAAGTCTGCGCTACGAATTCTTTAAATCCAGCACATTCACTTTTAAACCTTAAAATACCCTAGCTCAGGCTTCTTTGCTGCATTACCTTAAAGTCATGTAATGCCACGGTCACAATGCACTATTCCATTTCAGTATGCTTAAATCAACAACTGGTTATATGTATTCCTAATATTCCAAACATGTTCCGGTCGGGGTTATTTCTCATTCAAACTAAACAGGAAAACAAATCATTTACGCTTGCTTATTATTGGCTGTTTTTACTTCCTCAAATCATAGCTAAAAGTTTTTTTTCCGACCGCGAATGTGCATCAGCAAAAAAAAAACAAGTACATTAAAAATTTACTGTTTTGTTTCGTGTAAGTGACTGGCAATGCAGGAAAAAATTATGTGCTGTGATAGCTTAAGGGTAGTATTTAATTTAAGACCTGTTTTTATAAATACCCAAAAATAAACAATCAATTATTGTGTAAAGTATTCTCTTTTTAAACTTCTATATTAAAACTGGTATATTTGTGCTGTGCATGCATGCTATAAGATTGCAATTTTTGTCTAATGTTTAAATTTTGACTTATTTGTATACTAACTCTTAATAGATTTAATTGATTTTAAAGGTGATGTTAACTATACATATATTTTTTTATGTCCGAAGCACAATGTTGTAATATTATTCAAGGATCAAAATATTAAGTCACTTATAAATAGATATAATGATCAGACTGAATGTATTGCCAACAAAAATCTGAGCGCATGAGATGCTATACTTTACACGTTGACTGACCATAAACGAGAAATTTCTACGTAATTAAAAGCCACCAATATTTTCCCTGCTAAAGATGCAGAGGTCGACTCTTTGTATGTGAGCATGCCTTCCACAAGCGGTCGTCTTCGATTAACGACGAGTTTTAGGAAAACTCTACTTTTGAAAGTTTGCATACTTGCGTGGTAAATGTGAAAGTAAAACTAGTTGAGTTGGGCGTTGTTTAATATTTTAGGTGAAAAGTTTTTACAGCCAGTGGTGTAATATCGGAATCTGAGCATAACGGAAGTGAGTACGTAACGGAGTTTACGTGCGTAACATAACTTACGTTATAAATGTTGCTCAAAGGCATGTTTTTTTTTAAACTGAAACATGTTTACAGCCGGTTTCAGTTGGCTGCAGCAGCACATTATTTCGTATACTTTCCAATGCTTTTGTAAACGTTTACATAGTTTTGTATACGCTTTGCGTACTATTGTAAATTTCGCAACTCGTAACTCGCAACTATAAACTTTGAACTCTGAGGTTGGATCCGATGTTAGCATTGCATTCGTCACAGTTTGTAAGGATATTGCCAGAGTAGGATTACGTCTCATACTTTAGCTATCATAAACCCATAAACTCATTATTGGGTTCCATTAAAGACATGGACAGACACTATAGATATATTTTCAACGCATTATCATGCGTTTTTCAAATACAAGAGTATCCTAAACATGTAATACAGTAAACTCCCTATTATCCGCAGGCGGATGATCCGCGGTGCGGATTATTCGCGCATGCTACGAAAAAAATACATCACATATGTAAATATGTATTTTATTACAAGTGAGCAAATTTGAACTCTACTGACGAGTGTATTGTGCAGTATACAGTAAAACGCCACAGGCCTTCTCGGAACTCATGCAGTAGGCTGGCATGCGCTGCTATTTTTGTCTCTGTCGCACTTTGTTTCTAGTCATATGGTTGATCACTTTTATGTTTACATTACTGAAATGTATTGTATGTTAATTATTCAGTAAAATACTAAAAAAATTAGCATCATTTAAAATTTTGTACTGTTGATTGTAACTTTTACTGTACATAAAGGTTTAGACTTTTAAGTTGAAATTAATGTTTCCTTTTTTGTTTCCCATTTTCGCCTCTTTTGCGGATTATCCGCGATTTTCACTATCCGCGGTGGCCCTGCCACTTAATTTCGCGGATAATCGGGAGTGTACTGTATATCTCTTATCTGTGAAGTTTCACTTCTAACACGCGTGGCGGCCGAGCACTCTCTCTCTCTCTATCTCTCTCGTGGAAGTGATGGAGAGAACGACGATCGAGCCACATCGAGCCACGACCTCATCACTAACTCCTCTCGGACCTGCCCTGCCCTCGGCCACACGCGTCCCACGACCAATCACGTCACAGCAATCTGCAATCGCGAACCAGGCGGATGATTGCTTTCCATACGTTTCTTCGGCATCTCGCTGCAACATTGGCTCTGGAATCTCACCCCAAGTTGCAAAAACACACGAGGCAACAAGAACTCGTCATTTTTGTTATTATTATTTTTATTACCAGAGAATACTTGGGCAAACAGGCCGTATTTGATAAAACTCACATAACGAAGACTGTTTTTTTTTTTGACGTGACAACGTCTAATAAATCGATGAACGCCGGCTGCACGCACGAAAAAGTGTCCCGTTACGCACATAGTTCCTTTACGCTGTGTCCCGTTACGCTCATTGTACGCTTGCGCCGCATCTATCTCTCTTCCACTCGACTGTTTATAAAGTGAAGTGAAAAGTTAATGTGGTTTTCATTGCTTATTACAACAACAATTTCGGCAATAAAGGTTAATTATTCTTGCATTTTAAAAATCTGATTACTAGTATAATTTCAAGTATTTATTATTTTATTATTAAAATAAAAATTATTCAATTTTATTAATAAAGTATGCAATCATTTCATCAATGTTTTGTTAAGACGTTGTCACGTTAAACTATCGTCCGTAAACCGGCTTTACAGACAACCCATTTTTTTTAATAAGGGCCGCACACAGGGGCATTGCAGCGCAGCATCCCAGGTCCAGCCACGATCAAGCTGAGGGCATCTACGCGAGTCGCGCGCCCTACAGGCCTGGCTGCTCACCGACAGCCCCGGGCCACAAGGAGAGCGAGGTCACACTGTGAGGACGATCCTTAAGGCTCTGTGCAATGCCCCTGTGTGCGGGCTTCCCGCTGCACTCGTCTGCACTGCGAGTAGCCGCGCTTCCATTCCCAGGCGGCGAACTTACATCCGGAGGGTATCTGGTGGAGCGTTACGAAAGGTGCTTGGAACTTAATGGCGATTATGTAGGAAAATGAAGTAGATATGTACTAAACAAAAAAAAGTCCATAAATGAAACATTTTAAGTGTTTATTTTTTTATGACCAAACGTACGTTATTAAAAAAACAACCCTCGTAGCATTATTTTTAAGTTACTAAATAGCACGATAAAACCGCACAGCACAGGTAATACGCCAATGAAAGAGAGAGAATTTGAGGGTTAAGGAGAAGAAAGCTGAACTTAAGGATGCCTTCTTGGTTTCAACTATTTTTAGACAATGTTTCATCGTATACTACTGAAAATCTACTATTGATAATACATCAAGTACACACTAAGTAATTAACTGAGACTATAAAATAGTGTCTAAAGTACAATTTACAATGTAATATTCCCCCCCAAAAAATGTTAATTCAATACTAAATGTCAATCCGTTCAAGGGAAAAATATTTGAAGCAGTCGTCAACCTCATTCCGTGAAATTTCGAACCTCTATTTATGACATTGGTCTTGCATTCCATTCGAAACTCACCGCAGCTATTATGATTTAGGTTTGCAACTTTCTCACGAAATATTTCCAGTATAATTCTGGGATTGTTACTTAATGTCCCCCACGACCGATTACTGACCAATATATGCGTAGCATGTTTCCGTACGTAAATAATATCGCTACCGACTAAACGTAAAGCTTAACAAAAAAAATTGGCACATAAGTCTTCAATTAATATTAAAGCCAGATCGTAATGAAACTTCCGTAAAATACAGTAATGATGGAGCAAAATTTTGTTTGACTAACGGTACTTGGATTGTCGAAATTACAAGCAGTTAAATGGCCCGCTTTTAAATTTCAACTCCCGTAACCGATTAAAAGTTTGTTAATGTAGCTATTTCGAGTGATTGCTTTTGCGTGTGGGACGGGACTTGATTTCCATTTTAATTAGTATTTGGGATAAGAGTTTACTTATTTTACATTATATTAAATAACCAAGTTCATAATACGTGTTGGAAAAGCCACATATGCACCATTTGCTACAATATTTAACCTCATAAAGCAGAGGCATACAAAAACACCTCTGCGCTTGGATAATCTCTTGCTTCTCACTACACCCATAATATGTATATATTCGTGTGTTAAAGATCATTCGTTAATTTTATTTGCTGAAAATTCATAGGAAGTTTTACGGACATAAGTTAGGATTAAATGGAAACCATGCGCTTTATTCGGGGCTAAGGCGAAAAAGATTTCTATGCAGTTACACTAAAAGCATTAACGGCACTGCTGTACCGTCGATGTAACCACCAGGAGTCGTGATTCTTCTAAATCTAGCGTGTGTTGCGTGTGACTGGCTTCACGAAGCCGCGGGTGGTATTTTATTGATAAACAACTACGCCCATGTCGACCGCCTTTCACTGCATTATCGTTTGTAGCTCGTGGCTAGTTTTTTTTTTTTTACCCCTACGGAATAACTCTCAGCATCAAATAAACTTTAAACATCTGTTTGAATCTGTTTAGAATATATTCGCCGGTCGGGATTTGGCGCACGTCAGTTGGGTCCCAACGGCACGGCAAGGATAAGCAGCGGGTGATGAATGACTGACGGAGAAGAAACGTGGCCGACGACGCTGCCATCGCCGGCTATGGAGGAGGCGAGGGAGGGGGTTTCACGTGTTGCCCTCCGCCCTCTTCTAATAGCCTCGCGCGCGAGGGAAATTTGCCCCCGCGCTGCTCTGCTACGTGATTCGAAATTAATTAAAAGTGAAATTTAATTTCCATGTTTACAAGCGGGGGGTGGGGAGGCGAGGGGGGCGGCGCCTAATGAGGTTTGCCCAAGGAGGCGGCACGACCTTACGACGGTGCGAAGAATCGGAGCGTCCTTGTAGACTGATACCCGTGACGCGACGAGAGCGTCCGAGGAACCCTATCACTGTAGCACGAGCATCAGAGTGCGAGGTGACTGGGAAATCTTCGGGTTTGCAACCAAGCAAGCTGAACCTGAGTCAACGCAATGTTTCCAACAAGCTTGTGCCGGGTGTAATTATTATTTTTTTGTTAAATCGGAAAACTTACTGTCCGTTCTTTATTTTTTTGGCAAGTGCCACTCCTAATCCAGCCGGTTACTGCTACCCACCTACCCCTGCTGCCACGCATGTTAACCCAAATCGAATTCATCGCTCTTTTTTTTCCATCCCAACATGGGAGTTATCAATATGGACATTTTTGTCCAGTAAAATACTGTTCTCCCCAAACGCAGGCATTCACATTTTTCCTTCGCCATCCCCTTCTTTATCCAAAAAATATATATATTTTAACAGTAAGCATTTATGTCACACGTCTCTCGGATATCCGAGGTTTTGCCTGTCAGTAATAACGAAGACGTCGTTATCCTAGTATATCAATCATCTCCAGTTTACGCCAGACATAAGCTAATGGCGTACTACGATTTCTAATGTTTTACTTTTTTTGTACATGTTTCACATGTCCTCGTGTGAGTTTTTTTTTTCAAACAGAAGTAACAAACTGTATTACGTATTTTATTCTATACTCACCTTTATCTACTTTCATAAACAGTGGTAGATAGCCGAACACGCGTGTGATGAAAGTTATTTAGAAGTTGTGAAGAAATTACGGCGCTGAATATTTTATGTCCTAGAAACTCATACCAGTGGCGAGCTAGTGCAGCGTTGCTATGAGTTCTTCACTACTTACACGTTCGCAAAAATGAGTAGTTTTACCTTTCGATACGAGGTTTTACCACGGCCAATAATAACGCCTCGTCCATTCGCAAATAATTATAAAGATCGTTCGCGACAAGCTTTTTTTTTTAAACAAGTTGATAATTTTAAAACTTTTGGCTGTCCGCGACTATTTTTCGGACCACAATTTCCGTTTTTTTTTTAAACTATTTTTATTTAGAAGAAAGAAACCGGCAGCCAACCCGATTCCTTCTCTCTCTTAGAAAGTACAGGAGGTATGTGAAATTCCTCTCCGAGCGGAGGCAGATACAGCACTGACCAATGATCTCACATTATCTCTTGGATTGTCTCGTGCGAGGATCGGTCCGGTGGCGTGCAGGCGGCTTAAAGACCCCTTTTTGTTCATGCGTTCCGTTCTCTTTTTATTCGCGGAGGGGCTTTATTTCCAAACTCTACGTTTTGCAAACCGGAACGCTCGTAGTTACGATGCACAGCGTTTGAACGTGTTGCATTGTGCTTTTGATTCAAAGGGCTGTGAAGGGTCCAAGGTCACTGGATGTCGGCGCTAAAACGAGTGACAATTTTTTTTTTGTTGAAAGTTTCATCGACGAGATAAAATTGATGCCGTGTGTTTGGAATGCGGCCTCTGAAGAGCGTTAAAACAGGGAACTCAGGAAGCAGCAGTGGTTGGTATAATTGCGTTGGAAATACTACCACCACAGCTGCCAATGGCGTTTGCGCGTGCAAACCCGTGAATACTAGGAAGGACCCGCGTGCTGATCGGACGCCTCGTCGCTCATACGCGCTTCGCATTGAACTGCAACTCTCATCGACGGACATGAAGAGGCGACCCGATCATTTAGTTAAATGGTAATGAGTTTAAAATGCGCTGAATAGCCATTTTGGCAGTTAAATGGTATGCGATGAAATTCAATGCCTAACGTGATGGAAACACGTGCTTTACCCAATGCATAAATAAAAAACCTCCACTGACTAAATTTGAAAATGGTATGTCATGCAAATGAAATATTACAAAATCTTTAATTTATTATTTTTACAACAAAGTATATTACATTATTCTGCATATATTTTGCGTGTATCTGTCAAAGTAAAATTGTTAGCATTGTGAGGACAGGTTCAGAAGAAGCACAAAATGGAAGGAAGGGTTGGAATAATAATGTGTAGTTATGCTTATATAAGTCATCACAACTAACTGCAACGAAAACGTAATTTCTGCGCGGACACTTCCTTCGCCAAATAAGCGGAGCTAACTTTACAGAGCATCAGCGAGTAAACCAAAGTCATTTATTTGTCAAAAATGTCGGAAAAACAAATTTCGGTGAAGTGTCTGTGAAATGACGTTTAGGTTAAATGACGTTCAGATTATGGCACTAGGTCTCCTTCCTGGCGTTAAACTGCCTTTGCGAGAACTGAGACATTTCCCCAGCGAGATGAAATTTCATGTTTTCTGTAAAATTACTGTTGGTCAAAAGTAGGAAAATTTTTTGACGTGACAACAGTTAATAAATCGATGAACGCCGGCTGCACGCACGAAAAAGTGTCCCGTTACGCACATTGTTCCGTTATGCTGTGTCCCGTTACGCGAATTGTTCCGTTACGCTGTGTCCCGTTACGCGCATTGTTCCGTTACACTGTGTCCCGTTACGCGCATTGTCCCGTTACGCTGTGTCCCGTTACGCGCATTGTTCCGTTACGCTGTGTCCCGTTACGCTCATTGTACGCTTGCGCCGCATCTATCTCTCTTCCACTCGACTGTTTATAAAGTGAAGTGAAAAGTTAATGTGGTTTTCATTGCTTATTACAACAACAATTTCGGCAATAAAGGTTAATTATTCTTGCATTTTAAAAATCTGATTACTAGAATAATTTCAAGTATTTATTCTTTTATTATTAAAATAAAAATGATTCAATTTTATTCATAAAGTATGCAATCATTTCATCAATGTTTTTTTATGACGTCACGTTAAACTATCGTCCGTAAACCGACTTTACAGACAACCCCCCCCTTTTTTTTTTCTTTAGGTCCACTTTCAGCATTGTAAGAAATCACAGAAACATTACAGACTTCTCAACGAAGAATTCACTTCAAATAAATGAACAGTTATTCGTAATAAATATAACCGGATTTTCATAGAAAATAACGCCATATCCCTACTCCAGAATCATGTGATTCGTTGCAAATAGGTAAAAACACGCGTGGAAGAAAGAACAATGCTCTAGGTTTAAAATTAATTAGTATTTGAAGGATTTTTTTTATGAAACAAGGTTATTCTTGTGGACTGATGTTCAAAGTGAGATAACCATAGATTTACGATCCATTAATAATTTGTTACCAGAGTACTTAGTAACTTTAGGGTGGGAAGTTTTAACAGTGTGTCGTTTAAAATGACTACTGCCTGTCGGTCTGCTACCACTTTTCAGACACGAATGCCTCAATCGCCCTTCTTCACGCCGCGCGGAGACGGATCGAGAGGCATGGCACGGTCGATCCATCGCAGGCAGGAGAAAGCGAGATCATCGATTGGTCGCACATCGCGAACGAGCGTCTCGATTAATCACGAGGCGGAATGAGAAGCAACTGCTTCATCCTTTTGCGAGTTTCATTACTTTTCCAATCAGGCTCGCCGGACGAGAACAAACGGCGTTGCTGGAACGCTTTGACCTCGAAAAGTCTTGACCTGTTATCAACTTCGGATTTTTTTGGCAAATTAATGATACTCCCAAATTAAAAAAAAAAGCTTTTGAGAAGAGTATTGCGCATTTCGTGTTTTCTGATTTCTTCTTGTTCTATTGTTAGATTGTATCACTGTTTCAGGAGCGATCAGAGTATGTTAAAAATAACCTTGCCATATCACTCAACTAACATGAATTTGCATTTGGCCAAGTATTACTAACTCGGTTTTTCAAACCCTATTCCATAACCCATTAAGATGGCTTTCTGCATAGTGTGTAATCAAAAATGTCAAACTCAACATTGACGAATACTAACAGTACCAGAAGGGTCAGTATCATCACCGCAGGTTAAAAGTAATACAAGCCTTGGTTAAAGTGTGGCAATAAATCGAGAAAAATCGAATAAACATACAACAACGAAAAATAATAAACATCGATTTACTTGAAATTTTGCCCCTCTCCCCCTCCTAGTGCCAATCACATCCCTATATATATATATATATATATATATATATATATATATATATACATACATATGCATATGTATATTCGAAGAAATCCGAATGGAGAATTTCAAATTAATTTCTTAATTATGCATCCAGTTAATTTTTTTATTAATGAAATATTTATTATTTGATTTTAATTTATTTTGGTATAATATGAAAACAATTATGGAAATCTGAGTTTTTCATGGTTCGAGTAAGTTTAATTATTAGATCACTGAGTGATATCCCAAAACTGAAAAACAAACTTCAAAGATTTAGTGCCAACTGTTGATTCAAAAGTGTAAAACACACGATTATATTCTCTCAGTTCCTGCTAGGCTTGGAATACCATATTGCCTTTAAGTTTATTTAATTTAAAAACCCATTAAATCAAAACTTTTATTTGATTTAAATATAGGCTACTTATATAATAATTAACAATAGTTATGTTACGCATTTAATTCGAACAACGAACAACATACAAACTACCCCCTGAAGGCTGGGTTACAAACGAAGAATTTGATATTACATTTTCGTATCATAACTATTAATCAAGGAATTCCCACGTAGATTGCATTTTTAGTTTGGTCACAAATTTTATCACCAGTTATTTACTACACTCTTTTTTTTCAAACTGATAAAACTGATTCGTGGTTCACGAATACTCGCGGGACAATTTTACCACTATATTAGATAATATTTTATACATATCTGTTAAGAAAATTCGAGGCGAAATATAATAAGCAAAAGCGCTGTAGTGATCAATTCGCAGAAAAAGCCGCCATGTAATGGTAACGACAAGAAAATTGAAATGACCAACAATACGTTTCTCGGACCGAGATCACAAGGCTACGGTTAGAGTATATGCGTGTTCTACGAAAATGAATTCGTCGGGGTAGCTCATATTTGCTCGTCAGAACATAGTGGTTCCATTGCAGGCGTGTTCTGACATCATTTTGCTTCTCTCCACCAGCGAAGTTGGAGCCCATAGACGATGCGTATTTCCTCGAAAGTCCGATATTTAATTATTTGTTAAAGTGTATGAAAAAAAACCGACTATGTAAACGGATTTTTGGCTGCAAGAAACGACAAAGGAGAGTATGTGATGCTCTTTCAAGAGCTATGAAGTCAATCAATAAAGTTTTATGAGTATTTCGGAATGAGACCTACAAAGTTCAAAACAAAATTTTTTTTCTTGCACATATGCACAAACACTTGTTTTCAAATACAAGAATAATTAATTTTTCTCATCAGAACCTCTTTTCGTCAGAAAACGCTACCAACTGTGACCGTAGCCTGAAGCGCTCTTCATCCCATGACTGGAGTCTGCTGTGTCTGTATCACGTCTCCGCCCTACTCTGTTCTATCCCCGGTTGTAAATACTTTAAATTCCTCCCGTGATTCCTCCAAACGCCCTTCAAAATACCCCATAAATTCACAACACCTGAGATGCAACTAAAAACACCTGGAACATTCTTCGCAAGTCTGTAAATCTACAGGCGGCAATCGAAATACATGTAGGTAGGTGACACTTCAGTTTTTTTTATTATTTTCGCGCCTTAGTCTTCCCTAGCGATGACATCAAGATAGCTCAAGCAGAAACTGTCTACCCGTTTTATCGTTGCTCCGAAAATCTTACAGTTTCTACCGCATACCGCATACCGCATACCGCAATGCCGTGTCTGTGACTTCATGAAATTTGTTTTTCATCATGAGAACCCAATGTCTTGTTTGCCACGACTACTACAGGTAAAGATAAATATATTTAATAAATCATATTTGTAACTATTTATTTAGTCGTGAAACATAAAAAATAAACCTCCATATCGTGACCTTACAAACGGTAAAACTGTATCTGTTCTCGAGCGGCGCTCCTTTGCCTCGAAGGAGCACTTTGTGTGAGTAGAAGGAAAAAGAGGCGGCGAGCGCAGGGTACAGGAAGAGATGCGGGGTGCAGGTAATGACCCAGTCCGCCATATTTATGTCTAGAACTCTCCGCCATTATGTTTTCTAAAACTTTACACCATCTTGGAATCTAGAGCCCCACTCCCAAACGTTGCACTTTTCGTTACGGCATTTTGAATTCCGTCATCTTGGATCATAGAACTTTCCGCAATTTTGGATTATGACTTCATGTCCGCCATATTGAAAATCCGTAATCATCCAAAAAAAATCGGGAATATTTTAAAATTCATAAAAAATTATTACATTACAATTTTGATAAAATTTTATTTAAAAAAAGGAACTTACATCGTGGAGCTGCAATGAATGGCGAGAAGCCTCAGGTTTGCGACTAGCCTGAACGAGTTTGTTCCTGGCGCAACTCGCAGCTAATGCGGTAATGTTTCTCCGAGTGCGAATAGAGCCAGCATGAATATAAAAGGCGTGCAGCGGTTCGGGGATTCAGTTGTCGACCGACCTGCAGGAAGCTGTTTTAGTTCCATCCAGCCAACGTGTACGTGAACAAAAAACCTAGCTTCAGTAGTGTCGAGTACAGCTACTGGGATGCAGGATATTCACGGACATGATATACGGAAGACTACGATGGAGGCGCTCAGCACTGGCGGTTTTCGCTTTTCGCACTTTCGTGTGTCATATGAACCGTCTAAGCAGCTACTAGATTGAAGTAGCTTTGCTTCTGGGTTGTAGCCGTGTCCTTGGCGAATAATTCACCGACGTTTCGGTCGACATTGCAGTCGCCATCATCGGGGAGCAATTACCTACTGTAGGTACCTCAGTAAATAACTGCTCCCCGATGGATAGCGACTGCAATGTCGACCGAAACGTCGGTGAATTGTTCGCCAAGGACACGGCTACAACTCAGAAGCCAAGCTTTCTTCAGACAACGGCCGTGAAAGCCTGTGAACATTATCAGCGAATAGATTGCTGCGAACCTGAAAACTGCACCGTCCATCACACGAGGCCGCATACGGTTCTTCCGGCCAGCATCGAAGAAGTAGTCGTCTTGTCTGAACGTACAAACAATAAACTGTACAGGTCAAGACTTGTTGCAGCCTGTTGTGGACTGCAATGCATCTGCGCAGACGCCCAAACGACATACGTCTCGTCGTTTCTCCAGCAATGTTCCTGTCTCAACAAGCAGCGAAGCAAAGTCGTGTCGCTGTCGTGGTCACAGACATCGTCGTCCATGTCTCTTCGAAGTTGTCGCCGCCGAGAGTATTGCTGAAGATGACCAGTCGGATACCCGGGTTCCTGTGCCCGAGACAAGCAAATCAGTTGGAACTGGAGTCGACGAGGCAGTCCCTGCAGCATTAAAGATTTTGCTTTCAAAATTGCTTAGTGTCCTAACCTAATATATATTTGTGACGTGGGTATATTTTAAATATGAATTCGTGAAATTTTATCTATGTATATTATTTCTAGAGTTTTAGGTTCCTGCATTTTAACCCAATAAATATTTTATGAAACAAAAAAGGGTCGTAGTTTTGACACACATATCGGAGCAACCGTGGATATATAAGTGAGGCCCTCTGGCTCTGATGTAGTACGGATCGGCTAGTATCACCAGTCTGGTACATAAGTCACGTAATCACCGATTACTGTGAACTCGATGGCGTCTTTTCCATCATTTATGACGACTTTATTGGAAAACCTATCATCAGCAGTGCAGATCCTGATAGGAGCGACGCCGACGGGCGCAGATATCCCAGTGGATATCGTCGTCGGAGACCCTGATGGGAGCGATGCCGACCACGACGCAGTCGGTGGAAAGTTTACCATCGACATCGGAGCTCTCGCCAGCGACGATGCAGATCCCGACAACCTCGGAGACTTCAATGAACAATGGACATTCATTGACACGTTCAACGTGCCAGTGCATGTACTGTGGTACGTCTTTCACCACAACTTCAAGTGCTCGTCGGCATGCAAGAAGCAGATGCCCGAATATTGCACTGCAAATAACAAGGTTTCAGTGTGAAATGTGTAATAAACAATTTGGACATCATTATCAATTGAAAAGACATCTTATAGCTTGCAGTAGGTCTTTGACCTTGTCTCAGGAGACGTATAACTGTGATTAATGCGATAAGGTATTTTTACATTAGTGCAACGTTTGGGAGTGGGGCTCTCGATTCCAAGACGGCGTAAAGTTTTTAAAAAAAATTGTGAAAATATCTGAAATCCAAGATGGCGGTCTGGGTCAAAGTTCAAGGTCATACAATATGGCGGCCGTGACGTCACAACACAACATGACAGCCATAACGTCGCATTCCAAGATGGTGGACGGGGTCATTGAACTGCACCCCGCACCCCACCCTGGACCCTGCGTCCGTCGCCCCCTTTCTTTACTATCCTGTGAGCTCAATTGTACAAAAAAAATCTGTTTACCTAACGGTATCTCTACATTCATGAAATTTGACGTTCAGTAAGCGTAAATTGTAAGACCTTCAACATAGTTATAATGGACATTGTTGCATCTTAAGGGACTCCCCCCCCCCCCGCCTACCCGCGAACAACTACGGCGTTCAGACCTCCAGGGGGAAAAAACACGCGATTTAATAACTGCTCAAGATATCCAAGTGGCGTCTGTTTACGAAGTGCATTTAAGGATAGTACGCTGAGGGCGGATGTGTAGTTTCGTTTCCGGATTTCGTTTTCAAACTGAATATTTAAGATTAACCTTTTCGGTCTATTCATCAACTCAAGTGGACAATTAATAACTTAATGAAACATGGATTTACTGAACTTTGAATGTGTGGGTCGTGGTGTAGCCTAAATTCTAGTTCACATTATTCTTTAGGGTTATCAAAAAAGTTATATTAAGTTGTATAATGATATAAAAATTACATAGTTATAAGTATTATAAATAGAGATTAAGATAATTACCACATAAAATATCAAATAAATGGTTGGTTTTAAAAAAATATATAATGCTATCTTAGAAAATGATAATGAGTGACTAAAAAGGTTAAAACGCGTGTTTTCAGAATAATTTTTTAGACATGAAACTCCCTTGTAGGGACTCTTGAAAACTTTCGAGAGACTTGCATGATGCCTTTAACTTGTTTTCTCCGTCATATAATTTAATGGTTGCCACTCAAATCTCATAGATGTCGTATGCACGAGGAGGAGACTGCGCTCCAGTTCAGAGGCTTTACAGCGCTGGAAGCACCGGCGGGCGTCGCACTTATGCGGGCTTAAGGGCTCCGCCTACCCGGGGACACACACGGTGCGCAGAGATTCAGGAAAAACAACGCGATTTCAAAACTACTCAACACATCCGAGTGGGGTCCGCTTACGAAAAGCATTTAAGAGTTCGCCGAGGCCGAAAAATACTTTTGATTTCGGGTTCAGTTTTTAAACTGTATTTTTAGAAGAGTTTGCTGAAACGCATGTTTTCAGAGTAAATTTTAGGCGTAAAACAACCGGTGCAGATTCTTTAAAGCACCTAAGGGACTTGCATTACACCTGTGTCTTCATTTATCCGCCATATAATGTTACGGTCACCGCTCAAATTTTCAGAGTTATCCTGTGACGACGAGAAGACTGCGCGCCAGTTCAGAGGTGACACCGCGCTAGAAGCACCGGCGAGCGTCGCTCTTATCATCCCGCCTCACCGACACACATGCACCCCTGAGGAGGCGGGGCCCCTTAAGAGGCCACTCCAGTGTTTCAGGGGCACTACGCAACCCGCGTTAACCTCATAAGATTCAATGCTATTTTCATTTTGCTTATGACTTATTAACTAATATAGATTTTGAAATGATGCTTGCTTGATATATAAGACAATGATGCTCTTATCAAAGCACCTTTCTTCAAAAAACGTGCATAAATTATGGTTCAAACCTAGACAATACACTTATGCATATCAGTAAAGATTAGTATAAAACCATAATTTACGCACGTTTTTGAAGAAAGGGGCTTTGATAAGAGCATCGTTGTCTTACATATCAAGCAAGCATCATTTCGAGATCTAAATTAGTTAATTAGTTATAAGCAAAATGAAAATAGCATTGAATCTTATGAGGTTGACGCGGGTTGCGTAGTGGCCCTGAAACACTGGAGTGGCCTCTTAATTCGTGGGACTGCCGCCGTGACCTTGAACCCCGCGGAGCCCTCGCACGGGGAGACGGTACCGCCGGGACGTCTAGCCCCGCCTCGCCAGACGGGCAGCGCGCAAGGGGACGCCGGGTGCGCCGCTGGCTTGGGAGGGGGCCAGGGGGAGGGGGGTGGTTACGCAACCCTCGTTGCGAAGAGGGCACTACGTTCCCCCCCCCCACCCACCCCTCCACCCCGAGGTCAGGGCGCCCGCTGATCGATAGGGCGTCGCGGGGCGCTGACCCCCCCACATCCCCCCCCCTCCCTGCCTTGTCCGGGGAGGCGCTGCTCATCTTACCCGCTAGCACTTAGGAGGAGAGGAATCACGAATTGTCTCGCACTGGCTTGTCTGAATGCGTGCAATCAATTAAACCAGACCACGAGGGGGTCCGAAATTTCGCTTCGGGTCCCGGCCAAACCTGTGCCCATATCGAACTAATGCAATTAAATGTCATTGGTTCTTTTTTTTTTTTACGGCAATTTCAAAAAAAGGATGTTTCACTACTAAAGCATTTTATATTATGTTCTATTTTGAACATTTTGCAGCTAGATATTAGAATGCTATTCATTAAAATATAGGCAATTATTCACAATAAACATTTTTTTTTACTAATTCTGTTACGGTAAATTACTATAAATTAATTGTCTTTGTTTCCACAGCTGGAACATACATACGATTTAACTTCTATAGTCATTAATGTAGAATATTTCTTCGTAAGAATGTGAAATTACGAAATTAAAAATTTAACATAACGTGTGAAGCCAAGCTTTAAGAAGATTAGTCATCACCTTAAGTGAATTATTGTAATTTTTTTTCCTATTTTACTTAAATTTTGAATTCAGACTATTTTATTTAGTTCATAATAAGGCATAAATAAAATCTTCCCGAACATTTTGACGCATTTTCATGGGAGAGGCTTCTGTTGACACCATGCCTGCACCGTGTCCGAATATTAAGGATGCGCCTTTTACCGATGTAGACCTTCCCAAATAAGTAAGAAGTTTAGTGACACAGAAAATATACATAAAATGGCACCAAGTATGTGAGGCTACCCTTAATACAATGTGAATCATTACACGCTCTAGCCATATCAGATCTTTCATGTGACACGTAAGGAAACGAGACCTTATTTACAAAAAAAGAAATAGAAGTACAAGATACCTTCGCAAAGATTCCATTATTTTTTAAGGTCACATTCATTGAGAAACTAGCCGTGAAAGGATATCCGAATTCTTTCCTGCTGACACAACCTGGCGAATCAACAAAGAAATGAGAAACACTTTTACGGCAGACATTTGTTTGCGTTTGTAAATTTTTCATGCTCTGTTTTTTAAGGAAATTTTTCACTTACACACGTAACAGTTAACTATTTCACAGTTATAGGACTGAAGGGTGTTGAAAGCAGTTGGCTGTGTAAGTTGGTTGTAGTTCTACACACGAACTTCTTCAAAGAGATTCGTCCTTTCCTGAAAGTCTCCATCAATGATTCTGAAAGGATCCTTACAGTTATTCGGAAGGTAAAAAAAAACTTGACATCCTTTGCAATGTATTTGTCAAGGATCGTTTAGACTACGGTTTGCTTTTCCAACCAACTGCTAGCTAGGGTGGCTTTCAACTCCAGAGCAGGGACCCACTCCTGGTGTTGACACGTTATCGTAGAATGTGCCTCTCCTCCCCCCTCAGTACACACACTCCTGCGCCACTGACGTGCTAATCTCGTTGCAGAGTAAGTCCCGCCTCTCTCTCGTGACAGCCCCCATGCAGCGCATGAACTGCAGTACCAGGGCGTAGTCCATTTGGTGAGCACTGTAGGACCCGTTGAGCCAGCTTTTTAGTCACTGTGCGCTAAATTCATCCTTGAAAAAATAAATACTTTTGAAGTCGTTGTATATCTACTTCAATTTTTAAGTACCTACTATATTTGAATTTTTTTTTTCAACTTCATGAAATTTTTTTTTGCCTGTTATTACATACAAATTTGAAAAATAAAAATATATTTTTTTTAATAATTTGCATGTGCTGAAACAACTTGACCAAATGAAGAACGCAACATGTATTGGCGTGGTGTGCTTGCTGCATGCAAGAAATCTCATATTTTTGTGAAATATACTTGAATTTGTTATTGAAAAAAGAATCGACGTGTAGTTTCGCTCGTGAGGCAGGGTCTGCATGGATGGAATGGAGCTGGCGCTCATATAGCAGCCAGTTGGCCTGCCTGTCGCTCCGGCCAGCTGGGAGAATGCATGAGGTGAGCTGGGATGAGGTTTGGAGCAGCGACGGAATGAATCGGGAGTACCCTGAGAAAACCCACAGGCCACGGCAACATCCGCCACGTTTCCCACTCGCGGTTTAGACCCTGCCGGTATTCGAACCGCGGTCGCATTGGTGGGAGGCGAGGGTCTTAACCACCGCGAATTTGAATTTGATTTTAATTGCGTGAGATATCGCGAGCACGTAAGATGAAACAACATTCATGTGCCTGTCTTCAGCTAGATACATAAAATGTTACGAACCCCAAACATAAACAAGCGGGCTGCTTTACCACATACTAAAAAAAATTCTCCCAAGTTTATCTTATAGTTTTTATACACTATTGATTTTTCATTGCATTACCCTATTTATTGATTTACACAATACATTTATCGTATTAAAAATAAAGCTTGAGAAAATTATTCTCATGTTTTTCAAATTTGCAGTTTTTTTAGCGACTACTAGGGAGGGGGGATACGAATATGCTTTATCACAGTGACCACTTTTTACTAGTTTTTTATTTACTCCTTGCATTCAGTCTGTCATCAAAGCATATATTAAGCTGAACGACAATAAACTTTGAACCTGAATGCTGGCGACCGAAAATAACTCGAGTTTTTTTTGAAAAAGAAAGAGAGAAACCAAGTGTTTTCCGAACCTCTGGATAAATAAGAAAATAAATAAAGGATTCCTTTGGGAACCACTTCCTAAGAAATAATTTGTAATACTACAAGCAAAATATAATTTAACTTAGTATGACACATGGTTGTGGTCATTTTTTGAGTCTATGTTTCATTCAATCATATTTTATTAAACCACGGGGGAAAATAATCGCATATTCGATCATTGTACTTTATTTTGTTTTGTTATTTTTTAATTAATGTGTTCAGTTAATATCTAGTGGAAAGCTATTCAGGGAAGTTTAACAAATAACTCTAACAATTGTAAGTACTAGGACAACACAAAGCATAAATGCCCGGGTACGAATCATTCCCAGTATTACTGCGAACACTATTTTGCAGAGATACCATTGTTTTCATGTAATTGTACAAATTTAAAAAAATCTGTAATGTTACATGAATATTTCTGTTTCATTTACAAAAAATAAAAAATAAAACACAGTATGGGTTAGGAAGGGTTAAGTGAGGGGAGATAGCGGTTTCACTGCTTATCACGTCCATCTGCAGGACATTGTTTCACCAGAATTTTAAATTTCCTGCCGGTCTTTTAATTTTTTTTTTGCGACCACATCTTTCGCCTGGCCACCATTTCCACCGGAACAATGGCTCGACCGCAGCGAACTTTTTTAATTGGATCGCGGTCTTAACTTTAATTAAAATTTCTAGATGCAATGTCATGATTCATTGGACCTCTTTTTTTTTTTTAAGGAATCGAATATTAACCGTATCGCACCGTTCTGTATTGAAAATATCTGGCTCCAACTCGTTATCATCGGTTAACAGTAAAATACATTTGCGTTCCAGGTAATCCGAACACTCATGAATATTTTCTAGTAGCCTAAATGTTCTCTCTGGGTCAAGAAAGCATCAAGACAATAATTTAAAAAAAAACATATCTAAGTGTCTCTGTGTTATTTTTGAATAGTAACACATTAAATAATATTCTTGTTAGAACATAAAGACACCGAATTCAGATATAACGTTAAAATAATTTAACTATGCTATTGATTTGAAAATTTAAAAAAATATATTTAAGATAACAACTGCGTGATTTATTTAGTCATTGTTTTATTCTGATATCTTATACCGTTCCGAAAGTATACTGCTTGTGGCTACTGTTGGCACGAAGTCCCTCCCCCCCAACCCCCTTAAGGGATTGATGATGTTAAACCAACAATTCCCTCCCCAATACTTATCAAGGAGAGTAAAATTGATTGTGTCCAACAAGGTGGTCAAAAGTTCCTTACAAAGGAACTATTTAAAAATGGATTTATCAAAATTGAGTTTTAATGCAAATATACAACTAAAATATTAAGCGACATATTGCACATTCGGGGCAATTAGTGTCAATTGATAAACATTTTTAAATTTTGTGTTTAATTTTATTCTTATCCTGCTTCAATAGTTGGAAATTCCCTTCCCCTCACCCAATTTTTCTCAATGGCGCAATTTGTGTCATACACCCAGGGACGTAACTAGAGAGGGAAGACGAGGCTTGTTCCCTGGGCTTCACATTTGGAAAAGGGGGGCGGGGCGCTAAACTCTGGCAGAGTAAATTTTACAATAGATATTTACTTGACTTTCGTAGTTTTACAACACGAAACAAATTTGGAGAGCAGATTAACTGATATATGTGTATTGAAATATACGTATATGTATATCGTCAAATATAAAAAAAAACTGGTATTTTTCACGTAATATGCAACTTTTGGTTTATTAAAAATGAAATGACTGCAAATAAATATATTTATTTACCATCTAATTTGAATATATTTAATTTATGTTAAAAACTTTTTATTTTAATGGAAAATGGAAAATGTAATGTTTTTTCTGATAAATAAAATCACAGATAATAACTGGCTATAATTTTCGTAAATGTTTATTTCATTCAAAATTTCACCTGATTATGTAATTTAACTGCTTAAACAGTTGATTTCTGTAATATATCGTTTAATTTTAATAATATTAAAATGTAAAATAATATTTCTAGCTGGTATCAAACCAGAACCCGCACACTATCAGCCCCTGAATGTTACCACTACACCACGCAGCTGACAACAATTGAAGGAAAAAATATCGGTTAGATATTATCTTTGTAGGTTTAAACTTTAACTGACAGTTGCGGCTAAGTTACAATTTATTGTTATGTATTCAGACCCTACAATACTTCTAAATAATTTAAAATACCTAAACTTTACCCGTCGTTTTAAACGAAACAGTATATTTTATATACCTACTGTTATATGAAACTCCCATTTAATCCAATGTTAGCGCCATTAGTTCGCAGGCCGCCACGATCTTCACTAAGCTGACCGAGTATGAAGGGAGGTTGCCAGACCTACCTACATATATGACCGTGGTTATGAATTATCTTGAAGAAATCGACTGTAAACGGTTTTTCTATGTTCGAAAGGAGGCACTATGTATCTATCAGTCTCGCATAGTAGTCTTAATAATAATAATAATACATGCTTTGATTATTGTCTTTTCCAGGATGCTCGATACAATTTCAGAATGCTGAAAGTTTTTTTTTAAGTTCTTCTTTATTTTACGGACTATATTATACCTGATAATTTCTCTTCGGTTATTACAGAAACGATCGGGTGGTAACACATTACCATAAAACCACATTAAACAAACACTGATAATAAATAATAATTTGTGTTTTTGGCTATTACTTATTATTTAATCCATAGACTGTATTACATCATAAACAAAAAGTATTAACGCTTTCTATGAATCTAAAAAAATAACTAGCTAGCTATACTAGCGGTTTCTATCGTGTTGATTTTAAACACTGCGTGGTTACTTATCGGGATGTTTGAGTTGCCACCCGCCGCGCGTGAGTGCTGGGGTGGGGGGAGGCGTGGTCTGTAAACCTGCCAGCAGTGTTTCTCCCAGCTGTCGCCACGCCCATTGGCCCACGCCCTCTTGCAAAACAACGGAGCGTCGTTCGCACGATGTTGCCTGCGCGCGCTCGGATGTCTCGACGCCGTGGTGTTTACAGTTTCTCGGTTTCCTTCACCGCAGATTTCGTTTGGAGAATGCTCTTGGCGCATTCCCCCCCCCCCCTATTTTTTTTTTTCATCTTGGAGCAAACTATAAAAGAAATGCTAAGAAGAACATAGAATTGGCTCCAATATTGTATTTCGATATATATGTATGTGAATGTTCGTTCGTTCAAAGTCATAAATATCCGAAAGGTCTTCACCGATTGCTTTGAAATTCTGACAGAACGTTGAATTCGAATACGTGCGTGTTTTTATACACCTATGTCACGTCTGTAACAGTTAAAAAGATAGATAAAAACATATATTTGTAGTATTTTCATTGCTGTAAAGTGACATATAAAGTGATATATAGGAATCGGTATATAGAGAAGAGATAGAGAGATATAGAGGAAGATATAGATATAGAGAGATAGAAAGATGTATATAAGTAGTCTAAACATATAGAGAGATGGAGATATAAATAGAGAGATAGTTATAGAGAGATTTAGAGAGAGGTAGAGAGATAATTCATATGTGTATCAACTTCAAACAAATTACAGTACACTCCCTATTTAACGCGGTTGTCGGGGGACATAACTTTTACCCGCGTTGTTGCATAACCGCGATGTTTCGATGTGACCAAGGTCAAAACACCGCCTGTGTTCTAATAGGTCGGCAAGCACGCACAGAATAGACGGCCCGCCATTGTGCGAACTTTGCATCCGCAGTTTTCACTAAACGCGGGTGAAAAAAAAATAATAAATTTTAAAGATAAATATTAAATGTTGAATTTTATTTTTTATTTTTCCGCACGCCGCGCACAGTTTGTCGCACGGCCTACGAGCGCGCCACACGCCGCCATACACACGTGCGGCACACAAGCTGCTGCCAGTCTCGTGGTGTCAGCCACAGTATCTGCTTCGTCTGAGTGTCCGTAACAAAGTAAGTGCAGTGTGTGCGGTTACACACGATTCTGTGGTCAAAGTCTTCTAAATAGAAAGGCCATAGTAATACTTCAAACCGAATATGAATCGCAAAGTACCGAGTTTGATTGACAAAATAAAAATTCTAGATTTACGTACTTACAGATAGCGTGTCTTTTGCAGAAGTATGCAGCAGATACGTGAAAAACGATTCTAGCATTCGTACAATATAAAATAAAGAATCGTCTATCGTGTAAAGTGGTTAGTTAAACTTTGTTATCCATGCTTACAGTAAATTATAAATGGTCACATGTGGGATACAAAAATTGCGCCAAAATAATTTTAGCGCAATAAGTGGCGCCGTATTAAAAAGTCTGTTAAACGTTGTCTTTACTTATTCCATCAAACGCTGTGTCGAGTTGCTGAGTGTGTGTGGCTCGGATCGGCAAGTGTTATATTCCCCAGCCTCTGGTTAAAGGTCGGGAGGCCGCTACACATAAACATTTCCGGGGCTTGTTTACTACCTCACGGCAAAAGTGGTACAGTATGGTTCACGTAAGTATTGGACCACTGGGAATTCCTCGGCAAAGATTAAAAATACGCTAGCTGATTTACTTTACTATTTAATGTTAAAACATTATACAAAAGTAAAAAGATGAACGTGTATAATACAACGAATAATATTACGTCTGTAGGTTCAAGTTGTAACAAAACATTTATATGTCTCCGCTTGTCAACACACGTGACCACGAGAAGTGTGCAGACGGAAATGAGTGAACTACTCAAGGTCACCAGACTTCCCCCCTTTCGTCTTAATCGCCCCTCTCATCACTGGCGCTTATATTCCACTCCTCCCGTCTACCCGGGTGTCTTGGTCGCATATTCTCGGCTCGCCTCTCCCCTCCCAGCGCTGGCCGTCAACCAAACCTATCCAAAATCAATCCCCAGCCGAGTCACGCTGGATGATGTCGCTAGACGGTGGGCTTTATCGGGTCCCCTGTCCGATGCTTTATTTGTGGGTTAAAAAAAATGTTAAGAACTAGTGTTTCAGAAAATAACACTGGACTGGATTGGACCATAATTTGAAAACACTACAAGATAGAGGAATAATGTACGGAGATATCTTGTTTAGAATTTCACTGCGGACATTTTCTACGCCTAGGCTTTTTTCTGCCCGATGCTTAGTTTGTGAGTTACAACGCAAAATTATCCTAATCGGCTGTCAACCATTTATTCCATTATTATTACAGTAGAAACTCGTTAATCCGTGACGCGCTAATTCGAGAACCGGATAATCCGGGACGATTTAAAAGTGCATAAAAAAAAGAGAAGTAAAAATTGTCAGCGCTTAAAATTAACGTCACGCGGGCCGGCGGCCGGCAAACACTGCAAGCCTTCGCGTGGGCCGCCAAACTCTGCAACGCTGTTTGTACCGACCCTTTGTGTCGTCCCCCTTTCACCTGTCACATTTGTCACTCTTTAAACTTGAGGGGGATGTCTTGACTTCTGCTTCCCGTCTCCCTTTGTTTGTTTCCACCCGCCAACGCACGGCAGGCGCCTGGCGAGTGACGTGTCTGGCTGGCATTCGGCTGGACGATGGTGGAGAGGGGGGGTGCAAGGTCAGCACGATCTTATCTTTCTCTCTTCCGCTGTTGTAAATGACCGTGAACTAATGGCTAGGCAGTGCCGTATTTTTTTAAGCCGAGACTAATTCGAAGACGGTCCTTACCGTGAACGGATTATCCGGGTTTATTACTTTTTTTTTTACATGATTTTAATTATCCGGGCATCGGCGGGGTCCCAATTAACACGAATAATGGAGAGTTTACTATTTTTTATCCATCTGCTGCCAAGGCGCAGTAAGCCTCGGTAGATGTTACGTCACATGACCTTGGCCTACCCAGCTGCACGCCGGTGTCTGAGAAGCTTGACAAGACCTTCCGGGCTTTTAATCGCTAGACCGTGAAATTCGGTAATCCGTGATTATCTCGTTCCCGACCATCACGAATTAACGAGGTTCTACTGTGTTATTATTATTATTATTATTCATTTCTGATTGGGGGACATGGTTTGACCCGCGATATACCCGATTCCGCGATCTATCGGGGCGCGGTATACCGGGAGTTTACTGTACAAAAATTAACTGATTGAATCATTTCAATTAAATTTAATTCATGAGGGAAATTATTATTTTATTTTATTAATCTTCACCAGGCGTGGTCAAGCACCATCTGCGCAATGTTTTGGGCGATTCAGTGTTGCGGTGAGGTAGAAGGTGACTTAAAATGCATCACAGTATGCCGTCTCCTGACAGTGAATCCATGCTTATGTGTGTGTGTGTGTGTGTGTGTGTGTGAGCAGTGTTCAGAAAAAAGAAAATTATTTATTCATCAGCGGACATGTGTTGAATCAACAGTGTGTCATGTAACTGATTGTCTCGGAATTGACAATTCTCGATAGCAGTAACAGTAGTAGCCATTTCCCAGATCGCGCTTGCAAAGCAACATACGATCGCTGTTTTGGAATAATGTTGGCAACAAAAACATTTATTGGCGAAAGATACGAAGATAATTGGTACTACTGTTGTTAAGTTTTATGTCCGGACTTAACATTACTTCATTTAAATAAGAGAATGTTGGCCCCACTTATTTTTTTTTTCAAGATAACAACTGTTTTAAAGCTAGGGTATTTTTACTGTTTGCATTACGTTATTAACTCTTGCTGTGAAAGGGGGGGGGTGGAATGAACAAACATTCGCACGTTTACAGTCCCGGCAAGGTTTGCCCCGCACCGCTACCGAGCAACTTCGCCGAGAGGCGCAGGAAACAGCCTCCCTCTCCCCTCCCTTCCTCGACCCCTCTCAAACAACCACCCTCTAGCGAGCTTCGTGTATCTCCGCCGGCTTTCATTTCCTCCTCGGCTTTTGTCGCGACGCTATCTGCCTCGCCGCCGTCGCGTCTGCAACATCCCCGGCAGGCCGCGTCACGGAGCGATATACAATCAAAAGCTTCGTCGTGGATTTTTGATTTCAAATGGAACTATACAAGCAAACATTGTATGCTTTTCCAAGCTGTTGAAACACACACAAAAAAAGGGGTGGGGGCGGTATAAAAAAGTTGCAGTACGGGCCCGCGCCGTAGATTTTTAGAGAAAGAGTCGGGATAAAAAATAATAACAAGTGTTTCTTATTAATATGTAATTTGATTATAAATCTGTTTAACACAATGGATACATGATCCGTATACGTCTGGACCGTCGCTGGCCGCTGTATGCCCGATGGGCCAGCAACGTTATCGCTTTGCGTTTTTTTTTTTAATTTCATTTTTGACGCTGCCGTAGCTCTTGCATTCTCTCGGCACTGGACTTTGGGCTTTCCGAATCGAGCTATCCTCTGGCTTGTGGTTTCTATAATTCCGAGTACATTATGAGTCATATGAGACGACATCTTATATTATTTTGTAGTTTTCAATTTAATACCAATTTTCACTTATACTCCGGCAAAGATTTTTACTGTCTCACTTTGGGTCCTAGTAGTGCTTCGCAAGTCCTTCACAGTGACACACGAATCAAAGTCCTTGCTAAACACGTTTCCACGCTACACCAACTCATAATTTTGCACAAAGCTAATTCGTAACAATTACGCGCATACGCTTACACCGGTACGATGACGTCACAGGCAAAAAACATATACTGCGTGACAAACACGTACAGACGTGACCTAGTCCGTTGTGGGCTTAACAATTGTGGACGCTTTATTAGTCTCGTAGTTTTAGCGTTTCAAATCTGACGTTATTTTGTCACACATGAAAGTTCGACTGACTGTCATTGTCAAAATGAACTTCTGGTGAGTGACTACAAGAAAGGAAAAAAATAAAAGAAATAAATCATAAATATTTACGTGTCAACAAACATAAGGTGTATTTGAGTCATCATTTAAGGAGGAGAGATACGAACCGAAATATGTGTTACTAGTTTCAACAGCTTTCAGGCCATAATAAATGTTTATCGTTTAGGTAGTACCGATAAAGTGCCTTCGTAAAGGACAGAGGTTACACATCATATGAGACTTTCAAATACTATAACCAAGTGAATATATAGACAGGACCACTTACAAAAATGAATACAATAAATACTGAACTCCGATGACTTAACAGGAGAAACTATTTGTAGGTGAAAGTCACTCTTAACTTAAGGTATTCCATAAAACTATATACCGTGCTTCAACAAATTAAACGTACAGAAAATGATTACTGTATGTAAACTGTTGAAATGAAGCTGTCGTTTTTCGATTCTTATCCCTCCCCCTTAAAGAGTATTATTTCCCGCCGTCTGGTTTTCAAAAAATATCAAGCCACAGCTGGCAGCAAACCTTCGTATTGCATATTATGGCTCAACATGGCTGAGGAAATTGTTTTGGGCATTTAGTGACTTCGAATTTAAAGGACTGTTGAATTAATTAGAGTAATTCTATACCCAGCGCGGTGGTACCATACTGTGACCGGTTGATAAATATCAAGAGCGAACAAGTTATTATAAAATAAGAATGTGATATCTGTGACTTTTCATTCCAGTAATTTAGCTAAATTATCAAGATTGAAGTTACGGAAAATAATAATTTTAAAAAATAAATGTGGGCCTTAGCACCAAAAAAAAAATCATTTCAAATGTATGAAAAACCTTTATCCAGGAATATTAGTAAATTTTCGGGTACAGATCTACTCTTTGAACATTAAATAGTTAAAATAACAAGTAGTACTAGTACTTACAAAATTTAATTTATAAGTGTTGGTACACGCTGTTGCGGGAAACTTTCAGAGATCACACAATTCGTTTTAGTTTCGCGCCTTACGGTTTTTCTTCTCGCCGATCGCTCTTGTTTCCATAGATAAAGGACAGAGGGTTGCATCTCCCGTGCCGACTGCAAGACTGCGTGCGGCTGCGTTCAGCGCCCCAAGCGCCAGCGCGCTCAATTAAATCAATCACCTTTTATGCAAAAAATTATTGATAGCTGTTAGGTTTATATCTTTAACTAGTGGGAAGTAAAACATTTCTATAGGTACTATTTTTATAAGGAGATAATGTGAATTTTAAGTAAAATCGAAAACAAATGGACTGATTTAAAAAAAATATATTTATTTGTTATTAAGATACTTTATACTAGACTGGCATAGGCTTTGTTAAATATATAGGTATATTTCGTAAGATATAGCAATTGGTATAACTATAACTGAATAAAAAAAACAAATCGTCAATACTGTTGTTCAGTTTTTACAGATTAATAAATCCCCACGGAAAAGTCCACTGTGTATTTTTTTTCATCCTCGTGCATGAAATACCGTTCTGTATCAGGACTGTTTTAAATGAAGAACAGCGATATGTGCTTTAATATGCGAGCCATATAATGGAGTATGGATTCAGAGGACATTCGACTTTAATTTGGTTGGCATTATTTATTGGGATTCTTAAAAGAAAACATGCTCTCTGTTAAAAAAGATTTATCTGCTATTCAAAGCCGGCAATACTAAAACTCGTAAACACAAAATCGAATGAAAAAAATAACCTAACTCTCGTTCTCACACGCCATGTTTTGTTTTATTTTCATTTTAATGTAATGACTTTTATTTACATAAGGGAAAACGTATCCCAAAAGCTCTCTTGAATTTTTTTGTTTAGCCTCAAAATTTAATGTCAAGATATTTACTAAATATTATATTATAGTGGTAAAATGTCACGCCAATGTTTATAATTGTAATCACCTACGTAACCTTTCACAGGGGCGGAAAAAAACAGTAAATTCCTCATAGGTAAAATTTATGACCCAACGACAAAAATGCAAGACAGCGACCAAGGATAAATTTAAAGGAAAATATTCTAAATAACAGTAATGACAAGAAAATAATATACATTTTGAGGTTTCTAATATTAAATTCTATGGTTGGGCACATTCTGTAATCCGGCACTTTGGCTACATTTTCACATTTCAATTTTCGGTATACCCTTTAATAATACATTGACGTTCGATAATCCGGCAAGTTCGCACATCCAGCATGGGCGTGGTCCCGAGCATGCCGGATCAAGGAACTTTTCGCTGTAACCAACTCGGCGTGTGAGACCGAGCCTTTTTAAGGGGCGGATTTTTTTTTTGAGGGTGTCGACGAGTGCGACTCTCGCTGGTGCTTCTATCGCGGCATCGCCTCTAAGCGCAAGGCTCGGAACTGGCGCGCGCAGTCTTCTCGTCGGGCACAGAACAACTGTGAGATTATGATTACATTAAGATAAAGATGTAATGCAAGTCCCTTGAGTGCTTTACAGAATCTGTGCTGAATGGGCCGTCCGTGAAATTTATTCTGAAAACAAGATTTTTTTTAGCCATTTCCACTCTCCAAAAAAAAAATACGCCTTTAAAACGAAATACGGAAACATGGCTACTTACCCACTCTCAGCGTATTCACTGTTAAATATTGCATAAATTTACACTCTTTTCAAAGAAGAACGTGCTTCGAACTTGAAAAAAAAAACTAACAGATCTTCGTGATTTCAGATAACTGGATCTTCGGAGAAACTTCGCTGTATTTCAACTTCCGAATTCTGTTTCTATGGTATAAACAAGGCAAACACGCACATGTGAGAGTCGTGGAGTACACGCAGGACAGAAGTGAAACTTCTTGCTCTTTAGGTGCAGATAGAGATATATTATTTTCATTTGCGATTCAATTATCCACGTAAAATGAATGATAATTATAAACTCAATTGCACAAATACTTATATAACTCTTTTCAATACGAATAAATAAATTGTAGATTCTTTAACTAATATAAAATAAACATGGCAGCATCAATCGTCAGCCGTTTTTAAAAATGAGGAGCAGACAAACCCAAGCAGCGCTACGAGAATTCCGTAGCATCATTGCTGCGTCATTTATACCTCTGCCCTGCCGGCTCACCTTCCGGCCGTTACAACTAGCATATAGCGTTCTCCGCTGCCCAACCATCACCTTCCCCTTGTCGTCTTCCCAATCGACCGCTAGCGCATGCGTTGGAGTGGCGTCGCAGCTGACGCACTCTCCTCCTCCACCGGTTCCCCCACCACGTACCTAACTATTCCCCTCATGCGACCGGAATGTTCGTAATGCTCGAAAATTATTGCCTTCTCAGCAAAGAAGTTACACTCCAAAAACGTGTTTTTGCACGAGTCTTAACAATTTTTCAAAAAAAAAAATTCCGTCGTTTTTATATTAAGATTATTCTTGTGAGTTTACATTGGAAGTAAGTAAAATTTTGTACCGGAAAATTTGCGAAGATAACGATTGATTTACGAGGATCCGTGGATGATTTGTAACCAGCATTCTTATCAATTTTAAGGTTGAAGATTTGTAGCCGTGTTTTTAGATGCTTTTCCGCAAACGGGCAACAGTCGGATGGCTCGAGCAGTTTTCAAAACCGCGCGTGGTTCTGTTCTGAAGCCACGCGCAAGTAGTCACGTGCATGGTGTGAAGATACCATGGTCCTACCTTACACCATGGTCACGTGTGCCCGGGAGGGCGAGGCCTTGGAGACCTGATGGGCGCCTGAGAGCGAGGACTCTGAGGACTCCGTACTGCGCCCGCGTCCTGGCGGTCGAGGTGTTGTGTGGCCCCAGCCGCTGGTCATTGCCGATGCTCTAACATCCTCCCGATCAAACAAAAGGGAGTGATCCCTAACAGTCAAGGGCGTCCGTCGCCAGGGGGTGGGGTGGGGGGTGGGGGGGGCGCAGTTCCCCCCCTAGAGCCTTAGAGATGTAAAATAATGTAGCCAAATGCAAAAAAAAATTACATACTTTTCCCACAACTTGTCCCCCCCCCCTCCCAGGCCTTCGGCTGGCCATCGGCTGGCGACGCCCTTGCTAAGAGTTCTGTTTTAAATAATAAGCTCTGGAATATCACTCCCACCCTACCCTATTAGGGCGCACACATCGACCATCAAAACACGAAGTGGCGTATCTGTAAAATGCCAACTTTTCAGGAGAGCAAAAATAAGAAAAGCACCTATGTTTGAAGTGCTATACCGCACAATCCCAAACTAGAAAACCCTTCATTTAATTTTTTATATATATTTAAGATGTCTGACTTGGGTTACCTATAATTACTTTATTTATTACAAATTTATATTTTAAGATTTATAATAAAATATAAAAAATGTTGTATTTACGCCACTTCGTGTTTTGTTGTTTTCATTCATTGCAGAGTTACGCCGCGAAATAAAACATTTAAATAATGAAAAATGTTCAAGTTTTATTACTTATAACAATACAAATCGTTTGTTAGTACAAACACTAAAGGTTATTAGGAAAGTATATCATATTAGCAGTAAATAACTCAATCACTCAGCATTAATTATTGGGCCTTCTTCACACAGTGTATTATTAAAAAAAATTTTTAATCGAGTAGCTTCACATAATATGTTATGGTTTTAAAAAAGTAGAGGTTTGAAAACTGCTTACATAAAAATTTTTACTATAGTGAAACTAACATATATACATTGAAAAATCTACACTCTTAAACAAAAATTTCTAAACAACAAAAACTAGGCAAAATAATTATTATCAGAACTACAATATCCACTTAGTGATACTCAACTTTGTTGGTTTCATAAAATAAAAAATTTGTTTTAAAAAAAGTAAAATAAAATAACCTGATGTCAATTTCAATAAAAACAGTACTGTTTAGCTTTAAAAACCATACAAAATGATAAAAAAAACTTATCTTAACTAAATAATATTGATTGATAAAATATCAATAACAAAGAAGAAACACTAATAACGATATTCAAGTTTCATCTCTTCTAGACAACAATCTTTGAAAAGTTAATTAGGTAAGGACCTGTAATAGTTCTGAAACTCTGCAGCCCTTACAACGGGAGTAGGTCCTTCGCAAAGTGATATCAGATCCTTGAACTTTTCTTTTGTTATAGCCTGCGGTAGAACGTTGAGACGATCTAGGGGCATCTTCAGGTTCTTGTCAGCATCACGTTTTAAAGTAAATGACCTGTACGTTTCATCAAGATGGCTGTTCTTGAAAAAAACTGTTGTAGGATGGTCTTTCTTAAAAGCATACTCTACCATGTTAGGCCAATTTATGGGTTGTCCTTTTTCGTTATCCTCTCGAATGGTGAGAATGCGCAGTTCTTTGGAGAGTCTTTTAAAGTCCAAAAAGTCCCTTGTTTCCATTTGATGGACTATGTAAGGATGCGCCCTTCTGGCGAGTTTAATTATTGGTACCAGCTGGGAAGGAACAAACAGATCGCCTGCTTGATTTATGGCATGGCCAATCGCACTGTGAGCAGCATCACCTTCATTTTGACCATGGTAAGGTTCAAAAAATCTCAAACTAATTTCAGAAATGTTAGAGCTATTGAACAAAAAGTAAAGGAACATTGCAGGCAGAATACTATTTTTGTTCTGGCCAGAACAGCCATCAGCAAACAAAGTCACTTTTTTGCCTACGTTGTTTTTATCATGCTCCTTAAGCATGAGGAATATGCAAGAAGCAATTTCAGATGAACCTCTTTTACTTATTGACTCATTCCAAGTAAAACAATGACAGTCCTTGGTTCCCAAGTCGTATATTGTAAAGTTGTACACTGATAAGCGTCTTTTATAAAATACGGCGCTCTCGTTGGTTTTCGGCAAGAAGATTACTTGCTGAAGGTCAAATACTAAACAAACATTAGTTTTGTTTTCAATTGCTGCTGCTTTACACCTTTCCTTTATTGCTCTAACTTTTGTTTTTTCCGCAATGTGTTGGTCATACCTCTGTTTAATTCTGTCCTTTGTGTCTCCATCGCCTGTCTTGTAAGTCATACAGAGAGTACACATATCTTTTTTACGATGATGAAAACTTAAATTTAAACTTCTAAAAATAAGTCTGTATAACCCGATGCTGCCCTTGTTGGCGTTGGGATCTTCACTTTGGTAAAGGTTAAACATTTTTTTAATATTCAAATCATCATGTAGAAATTCTCTGGTTGTATTAGCCCTGCAGTAATGCGCTTCTACTCTTGGAAATCTGTTGATGTGATCGGTCATTCGCTTACGAATATCTGCATCTCTAGCTGCTAGGGTTTCCTGTCTTCCTCCACGCTTTTCTGGTTCTAAAACACCTGTCTCTGCTACTTTTCCAACAGCTGTTCTTGCTGTTCGTTCACTAATACTAAGAGTATTAAGAAAAAACTTTTTGCACACTGCTTCTTTTTCATTTTTTAATGTTAAAAAATACTGTTTTGACTGTGCTCTACGACTGTCGCCAACTGTAGTTTTGCGTTTTGTTGCCCCTGACACTATGTGTCTTGCAATGAACTCTCGTTGTAATTGAAGACTACCCATAGCATAGTACGACTTGAAAATATTTTGTCTGTCTTCATCTGTAAATTTACTACAAGACTTCTTGGTTTTCTCACAGAATCTACCAATGCAACGGTCTTTAATTTCTCTTGGAGCAACTAAATTGTAAGACTTTTCTTGTGTATAGCCGTGACCAGTGTTTCTCCTTTGTTTTCTTTCTTTCTGTCTATTTATTTTGTACCGTTTTTCTAAGGGAAATTCTCGTGCAGACCCTTCTGTAACAAAATCTTCTGGCTCTCTTGGCTCTTCGATGAGCGTTTCCAATTTTTCTAAATTATCTGTATGGTTTTTGCACTCATCACTTTCCTCAAAATGTCTAAAGCATAGTAACTCAAGACATCTCACACAAGCTGCAAAAATCTCTAAGTTACAACCGTTGGAAGTACATGTAGAATGCATGGGATCTGTATTATCAATATTATTCTTTTCTGCAAACTTAGGTTGGGGTTTCTTCTTTTTCTTCTTTGGAGATTTAGCAATGAATCTTTCATCGCTGCTATCAGTTAAAACAATATGGTCACATTCATTTTTTGACCAGTGGGATTTGCAAACAAGCAATCCACAACAACATGTTTGAACACCTACTAGTTTACATTTTTTTAATTCGCACAGTTCTGTAAAATCTGGATCCGCGTCGCTGTCATCGGGTTCACTACCAAAACAATTTAAGTCTACATTAGAGGCTATATCTGTATTTCCAAATGAAGTGTTGGGGTTGTGATCAGTTTCGGTATCTCTGTTATTGCTCTTAAGGCGGGAAAGAGGCACAAATTCGGCCAATGCCTGTTCGTCTTCATCAGACATGCTATCTGAATCACTGTTTTCTAACAATATTATTGTTCCAAAATAAAATGTTTTATTGTAAAGCATTTTAACTTTGGAGCCTTTTTTAAAAGCATTGCCCTTATCAACTGGAATTAAATCAGTTAATCTCACCACGTTCCGGGTGCCGTCAGTCCACTTCACTAAAGCGTCCATCTTCTTTTAGTCCACTTCTTACTTGCATGCAAACTCCAGCGTCGATCTGTAAGATACAATAAGTAATGTATTATAAATATACAAAATTAAACTTGCAATGTATGTTGTAACGTCCACTTCAAAATAGCCTAGAGTTAATTTTACCTGCAGTAATAATTCACTAATAAACAGTTTATCAAACAATGCATTTAAAGGTGAACATAAGTGTTCTTGATGTACAAATTATATGCAGACTAATTTATTAACCCTTAACCACAGACATGAGGTCCCCGGGACCACACAGCGTTCTGACGCCCTCTGCCATCAGTAACCAGTAACCTCGTGGACACATGATCTTCAGTACCTTCCTACCATTCAGTCTTCTCTCTGCCGCCGGAGCGATAAGTGGTTATCTGACACCTGACTTCACGTCTGTGTTAGTGTCAGCATTATTTGCAGCGTGGGACCTCACGCCTGTATATACGCACAAAAGTTTCACGTCTGTGGTTAAGGGTTAGTTATGGTTGTAGGCCTAATAAGTAATATTTTAACAAAATGCTTACCTGGGCTCTACATCTAAAGCATGTGTTGTGATGGACAGACGAGCAGATAGTGGTGCAGATCAGTATATAGATAGTGCGGTATTGCGGTATCAGTCTTCCTTCCGGTGTTTTCCCTCTATTCCCATCTTTGTGCAACAAAACAATTAGGTTGCATTTTCCGACCGCCCCACATGTAGTTACGCCACTTCGTGTAAAACGAGAAATAGTCAACAATTTTTTTTTTCGGAAAACACGAACAGGCGTAAGTTAACTTAAGTCAGTACGTGTTTTGCTGAATAGTCTCCAAAACACTTACGACGAAATGAAAAAGCATTATATCTTCAAAACCATTGGGAATTAAGTTACGCCACTTCGTGACATGATAGACCACGTAAAGATATGTCTGTAGCCAGTATATCTCAACATCGGCATTTTTGCAGTTACGCCACTTCGTGTTTTGATGGTCGACATGCGGGAGGGGTACTTGAGAATACCGGCCGTATAGGTCGGAATAGCCTGTCTCCGCGGACCGCGCGACGAGAGGCGTGGAGTGGTTTCATCCGCCGTCATGAAGCGGCTGCCTCCCGACGGGACTTAACCTCGACCACTCCGCACTCCCGCCGCCGGGCCTCGTGAGGAAGGAAAAAACAAAAACAGAACAAGACAGCTTATACGTCCCGGCAATAAAGCCCCGACGTGCGAGAAATCTCGAGCTCTTTCCGACTTCTCAATTGAAACTGGAGAGATGACACTCGTTGAACGAGCTGTTTGTATTTCTTTAGCACTCTTGTCTCGCACGCCAATGTTGATTTATACATTTTTTTTTTCATTTGCTATGATTTCAGTAATATACCCTTTAACTTTTAGTAAATTCAACACGATACCTCGCTTGCATTGTTTTTATTTTACTAATGTTTCAACTAATATTCACTAATGGTTGTAAAAGTCACGTAGGTGATGATAGTTTACAACTTTTCCCCGAGTTTTTACACCCACGATATTACACTTTGTGAATATTTGTTGAACATATAATTTACATAACAACAAATGTAAGAAAGTTGCATTATTATAATTTAAGAAATAACAACGATAAAATAAAAACTAAATTTTGCCGTTATTTTATATTTAGAAGAACTTGTGGACATAAAATTATTCTAAGGCGATATTTTCATAAAGTAAACCTTTTTGATATTTGTAGGCTTCCTTTAAATCACCAAGTACTCAAATATTTCTTTCCTCTGCTAAGCTAGAGGTTACATTGGTGATACGAGTTCGCGAAACAATATCATTTAACCGTTTTGAGCTTCAGACCCTGTTAAGTCGTGGATATTTGTTCCGTCTGCAGTTCCGTTTTAAAAATTATACATGCTTACAAGGCATTGCGTGATTTCCATGGCAAAACCTCAGCTTTACAATATTTCGAAGAACAGTGCCAGATTAACTTCACATTTTAAAACGGTAAAACGCTTTTCATGGAATAGATTTATTTAAAAACAAAAAAAAAGTATATGTACTTTACGTAGCTCATTTAAAAATGTTTCAAAGACATTTTTTGTCAGCTTCAAGAGTTAATATTTTTTCTTTAATATGATTGGTTTTGTACTTTGTTTTACTCTCTGTAGTTTTACATATAATAATATTGAGAATAATATTCCCTTCTTGCAAGAAGACCTTCTTCCGACACAGACGCTGCTCTCTAAACCTCGCTGCATACGGCGGAGATGTTATCAGAAACTTCTAAAGTAATAAAAGTCAACACTCCTTTCTCAGTACGTATTTTCCGTGGTTCAGAATTTTACCTCTTGCCTCTTGTCTTTGTTGCAGCAATCTGCGCGTAGGCCACCCCTGAGAATATTATAACTGAATGTTATTAAGGGTGAATGTCCCGTAACAGGTTATTATTTCATTTTTTTACGTTTAAAACAGTTAAACTTGCAGACGTTTTGAGTTACCGAACTTCAACAAAATTTAAAAAAATCTATATAGTGCATACTTTTCGCATAATTAGTTGGAAATTTGAATTTTTAACATTTTTTTTTGCAGTATGGATAAGGAGAACCAAATGGAATAAATAAATAACTTAAAATTTCTTGTTTAAAGACAATGCTGGTGGATACTGTGTGATATGGTTTAAATTTTATTCAGAAAAATATATTTTCTTTTATTTACCTTTTTTAAAATCATAAAAATTCTGACAATTTCAAAAGACCAGGTATTATTATTATTTTAAGAAATCATATCACCTTGAAGCCAGTAAAACTGACTTTAAAACTAAAAAGTCCCAGCGTTATATTCTATTTAATTCTCCTTCTCCTTACTGCACAAAAACGTTAAAAAAATATTACTTTGCCAGCTAACTATGCAAGAAGTATGCGATAAATATATTTTTTCATTCTAAAAAATGTTCTACTCTAAAATCTACAAGTTTTACAGTTTCGAATATATATATATATATACATATATATATACATATATATATACACACATATATATATGCCTATAAATACAGATATATATATAAAATAATGACCTGGGATGGAACATACTCACTTAAGCACAATTAACTCCTTAATGCTGATTCGTTGCTTATTTATTTGCTGTTGTATATTGCAGGCGTGGCATTCTAATCTTAAACGATGGTTCCAGCTGGTACGACAACCAAAGCTTTCTGACTCGCCGTTATATTATCTTACAAGGGAAAAAAACACATGCTGCTGAAAAAAGAAGAAGGAAAATATGTAATTCTTTGAATGTTCGTAAAAACGCCACTGCATTGTTCAAGACTGATACTACCAGAAAAAACGAAAAATAGAGGAAAAGGCACATTTTGTTTTCCTATCTTTTGTGAAGAACAAAGAGCAAGGCCTAACCACGGAATAAAATGCGCTGAAAGATTTCTCTGCCTCCTTTATCTGAAAAAAAAAAAACCTTCCTTTATCATAAGGTAAACATGGCGACGCAGTCGCGGTTAATAACAAATGCAAAACGCTCCCAAGCATCACAAGCAGGAGTATGTATATAAAAAAAAGTAGGGAATGACAAACGAAAACGAAAACAACAGAGAAAAACGTAAAAAGATTTTACGATTCTCGTTCGTGGACCAGAAGAAAATGCAGCATTCCGCGAAACCATTTTTCTTTTTCATTTCAAGGTACGGATTTATTGCTTTTTTCGATTGACGCCGTAACATGCAGTTTGCACACCGTTTACTTCTGGTGTTTATGCGTGGCAGTTAAACATTTATAAAAGGAAATATTGCCACGTTATGGTGCCTCAGCTGAAATTGAAGTGTATTTTGGTTTCACGCATGGAGCTAAGGAATACCAGGAGAGGCATGCTGTGGCGTTGAAGTCAACTTTTCACTTACCGTCTCTACTGAAACACCAAAAGCATTACGACGTAGGTTATTGACAATGATTAATAAGTAGGCCTATGAATTATAATTTTAAACAGTCACAGTAGAATACAGTCCATTGCACCTGTTTCCACGATGGAAACATTACACTTCACCTATGTTCTGAGCAGGGCGTGGTCACGTGTGCAGGATCACATGGTGAGTGAAGCCGTTTTTTTCCTTCTGATAATTGTTGTGCCATTATGGTTACAGGTTCAAAAAATTGGCTGTAGTGTAATGCTTGCGTAGTGAAAAAATATTTTTAAAAAATGTTTAAGTGAAACTTCTTTGGGAGCGATAATAGTACAATTTCAAGGCGGAATTTTAATGCAACGTTTACGTGAAACATTGTTGTGACACGTTTCTGACTCGTAAAGGACATAGATCAGCTACTTGGCCAGAGAGATATAAAGAGAGCACTATGCTACATATGTTGCTGGGCTCATTTTCGTTCTCCTCTTTGTGCGATTATTAGTCCGCACCAAAAAAAAAAGAGAGAGAGATAGATGAACGAAAGAATATGACAGAGAGTGTGCGCATGCGCTTGTTTCAGAAAATATATTTAGTATACTATACAGTCAGCTTTCAGTGCCTTGAATTGTATATTTGCTACCAGCGCGTTCGTGATCCTCCTTATTCAACCAGCAGCGTAGAGAATGCTGTTGAGGCAGTACCTGCATTTACCGCATAGATAGCGTTACCTGTTATAAATTTCATATTTCGTTCAGAGATTTGGCGTGTTCCAAATGGCAGAACTTTTTGAAGAAACAGTAACACGCACAGGTTTGCTTTATGGTGTGAGTACTTTAAAAGTGAGTAATATTGATTGTTCTTAATCATTAATATAAAATATTTTCTCTCTATCTATCTATCGCTCTATCTCTATCTCTCTCTATCTCTCTCTCTCTCTCTCTCTCTCTCTCTCTCTCTCTCTCTGCCGTTTTCCCCCTTATTTACGAGTCGAAAATTGAATTACCAAATAAGTTTTACTTCCATCACGTGTACTGCGTTACACGTGCTTTTTTTGTTCAAATTAGGCCCAAGATGTCAAACATGTCATGTTACACAAAAAAATACAAATACAACAAGTTGAATAAATCTGGTGTGTGTTATATTCTTATCTGTCGAATCTCTGCAGTGAGTTTAGCTATTGAATGTGTCTCTAATTACGGAACCGATCCGTGGCCCAAAAACTCGGGTTTCTTATCTCGCTGGCAATCATTTTTTTTTTAATAATTTAAAAATTATTAATAAATCTACTCTATATTCTTACTGTTAATTCAAATGTAAATAATACTATTTACATTTATTAATTTGTTATTAGATATAACTTGGTCTTTAAATAAAGTAATATTACAATATTTTGAATATGAAATAAATTTCATGTATAATATATATTGATTTTCATTATTAATTATAATTTATCTGATTATTTTTCTAAATTTATTAACTAATTTTATACACTTGTTTCTATTGATATTGGATACTAAGTTCTTATCTAATTTATTTTTTAATTTGATTTAATTTACACTTTACCAACGGTAGTTTTAATATCACTTCATTCCTTTTATTATTTTATTCCTATTAATTTTTTGCATGCTAAATTAAAGTAAGTTTTTTTTATCACGCCAAATAAATATAACTCCTAACGTTCGTACATAAGTGCAAGCACATTTTTTTTTTTATGGTGTTGAGTAGCGGTGGTACCGTGGGCGAGATAATGAGAACATCTTTTATTCCCCCTGCCCCTTTACTAACTCAAAGTGACCGTGGCCGCCCACACAGCATACCACCGCAAGCTTTTCATTTCGCGCGTTGGACTCTTTGCGCGCGCGCTTCGTGATTACAAGGCAAGGCTCCCCCCCCCCCCCCCCACCTTCTGTCACCTGATATCCATCCGCCGCGCCGTCTGGCGCAGAAGAGTGGCTCGGACTACCGACCCCCCCCCCCCCCCCTCAGTTCCCCCGGCGCTAATGACCCATGAGGTCTCGGGGCCGCGCGGCGTCAAAGGAAGTCCAATTAAGGTCCGCACCGGGGAGGGTAGGGGGAGGGGGGTCGCCCCTCGGCGGCAATTATCTGGAACCGTGGAACAGGAGACCGGCGGAGCTGAGCTCGGGATATTGACTACCGGTGGGCGCTGGGATTTGCGGGCGCCACGGGGCAGACCTTGGCCGCTCTGCAAGGCCGGACTCCCGACCTTGCTTCCGGTGGCGACGGAGGTACGCAACAGGGCCCAGACCTGTTGCTTGGGCCAAGCAATCTACACGCAATACGCAACCAACGAAAGAACATCACTGGCGTTCAGGAAGCACCACATCACACACCCTGCAAATCGGCATTGTAAAACAGTAGGAAACATATTATTTCTTCAGCGCTCTTTTTTTGATGGTGGTTTTTTTTACACCGTGTAAAAGTTAAACGAGCAAAAAAAGTATTGTTTTTAATAATAACAAAATCTTTGTCTTCCAAGCACATAACGTCTGCCTATTTAAACGTTTTCGGAACGCTTCACTTCAAGTATAGAAGGCGGAAATACAATAAGTTGAAAGTTAGCCGATACTTAGGTTTCGTTTTCGCGTCCACCGTAGTTTATTAAAGAGTATTTAAAAACTTCAGTTTTTTTTTTTGCGTCTTGCGTTTCTTGCGTTCTTACGTTTCTTGCTTAGTTTATAAACCCAGAAAATCTACATTGTAAAACAAAAGAAAAGAAATTTTTTCTGCGCGCTTATTTTGATGGTAGTTTTTTTTTTTTTTTTACTGTGAGAAAGTTAAACGAGCGAAAACGTAATGTATATAATAATAAAAATAACCGTTGCCTTCCAAACACATAACGTCTGCCTCTTTAAACGTTTTCAGAACGCTTTAATTCTTGAAGGCGAAAACACAAGAAGTTGAAAGTCAACCGATGTTTACGTTTTGTTTCCGCGCCCACAGTAGTTAATAAAATAGTTTTTAATTTTTTTTTTTTGCATCTTGAGTTTCTAGCGTTCTCAGGTTTAGTTTGCAACCCCGGCATGCGGGGCGAGCTGCAGTGTGCTGTAACCACAGAAGTTGCGGTCGCGTAGTCCGAGAGCCAGATCCGAGCATGGAACCGCGTGCGCGCGGAGTGTTCCAAGCCGTACCTCTCTTTGAGAGAGAAGCAATCATGTTTCCATTGTGAAGTCAATAAAGGATGCTGAACGACCTTGAAGTGCATCTGAGTTGAGTTTTAAATAGATAGGGTTGCAGTCGGGGCTCGAACCCATACTGTGCTGTACGGAGAGAAAGGATTGTTTGCCTCAACAAAATATTTTTTCGTATATGGTGAAATAAACATAATTTGTTAATTCAAACAAATATTTTGTAGTAGGAAAGATTCTGTTGACCCAACAAAATGTTTTTTCAACTCAACTGTATATTTGGTTAGGTGTAACAAATCATTTATGTTACTTAACCAAGTTTGGTTAAGCTAACAAAATATTTTGTTACAGCAAGTACATATTTGTTTCGTCATATATAAACAAATATTTGTTTGATTCATACAACCCTTTTCTTGAAGGCGAATCCAAATGGATCCATGCGGGGGGGGGGGGATAAATATAAACGATATTCGGATACAAGTAGTCACCCGGCGCTCTGTATGCCAGGTTCGTGGCTCGATGGCGACATGAGTTCACATTCGTAGCATAGGTCAGTTAGCCATTGTGTTGATGATATTCGAGCAAATGAGTAATTTCTAGAAAGGTAAAACTGAATGATGATTGTGATGATGGGGGAACTCGTTGCTTTAACTCCTTCCTCTGGGTTTCGAGCCCATGTTACCCGAGTCTGTTTCGTTTTACTTTTCCCGCATTATTTTCTGATCTGCTTTCATTACAGCGTCTGTTTCAGCCCCAACTGAAACTCCGTCTATTTTCCTCAAATCTTACACAGTTAAGGATTCTCAAATTCCTTTTTTTTTTTCACTCCATGTATAACTTACTTCGACATTTCATAAAAATGGGGAAACAAATTCGTGAGAAAATGTTTTTATTGTCAGTTTTAGTTTACTACATGTTTACTAGGTACATGTTTTTCACTATAATCACCATTAAGTTTCAAGTACTTTTTGTAACGCTAAACCAGTTATGTAGTAAATCAAAAACCTGTCAATAAAAAACATTTTTTACGAGTTTATTTTTTAATGACCAAACAGCCCTTACTTTATGAATATTCCTCATGAATATGTAAAAATGTTATTAAATACCTGCATGAAACACACATGTCAAGTCTGTATGAAAGACATACATCAACACGTGTGCATACTGGCATTAAGTAAAGACTACTAAAGACGAGGCACGTCCAGTTGTAATAAGTAGATAACACATTATTTTATCCCCCTAAGTGTTTCAATTATTATTCCAAGATAATCTCTTTGTAATATTATGTATTTAAACTGCTGTAGTTTTCTTGTACTGTCTTCGCTGGTTTGTTTTAAATCATTGCAGGGATGGTCCGGATTGTAGAACGTGGTATATTTATTTATTGAAATTGGGCGCCTAATTTTATATATATGTTTCTCCAGAAATAAACAATTGATTATGATTCCTCTTATTAATATTGTTTTATCCAAGTTATTACACTCATTTGTTCCTGGCTAATTTTTTTCCGCTTACAAGACATGTAAGTGTCTCAAATGTGTAATAAGGAAGTGTAGAGTGAATCATAAACTAAATATTCATTTATGATTTCGATTTGTAAAGTGTATATTTTAAAAGTAATGCCAAAGGTTAGGAATTTGACGTAACTAGTTATACCTTCTAAAATATTAGTTATTTTTATTATCTTGACTTAAAAGAACAAGCGAACATAAATGACATCTATTTAGGTGATCAAATAGTCTCAATAACATATATACTATATCAGTGATAGTTATCTGTATGCGGACATATATTCCTAGAGAGCCAAAAATCTAAGTAAAGGTATTTCATGCTAGTAATGTCTCGATTCACGTAACCTTACGTCTAGTTCAGTTGTTCGGAGACACTTCAAACTCTGCAGCACTGGACATCTGGATTGCGGTAACCAGAGACAAGGACGTTTTCGACCAGCTGAAAACTACGAATACTACTGTTCTAGTTGTAAAATTAGATGACGGCAGTCCAGCATCCTCATATGATCCTGAAAAGTCTTTATAATTAATTTGAAACGATCTCACCGACGTAGACCACATGGAACCTTAGATGTATGGTCGTCATGGTTGTGTCGGGAACTCAGGCCTCAGAATTCTGGTGACAGCGACTGACGGCACCGACCATCGTCCTTCAGGGATGGAAAGTACGAAGATTCGAACCCAGGATGGTCAGGAATGTAGATATCGACCGAAGAGTAAGTTCATTCTTGAAGTTCGGAAAATCCATAATTCTGTCAAATTAATGCAGAATTTAATGAACCCAACTTGACGTCTATCTAAATAACGGAACTCCGCTGTAGTCTCTTCTTGTGAGCTGAACGGAAATGTAAAGAGAAGTACGACCCCCACTCAGTACGTATCTTCCTCTCCCGATAATTTTTCCTTATTTTATTTGCTTTTAAAACATCCATATTCGAAAAACCACTATCGAACGAATACCTTTTTATAGCAACCAGAGATGAATTAACCAAAGCTGGAATTGAAAATCCACAGACTTATGCAAGTAGGAATAACGAGAATTTAAACCGCGCTAAAATATAGTAATGGTTTTATAAATGCAGAGATAAAATAGCTTTTCAATAGCATCATTAATTAGATTTGAGGCTCTCTATTCACATCTTCTTCTTACTTTTTTTCAACATAAAACATTTTAAATAAATTACATCAATTTTGCACTCATAATCTCATAAAAAATGAAAAAAGAAAAAGAAAAACTGTAAACATAGTGACGGTTTACAGGATTCCACGGGCCTTTACCCAGAAATGTTAGAAATTACAGTAAATTTTACTGACTCTTCAACGAGAGTTTACCTGAAATAAAAGAATACTTCATAGTTTCACATAACTGGATATTCCTAGATACTCATCTGTATTCTGAAATCCGAATTATTAGTTTCGTATTAAACAAGGTAAACGTTCACGTGAAAGAAAGAAGAGTGTTTTAGCTGTAGACTTAAAAAAGGTTTCTGGATGGTTTTGTTGAAACACCGAGGTTATTCTTGTGGATCATGACCAAAGTGAGTGAACTCGATGTCCTTAAATTTTACGAAGAGCCATGGGTAATTTGTAGCCAGAGACTTCGTAAATTAAAGGTGGAAATATTTCAACAATGTGCGGCTACTTCCTCGGTCGCAGCTATTATCCTGAGCGGCCACTGAACCAAGCGAGTAGCTTCTCCTCGATTTAATAACCTCGTTAGTCGAACTGGTTTAGCGCGCGGCTACCAGGCCGCTAATCCTCTTGGACCGGCGAAGAGCCGTCAAACACCGCGCTCTTACCGCGACGCAAACGAGATCACGGGGAGTCATCCTCCCTCCCCTCCCACCGACAGTTTCCTTCTCCGCCACTTGCGGGTCGCTGTCGAGTCACGGAGCCAATTACGAACCTGGAGACTCCTGGTTGGCTGGCGACCACACGAGTGCTCCCAGGGTCCAGCTGGAGCGCTTCGCTCTGCCTTCACCGAGCAGTGCCCCTTCAAGTTCTCCTCCGAGTCTGACCTTGGACCTCGCTGGTGGTGCTTCGCTGCTGGAAACTCAGCCGCAAAAAAAAACGGCAAACATCTCACGTAATGACCACCATTTTCATGTGTAACATCTTATCTCCCGGTATAGGTACGGAAATGTGTAACCACGCTGCTGCAATCTGTGACGGATGGCGCGAAACAAAGTTCACAAGGCCAAAGGTAAACTTTATAGTGTTAACACATGTGGTTTATCATTTAAAAGAAATAATCGTATTGCCTACTATAAAAAAAACTATCGCTGGTCACAACGCTATTTACTTAATGCTGACGGTTACCTTCATGGCGAGAATATCTGTGATGATTATGGCGATGAACCAAATTAATATTAATGCTTAAGTAATTGATTTGGTTTCCAGTGAATTGGAGGAGCTCATTATCAGAAAATCACACAAGAGCTAAATTCGATATGATTTATTATGTTTTGTAACAACTATACGATCACGCAGAAGAGCTCTCGAAAATAACGCATTACGATGTGTAAGAAGAGCAATACGAATTTTATTTGCTCGTTTTTAAAGGAGAAATATCGCTGCCAGCTACTCATACTACGCGCTGGTGATTGTAACGGTGGAATACATGCAAGTAGTGCTCACTGCAATGCCTCTTGAGTTATGTGAAAAAGAGAAGCTTGTATCCAGTTTCTGGTGCACCGAGAGAAAAGTATGTTTGCAAAAAAAAGTTCTTGGACCTCACCGATCCGGTGGTTTTACTGAGTAGAGGGTATCCACGACTCTCTGTGCTTTTCCCCCCTCTACCCTACATTCCTGATATTCCAGTAGTCGATCCCGTATCCGGCCTTGACGTTGATCATTTGTTATTACATACTTAATCTGATCACTATTCCTGTAAGCTATTTTGTACATTTATTCAGTCACGAAATTTGTCATCAGATATCTTTCGAGCATTATGAGCAAATTGTAATGATTGTGATCATTTGCGTGACTTCTTTACATCTACAAATAACGTTAGTAGATATCTAGTGAAAAAATACCTGGAAATGACATTGAATTCAATAGAGAAATGGAGATATATTTTACATTTTTTTTAATGTTCGTAATGACTTTGAAATGTAATAACCAGAACTGTTTGATCTGGTGAGCCATAAAGCGCTTCGTCTCCACGAGCAAGCCTTTGCAGTCTTCCGTCTGCTGCTTTTGAGATTTTTGCTGCGACTGTCGTACTAAAGACTTTTAATGTAGAGATCTGAAGGGTAATTTGTAGCATACAACTGATCGTGCAATTTATGGAACTGTTATAAACTGTGGTTAAGATTGTTCTGTATTCATATAATTCTGTTATTTGTGCTGAAATTTGGTTATTGCTACCTTATCAATCTATTAAATAACTTTTTCTGCTTATTTTTCCTCAGTGTAGTGATGGTGTTTATCATTAAGGTATCAGTTACCTATAGGGGAAGATATAGAAACCGAAAGACGCCATCTTGGTTTCAAAATTATGTTTTAGTCATGACAATTTTATATTTTTTTTTCATATTCAAAATTTGACTTTGTTAAATCATAATTTATAGTTCAATTTAATGCTACAAATAGTTTATGCCGTGAAGTCATTGGCATTCAGAATTGAATTCATTTTTGAGGACTACAAATGCAATACCAGTATCGACATTAATAATTTTATGGTTTCTGGAAATCTCTTAATATGCGATGTATACCTTAAAGAAGGCAAATTTTCAATGTTTAGGTGTGAAAAAAAAAATTATCCAGAGAATGGGAGAAGAGGGGCTGCCTTGGAAAATGATGGAGTTGAAGTACGCCAGGAAGAAGACCCCCAGGGAAGACCGAGTAGGAGATGGGTAAATCAGAGTGCAAGAGAGAGGAGAAGACTCGACTAAAGTGAAGGATGAGATATGGTGGTGGCATGGGCGTGGATATCGGAGGGAAGGGTTGCCCAGCCCCCCCTGGAATCAAGAAGCGCCTAACGGTGATAACCCACTTGCGCTTGCGAAAGCGTGACTGATGTGAAACGGGTTTTTGATGTCAAAACTACGTTTTGTGGAAATCTTTTCTGCATAATTTAAAGTTTTCTGCTTATCGCATGCGTGCAGGACGAAATATGGGCAGTGTACGACAACACACAAGCACCGTGTCCAGAGAAGATGATGACATGTCGATTAAAACCCCATGCGCCAAAACTCTCGGATATTTGTGCAGGCCCCGCTTGCGAATCCTACAAAATTTGCGCCCCCTGGGTGGAGGTATTTTAGTTCAACTGACCCGGCAACAGGCTGGAAGCAGTTGGGCATGAAACCAGTATGCAGTGTTTAGGTTCCCCTCGCCCCGACGGCACGGCAGAGGTCGACGACAGGTGTCTCGCGTGCCCGCAGTGGAGGAGCTCGTCGCCAGCTACTCGTACCAGGCGCTGGTGGCGGTGCTGGTGACCGTGATGGCGCTGGTGCTGTTCGCCGCGGTGAGCTACCAGTGCGCCTCCACGTGGCGCTGGCTCAGAGGCCTCGCGCTGGGCGACTCGGACAGCGACGGCGAGGACCCGCTGTCCAAGCAGGCGGCCATCAGGATCAGCCACTCGCTGCCCGACCTGCAGTCGGAGCCCACGCGCCAGGAGTACGTCCAGAGCCCCAAGGACACCAAGAAGGTACCTACTTGTGCTCTCGCGTCCCTTCTCACGTTACTACATGTTTTAGAAAACTGTTGTGTTTGTTTCGTCTTTTCGTTTTGCTGTGTTTTTGTCTCGTTTCAACTGTTGTGCTGAATTTTTTGGGTTAGGTATTTTTGTGCTGTCATCATTTGTGAGGTTTTTTTTCGTTCTGTTAGTCCATTTTCCTTTGTTTTTCTTTGTTTGTTGACCATTTTCCTGTTGTGGAGTATTGTGTGGTGTTTATATCCTGACAACAGCATTTTTTTTGCTTAATTTTTGTTTTTGTCATTTGTGTTTTTTGTAGTTTTCTTCTACAGACATACATGTGCTTAGCAATAGCGTATGTCAAAAAGCTTACATCAAGTCACACATTCAGGAAGTCGATTATAAAGGATGGTGTGGGCGGTGCCAGATTAAAGTACAGGATGTCCATAGAAGAATGTTGCAGGAAAAAATTTTAATAGTGTCAACTGCAAGCATTGTATAGTTTTGGTTCAAGGTCACCATGAAAGAGTAACTCAAACAGTTTTAAGGTAAGCGCATGCGCGAGTACTGCTTTGCTGTTTTCTCGCTTGCAGCCGCCACATACGTAAAATGGCGACTTCCTGAGCGCAACGCGTTTTGCGTTCTGCAATTCGCGAAGAAAGAATCTTTAAATCTCAGCCCTCCCCATTGGAATCTCTTTACACGAGAGTGGTTGAACGTAGAAGACCCTGACCGTTAGATTGGTCGTAATGGTCGAAACGACAGAGCTTTTTGTTTTTTCCGCTGGCCTCCACGTTTACCTGGCATTTCACCAAGCGATATTTTTTCCCTTTGATCTTATTGAAGAATCGTGTCTATGTTCCACCGCTACCTAATGATTTGCCAAAGTTCAGATACAGAATTGAAGAGGCTATTTCTTCCATTATCCAGGACGTGTTAACCAAAGTGTGGGAAGAACTGGACTTTAGGTCGTATGTGTACCGTATATATAAAGGTTAACTTATTAAACATTTGTAAGAAAAACTAGGTTTGTTTATCTTTAATTTAATGTATTATTAGTTGTAAATAGTATAATTAAAACTGTTATAATGTACCAGTGAAACTGGTACATTCTTTTATGTACACCTTACGTATAGCACGAGCGATTTCGGGAAACCACGTAAAACCGAGATCATGATGGATGGGCTGAAGTGCGAACGCGATTCCATTATTTTACGATTTTTGTAGCCTCGCTTGATACCAGCAAGGTGCCTACAAGTATGCAAATTCTGTGTTCTCTGCCACTGCCGTTCTGTCAACGTTGTTTGTAAACATCTTCATTCGGTTATCTGTGTTCGTAAACAAACATCATCAGTGGCTGACCAATTGAATGGGCACTACTTTAGATAACTGTCAAATTGGGATAATTAACATGTCCTAACATATATGTGGATTTGAAATTTGGGATTTACTTCCAGAAAAAAAAATTGAGAGAAAATCAGGGCGAATAATCTAATACTTGACCTATAAAAGTGGCTTTAAATCCCCTTATGTAATTTATTTGTTTCTTTTTTTGTTTAAAATATACTGCTGTTTGTGTGATAATAAGTAAAACTACCCATAAATACTCACTTGCAACTGAAAGTTGACTTAAGTATTTTACTATTCTGTGGATGTATACGATAGTGTATGCGACCAACAATTACGGGTTTGTTAACGTGTATATACATATTTTAAAAAAAATTTTAAAAGGCGACACCAATTCATAACAGACCCAGTTGACGCAGTGGCAAGATATTAGACTCATATTTTGAGGAGCCCTGGGTTTGAATCATGGTCCGGCCATTCCGATTTATATTTTGCATGAATTCCCAGAAATCACTAAAGACAAACTCTGGGTAATTTTTTACTATATGCTATGGCTGTATTGCATATTTATTCCCAGATGCCATGGGCTATGTCATTGCGTGTTACCATCTCTAATCACCTCGCTGTCGACACTGAGCCTAAATAAATAAATAAAACAATTCACCATTTTATAGCATTGGAATACCATGACATAATGCATTCCAGAAATAAAGGATTATATTTATGAAAAAGCAGTAGCTAAGATATTACAACCATTGCTCGCTTATGTCTTGAAAATAAAATCTCCACGCCAATTCTAACCAGAGGATAAAGACCTGTAGGTGGACAGTATTCGAGAAAATACACGAAATATTTTTGTAATAACGTTGTTATGGCCGACTTTTTAGTTTGAATTTCCAGTAGATATAATTAATTAAATCTTCTTTGGAATCTATGAGAGTCAAATTTCAAGGCCGAATTTCACACATCACGTGCATGATCACATGGTAAGTGAAGCGGATTTTTTCCTTCAGCTAATTGTTGCGCCATTTTGGTTACACTACCTAAACATTTCCTGTAGTGTAGTGTTTGCATTGTGAAAACCAATTTTAGGGACTTTTTTGAAGTGAAACTTCTTTGGGCGCGTTAAGAGTAAAATTTCATGGCGGAATTTTAATGCAACGTTTACGTGAAACATTGTTGTGACACGTTTCTTACGCATAAAGGACAGAGACTAGCTACTTGGCCAGAGAGATATAAAGAGAGCACTATGCTATATATGTTGCTGGGCTCATTTTCGTTCTCTTCTTTATGCGATGATTATTCCGCACCAAAAAAAAAAAACCGAGAGAGATAGACGAACGAAAGAATATGACAGAGAGTGTGTGCACATCAGCTTGTTTAGAAAATAGATTTATTATCCTATACAGTCAGCTTTGAGTGCCTTGTATTGTATATTTGCTACCAGCGCGTTAGCGTTCCTCCTTGTCCAACCAGCAGTATAGAGAATGCTGTTGAGGCAGTCCCTGCATTTGCCGCATAGATAGCGCTACCTTTTAATGAATTTCATATTTGTTCAGAGATTTGGCGTGTTCCAAATGGCAGAACTGTTTGGAGAAACAGTAACACGCACATTTTTTAACAATGAGTAATATTATTTATTTCTGATTAATCATTATTAGAAAATTGTATTCTTTCTCTCTTTCTCTCGCTCTGCCGTTTTAATCCTTACGATATACTTACTAGTTGGGTTTGAATTTCCAAAGAAGTTTCACTTATATCACGTGTACTGAGTTACGTATGCTTTTTTTTTGTACAAATTAGGACATAGATATCGAACTGGACCAAAAAATATATACAATGACATCAAATGGAATAAATGTGGTGTGTCTGTCATCTTCTCGTTTGTCGAATCTCTGTGGTGAGTTCAGAGCGTGTCTCGGGATACGGAACTGATCCGTGGGCCTCAGGTGCTGAGGCAGACGACCTTGCCGTCCGTGCCGACGCGCCACCAGACCTTCCAGCGCCAGCTGTCCCACCGCCTCGACCTGCCCAACATTCAGTTCAGCATCTGCAGCCTGGAGCACCGCAACGACTTCAGCATCGGGCTCATCAAGGTGCGTAGCCCTTCGCGTCTGCAGCGCCGTGCCCGGGCTCAGTCATTTATTCTGGAACATTGCGGAGACTTATTAAATATTCCATAATATTCTGGAACATTCTGTAATTTTCCGGAAATTTCTAGAAGATCCTGGAACGTTCTGGAAATTTCTAGAAGATTCTGGAACTTTCTAGAAAGGCTTTCTGAAACATTCTAGAAAATTCTGTAATATTTTGTAAGCTCTCGTAATATTCTATAAATTCATTTAAAACTAAAATTTATGTAGGCCTAACATTTAAGAATTCACTAGGAATTTTCGTAACATTATATAAACCTTCTCTAAACTCTAAAATTCTTTAAAAAGGTCTGAACACTTTCGGAACATTCTAGAAACTGTTGTAGGTAACATTCTGGATACTTTTGCAACATTCTATAAACGATTGTATAATTACGGACACTTTATGAATAATGACTCCCATAAAACTGTTGAACAATACACAAAGGTCTATCAAACATTTTTGTATATTCCATGCAGCCAAAGTTTCCATTCAATGCACCCTGTACTTACGTACAATTTATATGATGTTTTCGATAAGAATGATATGGCCATTAGCGTAAAATTGTGTCCGGCCTAACAGGTATGTACTGTGCTGTGTTGCTAATGAACATTCCAGTGATATAACATACCTTTTTGCACACACTAGCTAAGTGCTAAGCAAAACGTTTTTCGATTCTTTCGCTAACGATTGCGGTTAATTTCCAATGAAATATTTTTGTAAAATTTAGAATATTTACAACAATTTTGAACATTCATTGACTTTGACGTTGTTGTGACCAATTATGGCAGTTACAAATTCACAGCCATGCCTTACCCAGGTCTCGAACCCAGAACCCATCGCACAGAAGGCCGCTCGACCACTGCTGCCCCATAGACCAGCGCGGTGTGAAGCGTGTGATGCCGACGCTATAGCGCGACTCACGCTCAATTTCCATTGTGAATTTACATGGGCATTTACTCTCTCTTTCCAATGAGCGACACTTTCCATTAGCGCTGTCCTTGTTTTTGTTGTTCTCTGCTGCCAGATATACCTACGCCAGAGAGCACGAAAGACGTAGACATAGGTATTGTAAAAAAATTTTAGTTTGGTAAAAAAAAATTGAGAATATTGGAAATACATTTTCCTGTTGTATTTAATGTATAGCATCATCTGATTATACTTTTTTCTAAGACGACTTAATTTAAAGACTCCATCTTGGTTTTAATGGTTTTGGCTGACAATTTTTATATAATTTAATATAAAAAGTTTGGCATTAAATTAGAATTGCTCATACTTTTATAGAATGTCTTATTGTTACTGCTACAAATAGTTTCTCCCGTGAGATACGAATTGGTGTTTAGAATTCTGTCTTGGTTCAACGACACAATTAAAGAGTAACTCAAGAATTTTTAGAATAAGCGCATGCGCGAATACTTCTGTGTGGTTTTCTCGCTTTAAGCACCACCTACGCAAAATGGCGACACTTAACCGTGAAGCGTGTTGTGTTCTGCCGGCCGGCTATAGTCCACGCCGCGCCGGGTTGCTCCTCTGGAGTTGCGCCCTGCGCCCGGTGTCGCCGGCGTCCGTACGACGCGCGCCCGCGGGGATGGAAGTCTCCCGTCCTTCCTCTTCCTCAACCGACACACTGTTCAAAACATTTCCATCTTTAAACTTACTAACAACGATGATTACAAATCATCCCGGTATCTTCGTTATTTTCGAATACTAAATCAATTTCTTTATAAGTACATTAAAAATATTCTAAACGTTCAAAAACTGGTAAAGAATACTGCAAAAATAATTATTTCGTAAATCATATTGTATCGATATTCGTAGAGATATAATTCATCAATATATCGATCATGTATCAATATACATCGATAAACCAACACAATATACTTCGATTAATCGTCGCAAACGATAGATATAGATATATCGACGCAATAGATAGATATAGCTATATCGACACAATCAATGTATCGACACAATCAAAAAAAAAATTATCGACACAAACAATATATCTACGACATATATATCAATAAAACGACACAGCGTATATAGGCCTACATCGATAAATCGACATAATCGATATATATCGATTTATCGACACTATCCATATATGTACTATCGACACTATTGATACTATTGACACTATCAATATATATTGATGCTATCGACACTATCAACATAAGGATAGTATCGATATATGTATATAGTGTCGATATATTGAGAGTGTCCATATATCGTTAGTCTCGATATATAAATAGTGTCTATATATCGATATTGTCGATACTATTGATAGTGTCTATAGTATCGATATTGTAAATAGTAACGATAGTGTCGATAGTGTGGATACATCGATAAATATCGATAGTGTCGATTTATAATAATTTTGTCTATTTTGTATGTATATATATATAAACGATATACAGATAGTATTGATTTATCGAAATTATCAAATCCGTTAATAAATATAAATATCATATGTATCGATTTATCGATATATATCGACACTATTGATATATTTTATGTATAGACATAAACGATATAATCGATAAATCTACACAATCTATATAAATCAATAAATCGACACGATCGTTAATTAAATAAAACAAAACAATCTATATAAATTGATAAATCTACATATTATATAACGATAATCGGCAAATCGATATATATATCAATAAATCGACACAATGTATATATATCGATCAATCGGCGCAATCGATATATTTCGATTAATAGACACAATCAATAAATATCAATAGATTGACACAATCTATAAATATCATTTTATCGACACTATCGATATATTTCGACACTGTAGATATATATCGACATTATTGATATATCGATATTTATCGATACTATCGATATAGTGATACATCAATAATATCAACACTATATATATTGATACTATCGACACTATCAATATATATCGACACTATCGATATAACGATACTATTGACACTAGCTATATATTGATATTATTGACACTATCGATATGTATCGACACTATGGATATATATCGACTTATTGATAATTCGATATATATCGACATATCGATTTGTATCGACATATAGATGTATATCGACATATTTATATGTATTGATATATCTATATATATCGACATATATCATTATATTTACACTATCGATATTTATAAATCGATACTAATTATAATCGATAAATACACATAATCGATATAATAAAAAAAACACATATTGAATATAGACACAATCGAAATACATCTGAAATAATTACAATCTATAAGAATCGATAAATCGACACAATTTCAATCAATCGATATTTCGACACACAATATATTGATAAATTGTCACTACCGATATATCTATAAATCTGCAATATTTATACATCGAAAAATCGACACATTCTTTATATATCGATATTTATATATTAGGTATAAATCGATACAACTATCGATAGCAATTAAATTTATCGATAACATATCGATTTACCTAAAGTGATTAGTTAATTTTATTTCAAAGTGCGTTTCGTTTAAAGTTTAATCATCAAAGTCCCTGACCGTTGGATTGGTCGTTATGGTCTTTTTCGCTAGGGATTTATAAAAGAGCGTGTCTACGTTTCGCCGATACCTAATGATTTACCAGAGTGGAGGCACAGAATTGAAGCGGCTATTGCCCCCATTACTCCGGACGTGTTCACCAAAGTGTGGGGAGAATTGGACTTTACGTTGACTGTGTGCCGTGTAACTGTAGGTGAGCATTTTGGACATTTGTAAGAAAAACTAATTTAGTTTACCTTCAATTTGTTGCATAATCTGTTGTAAATAGTCCAAATGGACTCTACTTCATGCGGGCCGTCTGAGTGGGTATTTTGTCGGGGTGACGTCACGGCGGCCTTGTCTTTCATTGGCTGCCGAGCTTGTCGTGCCCGTCGCGGCACTGCGACTCTGTATCTCTCTCCTTGTGGCGTGAGCCACGCTATGGAGTGGCGTGCCAAGTGCAGCGTGCAACGTGTGACCTCTCGAGAGCTTGTTGACGGCTTGTAAAGGGAAAGGGGGGAGTGAAGTGGCAGGCAGCGGGCCGCGCGCGGGTCGATGTGGCGTTGTGCCAGAGGCGACGAGATGTTTCACCACATGTTCACTGACCCCGATTCAGTCGCCCGAATAATCAACGTTCGTGCATACCAGGTTTATTTTTATGTTATAAATTATTTGAGTATTCTCCAGTGATATGGAGCAGTCGACTATCAAAGCATTCGATTTGCAGAGCGAAATTTCAAACTAAATAATGTAACGAAAAAAAAAAAGCGAAAAAGAATTTGAACAAATACTAATCATTGCTTTCTACCTGATTTCCGAAAATAAATCTCACTAAAGCACTGCCCATCTATTAGAAATTCATCAAACACTTGATACTATAAAGTTTCCTTTTGGCTTTGTGATGTTTGGCTCGCGCAATCCGCCACAGATGACAGCACCGTATTTGCACATTTCCGTTCCATTTATTAAATCTCTCTGGCCAAATGCCGTGTGCCAAGAGCTAAGATGTTACACATCAAAAACTCTCATGGTTCATTTTTTCTCCCCGACACTTGATGCATGCAAAAAAAAAAAGCATCCCGCTTATCTGTGCCCAGGGTTACCCTGTGTGTCTGCAGGTTTTTACCTGGACCCAACTTAAGAGAGTTTTAATCTCTATTTGAGAATGGAGTTAGTCATAGCATCGATCGCTGCCATGGCTGGCCAATCCCCGCACAAAGAACACGATGCATGCGACCCTCTCCCTGCATGGCTATTCCCAGCATGACTAGGCGTATAGGCTTCAGCCTGAGACGCACCTAGTTTCCTCCCTAACACGGACTCCGCCTACAAAATACACTTTGTTTTATTTAGTTAGGAAAAAAAATTAAAAAGTTGGTTATGTTGAGGCTGGCTTTCACGCGACATTTTGATTTTATTTCGTTTTATCGTCCATTGCTATTAGTTAATGGCTATTTCTGTAAATTTAACGCTATAACTCTCTTAAATTTGTCACGATTAGTATTTTAAAATAATAGAGTCTCACAAGTGTTCGTTATTATTAAAATTTGCGTGACCTTTTTATGCCCATTATCCGTTGAGAAATATTTGTGAAGGATGAACAAATGCAAAATATTAATAATGTCAAATTTACAGAATTGGCCTTTAAATAATAGTAATGAAGATGAAATGAATAAAAAATCAAACATGGCGTTGGAAACACAGCCTTGAGTTTGTTAAATTTTAAAAATGCTTGTTAATTTTTAGTTTTTATTTTTTTTTCGAGAGGGTAGGTAGGTTTTCGCATGTATAGGTAGGTAGGTAAGTTTGGTTAGTGGTTTTGCTAGAACAGTTACAAAACTAAAACGTTAACTCGTATTACAATTGTCGCAATAATTCGTTCTTTATTATTATTTTTTTGGAGTGTATAGGTTTTCATTCGTCTAAGTGATAGTAAATTTCATAAAATTAGGGTCGGGTTAAGTCAGCGACGCTCCAAAATCGTTGAAATAAATGGATCCCCACGAAATATTAACATTTTTTTAAATTCCGACCGTGGAGTTTCACGAGCGAGTGATGAACTTTAGGAACGGATCAGGGGATAGTGAATCGTAGGCTTCCCACAGGCAACAGGTGCGAGTGACGACCCAGTATAGTTCCTAAATGGGGGGGAGGGGTGTGTTTGTGTGTTTCCGGTTGCAGTCGCTATCCGAATCTGTCTGTTTGCTCGCTTACTTCTTCTAAACTCTACTCAATATATTTTGATGCTGTTTTCACCATCATTTAGAATGGGAATTTATAAAATAAAATGCTTGATTATACAGCGTGGGCCAATAATTCACGAAGGGGTTATAACTATGAACAACCTTTTTTTATTTCTCATTAGTTTCCCCTTGATTATCACGAATTGTATTCCACACATATGTGTAAATAATATCCCATTGTTGGTCTTTACATCTGTGAAATGTCAATAAAAACTAATGATAAATTTTAAAAAAAATGTTATTCACAGTTATAACCCCATCGTGACTTTCGGCCCACCATGAATATAGGCAAGTTGAGTCTAATTTGCAGTGAAGTGAATCCTTGATACAACCAGTGATACGTTCAGAGGCAGGTGTGCGAGGAGGTATAGCGGATATATCCCGCCTGAAATTATGAAAAAAAAAAAAAAAAAAAAAAAATTCCCAAAATTATCAGTGAAAACAACAGTATGTTACTGTGTGAAAAGCCAAGTTGCCTACGGCAACTACTGCAAGCCCACACGTCAGTTGTCAATATGTAAGGCTTTTTTTTTTTAATACACGTGTTCAAATTTTTATTTTACATAAGAATATATATATTAATCTTCCTCCTTCTCCCCCCCCCCCTCCCCAGAAAATAAATCCTGTCTCCGCCACTGGGTACGTCGGATGCGCATGTCCCTGTCCGCCCCTGCGGAGGAAGAAGAAGTCGTGGATGGGGGAGCAATAACCTCTGACGGCGGCGAAGGCGGCGAAAGGACCGCGCGTATCGACGCTTGCGGCAGGTCGAGCGCCGTGATTGACGACGCGAGGCATGCCGGGACGCCCTCGCAGTGCGCATGCGCGCCGACGCCACGGTGCGGGGGATCGGTGATTGATTAGCCCCCTCGCGCTCCCCGCGATGACGCGCCAGCTCGCGAGCGGTCCGTTCAGCTAGGCGAGAGGACGGGCGAGCGACGGAGAGTTTGTTATTTTTTTTTATTTTCGAAGCGGTGATGTATTACCAACATATGAATTTTAAATTTAGGTTTTCCCTCTTCGAGCACGAGGTATCCAACCCCCCTCTCCTTCCCAACAACCGGGAAGGAAAAAAAACGAACGAACGACGTCAGGATAACTCAAGCGAAGGTTATTTTGTTCCAATTAAAATTTTTTTCCACGTTTCTAGGTCAAAAAAGAAAATCATCCGAATAACCTTTCGATCAACACCTTTTTTTTTTTTTTTCATTTACGAAAGATTACTTTGGAAACCAGTGGCCAAGAAAATGTATGAAATACTGCATATATTTAATACCTTTTTGGAAACAATATATACTGCATATTTCTTGTAGCGCTTACGAAATTACAGTTAAATTTTGATTGATAATTTATGCAACCATTAATTTTAGAAACCACGGAAAAGATAACCTATTATTTAGAAACTGTACATTATTTTGTTTTGTTATGCTTAGTAATGCGCGCAATTAATACTTGAAAAATATTCATGGAACGGTTTACAAATAACTTTAATGTAGGTACTGGGACAACACAAAACATTAATGCCCGTGCAAGAATCCAAACACTGGGATTTTTTTTTTTGCGATGCAGTTGTTTGTTTTACGTAAATGTAGAAACTTACAAATATCGGTATTTGACATGATTATTTCAGTTCCATTTACAAAAAAAAATTTGCAATGAATAATAACATAAATCCTTTTTATTTTCATATCTTTATATATATATTTCTTGTGTGCGTGTGTATGTCACTGAACTCCTCCTAGACGGCTGGACCGATTTTGATGAAATTTTGTGTGTGAGTTCACGGGGATTCGAGGATGGTTTAGATTCACAATTGGATATTTTATCTCGATTCTGAGTTAAGAAAAACTAAAAAAAAAACACGCTTTTAAAGCAAAAATTGCAACGCATTATTAGAAGCCATTGAGTTTTGCTATTGTAAGGAACTAAGTAGAGAGTAAGAAAAAAATAAAGATCCTGACAGTTTATAGCGTCGCCATATTTGTTTCAATTTTCAATACCCTTTTTGTATATTGCAATTTAAATTGCAGAAAAAAAATCATGTTTCATAGCCACACAAATAGTGAGGATGGTTTAGATTCACAATTGGATATTTTATCTCGATTCTGAGTTAATAAAAACTAAAAAACTCCGCTTTAAAAGCAAAAATTGCAACGCATTATTAGAAGCCATTAAGTTTTGCTATTGTAAGGAACTAAGTAGAGAGTAAGAAAAAAATAAAGATCCTGACAGTTTATAGTGTCGCCATATTTGTTTCAATTTTCAATACCCTTTTTGTATATTACAATTTAAATTGCAGAAAAAAATCATGTTTCATAGCCACACAAATAGTGAGTGTGTGTCATTTCTCTATGTCCACGAGGACTCGCCGCGTCAATTTTCTCCTTGGAGCGAACCCGTCCGCTTAATTAAATAAACAGCTTTTATCGTTGAATGATTTCATGATTTATTTAATGAAAATATGCTCTCATAAAAAATTAGTTAGATAGACATTCAATAGGTGTCTTTCTCTCACTCTCTCTCTCTGAAATGTATGTAGCTTGCTCGCGGGTCAGTAATGCAGACAATCTTTACATTCTAGCTCGAGACGGAAAAAACAGTAAATGTGGTTTACAAAGACATTTTATGAAGTGTCTTCCCGTCATTACATTTGAAAGTAGAAACATATTTACTCAAAATTTAGGTAGTAACATATTTTTATTGCAAAGACTGAAATAGAGGTGAGAAAAATTATCATTTGTGAACATAAGAAAACTACTACAACTGTATCAACTGTTATGTTATAATGTTTAAATTTCTAAATGGTGCAAGATAATACAAAATTCCATGCGGAAAAAGTCGTGGGCAGCAGATACGTATAGTTATAGGTGTGGGGCTATGCATGCTGATTTTTCATATACTGCATGGATGCGAACATGTAAGAATAATCTATCTATCTTACTATAATAAAACAGTACTTTTTTTGTCTGTCTGTTTGTACGCGATTTTGATGAAATTTTGTGTGTGAGTTCACGGGGATTCGAGGATGGTTTAGATTCACAATTGGATATTTTATCTCGATTCTGAGTTAAGAAAAACTAAAAATACACTGTTTAAAAGCAAAAAAACTAAGCATTGTTGGTAATTAGCCTCCATGGCAACGGGCTTTTGCATTGTTGTTGCCTTCTGCGCAACCATGGGAAAGGTTTTTGGTAACGGCAATGGCGTGCCCAAGAGGTGGGGTATGTATAATGAGAAGATACAAAATGTCCAGCGTAGAAATACTTACCGCCATATCCATATCTCACAAAAAGTACATTTGGGCAGGACAATGTCTGTCGGGTCCGCTAGAAAGATATATAGAGAGATAGAGATATAAATAGAAAGATAGAGAGAGTTATAGAGATATACATAGAGAGATAGAGAATTAGAGAGATAAAGAGAGATGCTTAGTATACGTTTAAAAAATTTAAAAAAAAATTGATTGAGGCATTGCAACGCATGCCGGGCATTATCTAGTATATTTATATATATATTTCTTGTGTGCGTGTGTATGTCACTGAACTCCTCCTAGACGGCTGGACCGATTTTGATGAAATTTGTTGTGTGAGTTCACGGGGATTCGAGGATGGTTTAGATACACAATTGGATATTTTATCTAGATTCTGAGTTAAGAAAAAAATAAAAAATGTAATGTGTGTCATAGATATACAAACTGTTAGTGTCATTCCTCTATGTCTGCCGTGCAATAGCTTTCAAGCCATTACGTTACGTTTTGCTATTGTAAGGAACTAAGTAGAGAGTAAGAAAAAAAGCTCTTGACAGTTTGTAGTGTCGCCATATTTGTTTCAATTTTCAATACCGCTTTTGTATATTACAATTTAAATTGCAGAAAAAAATCATGTTTCATAGACACATAAATAGTGAGTGTGTCATTTCTCTATGTCCACGAGGTCTCGCCGCGTTATTTTCTCCTTGGGGCGAACCCGTCCGCTTAATTAAATAAACAGGTTTTATCGTTGAATGATTTCATGATATATTTCATGAAAATCTGCTCTCATAAAAAAGTTAGTTTTATAGACATTGAATAGGTGTCCTCTCTCTCTCTCTCTCTCTCTCTCTCTGAAGATCAATCTATGAATCGTTACAAATTTATTTCCTTTATTTTTTTAGTTTGATTTGATACAATATGATTTCACTAAAAATCAATTTCTACCCCTTCCTATTTTCATTTCCACATTACGAAGTTTCACTTCTTTCACGCGGAGGGACTCCACGCAATATTTTTGCATGCAATTAAAAACTATTTTTTAATGATGCCAAAGTATAACTTCACATTCGCGTACCTAAGTACACGCACCCATTTTTTAAATTTAATTTCTTCTATATATATTTTTCCTCCCTACCTAGGGCACTCATAATTCTTTTAAATTTCACGTGTATGTTTTCAATGTCTTTCGAGTTGTACAATTTTTTTTTTGTCAAATTGGTCATTATTTATACTTTGTTTCATTTTGGAAACATACGTATTTTAGGTATTATGACAAATAAAAAAATTAGTTTCACTAACATTCTTAGGTTTTTATTGTGTGGATAGTTTCAAGTTTAATATTATGTAGGTACATAAATTCTTAAACTTATAAATTGCTTCGAAATTTATTCATAGGTAGGTAGGGCCTACTAATATTTTCTATTTGTCAATATTGTTATTTTTTTTACATTACCTACTTATTTGCAAGGAGTTTTGTTTAGTGTTTATAATTTATCTTCTGAGCGTCAAGAGTCTTAAGGCTGCTGAGACCGAAGACCAGAAATATTTATCAATTATGTAATATATTGTTGAAAAATTTGAATTTAACTATTTCAGGAAAGTTGATTTTTTTTATTAATTAGAATAGTTACGTGTAATTGCCATCTTCCTTTATTTCATATTAAACATTATGTTTGGTTGAGTGTGAGATAATTTTTTTATGTATGTTTTAATTTCTTATATATATATATATATATATATATATATATATTCTTACCTACCTACTTTTAAATTTCAGGCGGATGTTAACATTGTCATTCCAGTTGTATAATTTTTTTTTGTCAAATTAGTTGTTATTTATACTTTTTGTTTCATTTTGGACTATGTTTTTTATACTTAATTCAAAGATTTGTGGTGTGTACAGGGAGTGATGTCTATATTAATTTCTATACTCCTTTGGATAAGCGGAATATTGCCAGAACAGTTTTACATATAAAGAAATCCTCCAAATGTTTTAAACATTATGACAAATAAATATAGTTTTACAAACATCCTTAGTTTTTTTTTTTTGGTGTGTATAGTTTGAAGTTTAATATTATGTATGTACGTAAATTCTTAAACATAGAGTTATTTATTAATTTATTTAGATAATTATTAATAGGTAGGTAATAAGCTTTCTATTTGTCAATATTGTTATTATGGTAGATAGGAGTACAGTAAATGCCTACATTCTTATATTCCTTTATATCTCTTTCGATTTGGAGTGTTTCCGAGCCATTCGGGGTTCTCAACGTCAACCCCCCCCCCGCCCCCCCCCCCCCACTGACAATTTCAGGAATTTCAAATATATATTCTTTCGAGATGGAGTGTTCCAAAACATTCGAGGTCCTGAACATCCACTTTCCGCAAAAGTGAAAGCCCCAAAATTTCGAAATATAAGAATATATATAAATTGGATGTTGGCATGTATGTCGTCGATAAACTCTTACACCTATTGACCGATTGCCATGAAAGTTGGCACATCGAAGTGTTTTTATCATGGAGGTTTTTATGCTAACAATTTTTTTTGTAACTCGCCGCTAGATGGCGCTGTAGCGCATCAACTTCTAAACATTTCAACCGATCGCCATGGGTAAACAGAAAACCATAGGTCACAGATACACAAACAGTAATTATGTGTCATTTCTTAATGTCCACCACACTGGACATATCGCTATCCATTTTGCTGTAACTCGCGGACAATATATCACCCGGTGTTCAGCCCGGGCAAAGCCGGGTACTGCAGCTAGTAACTTATATATAGTACTCACTGCAGAAATAGTAGTAATGTTGATTTATTCAACGATACTTTATAAATGTACATAAAGAAGAGTTTCTGTTTGTTTTTTATACAAATCTACACTTTTTTCCCCTGCTTGACCATTAAAACATGAGATTATTTAAAACAAGCACAGTCCTCTTTTCATACCCTTTAAAGCAGAATTTTTGTACTATTTGTTGAAATTTTGCAGACTACCCTTTCAAGACAAGAGAAAATTTACTGCCTGCATTTTATTTAATAAAAACTATAACCATTCCCCTAAATACAGCAACGGCGAAAAGAGCACTTGTTTGCAAAGTGGTTTGTACTTGGACTTTACTCTCGTCGAGAGAGAGTTGATTGGAGACTTATCAACTCAACGACACCGCTGCATTGAACTGGGGAAAGGCTCGGTCATGCCTAAGAACATGAAAAATTCGCGGATTCCATAAGGGTCGTCCGTGACAGATTCCTGTTCATTAGCTGTCGACCTGAGATAAATTACAACTAGGCAGTCTAAGACGTCTTTCGTTGAGGGCTTCCTACTGGCCCAGAATCATTTCGATAAAATGAAGGCGTTATTTAAATGATTCATGCAATGGGACATTTTGGATTAATACAATTTTTTCTGCACTGTTTGTCATGGAAAAAATTCAAGAATGCAAAATAATAAATAAAAAGTCTCGGTCCGTTTTGTGCCTGATGACGGCAACAGAGATGCCAGTTGCCGAAACGTCGCAACTGTTTAGTCATAAGAAAACATACTGTGTTCTTCAGTGATATCGTCAATGTGTTTCCGTTTATTTTCATTGTTGTGTACGTATGTTTGCTGCGTTGTCCAGGTTTGTTGTCTGTCTGCATTTACTGTTCTTGTTGAATCTGTTTCGTCGTTGTTACCCATTGTGTTCGTCTGTGCCGTTAATTTTTCATTACAAAATTCCTTCCACGAAATTCTTGTGCTGTTTGAATGTGTTCGTCTATGCTGTCGGCTTTGTGTTGTCCATAATACGTGTTGAGTTTCATCGCTGGGTCCATCCGTTCGACATCAGCTGGTTTAGGCTTGTACTCTGTGGATTAATGTTTTCATTTTTATTTCTTCTTTTGCATTCTTGATTTTTTTTTCACGACAAACAGCGCAAAACTTGAATGGCGTATGTCAAAAACATTGTATTTAAAACTGAAGGTCCATTACACGATCAGTAGAAAATTTCCATTCATGAAGTACAAAGCATTATTTTTTGGGTGTTCCAGACATTAAAAAAAAATTGGCAAGTACAATTTTGTCTTATTGTTGAAAGAAAAATAGTTTAGACTGTTTCTATTAATCACCAACTTTTTCCAGTTAAGTATTAAGGAAAAAAATATTATTTCTTATCTTTTATCCCAAACCGGCATATGTTCAACACTGGTTGAGGTTAGTTATTTAAAAATTACTGAATCCACGCCAAGAATTATACTACATCAGAGTTTCATTAAATTTTGAGTGACATACAAACCATGCTTTTGAGCGCACGTTCATATCGATTCTTCCTCTTCTGTATTGAAACATTTAATACAGCCTAAGGGGAGAGACCATTTGTGATCGGCATACAGTTCTGTGACACTAGATCAAAGCGTAGTCACCCGAATCCGATACTGTTTTGTGACGTACATGTTTGCGCTCGCTTTGTGAGCTTCTCGATTTTGCGAACGAAATGAAACATAATAGTTGTTTTTTTTAAACTCTAGTGACGTAATTGTGACAAAAAAATTCTCTTTGACATTTTCACTCACAGCTAATGTATACTCATTAAAAAAAGAAATTGCAGAAGCTATTTCTGCAAAGAATATTAATTGAAATTTTGTAAGTTTTAAGAACTAAAGTAATGCCTAACGACTGTAAGAATACGTCAGTCAAATTTAAAATAAAACATAATATTACTGTGTAACGGTTGAACTTACAAATATAGTGAAATTGTAAACTATTTTTACATTTTTTATAAATAACATCGCGTGTAGTAATTAGAATTGCTTAACATTTTAAAGTAGCGAGATCATAATGAGAGTTTTTAGTGAAAACCTTTTTAAAAACTTATTAATATCGACGGAAAAATTATTATTATAGAATTACATTAAAAATTATTAATTTAACCTTAAGAAAATTTTTAAGAATGCAAACTATTTGTTCGTTACTATTCAACCTTTTCTTTTGGGAAATCATAAGTTAACTACAAAATTTACTTTCTTATTTTTTCATAACAACCTACCTTTGCTTTTTTTTAAATTTTTAAATAGATTGATATTTTATTAGTCAGCCTTAGTTTTAAACAAAATATAAGTGCTCTACGATTGCGTATGCTCATATTTGTTACTGTAAATATATTTTTAAATAATTACTTTCATTAAGTAAAAAACTTCTACAGTGTAGCGATGGTTAGAATTGCTGATAAAAATTGTCGTTGTTCATTAAGGTACTCTTACTTCAGGCAGTGAATTGTCGAATGCATAGTATTTGAACATTTGCATCAATGCAACATTTGCAACTGTATCGCAATTTGCACACATTAACTCATACCTTGACTTTGCAATTCATATAAATAATTACCGCAGTGGTGAAACCCTTAATAATACTAATTGTGCGAGAAGTTTCCTTTATAAAGGGTTGAATTTAATATTTTTTTAACAATAAGTGATTATTCTTTTGTTGTCGAGAATATTAACTGAGTCCAACATACCGATTAAATAATGTTCCACTGAAACACCATGAAATTTCATAGCACGCCCTCTGGAATTTTGATTGCTTCTACAAAATAATTTGATGGCAGCGGCATAGCGCACTGTGGTGGTAAGCCATCCCGGTTCACTAGCGCGTTTTCCGGGAACTCAAAGCTCTGACTGTTTACGGTCCATAAAATTTAATATCATTTATAGGTTCTTCTTAGTCCTGGTCTCACAGGCTCGTTCAGTTTGGGTCACTGCGGTTTTTTTAAGGTCTATTGCTGCACATTTATCGCGATGGCTCTCCTGAAATATGTGTTTTGTTCCAAATATTTCCATGAAATATTTATTAAACGTTGTCTAATAGCGGCAAAATGTGACGCAAGAGTTTATATTTAGGTTAACTTGCGCGATATTTTACATCTCGTAAATATCGTTTAGTAAATATGGGTAAGTAGGTTTAGTCGGTACGGGGACAGGGGCTGGAGGCTCGGAAGCCAGGGAGCATCGGCAGACATCTTGGTTCCGAAGTTTGGTATAAATATGGCGCCCTCTGGAATTTTTTTTTAAAATTTAAATGTGGATCTACCTACCGTACATCATTACAACTATACAACTATACTTTGAAAGCATATATTCCTTATTTATTTAATTACATCCCAGCTGATCTGTTAGCCTAGTGGCTAAGGTCCCTGTAATTAATGTCCAATGCGTCCCTCGGATTAACACTATGTCACTTCAGTCAATATTTCTGTACAAAATAATATTCGTTGGCGACACTGGCACTACACACCTTCAAGCTTCACAACCAAGATGGCCGCCGCGGCTCCCTGGTTCCCGAGTCCCCAGCCCCTGTCCCCGTACCGACTAAACCTTACTACTCATGCGGTGACAAAAATTTAAAAGGAAAATAAAAATTAATGCAAAAGAGCTGATCAGATAAATTAAACTGAATCACACTTAAATGAAATAACCTCAATTGTGTGGGAAACCAAGATTTAAGGCTCATAGGGGAACCTACCTTCCACTGTTAGGAAGAAAAATATTATTTTCTAGCATACATTTTTGTTAAATATGTAGTCATGCTCTGAAGTGGCTTCATTTGCACATAGTGTTAGGATAAGACCCTTTTTTTTATTAAATTAACTTGTCAATTACAAATCTTTTTATGGTCTGACTTATATTTTTTTTTGGTTTTGAACATGAATTAAAAAATACATAGTTTCTGGCCTCGCTCACATTAAATACCCCGGCTGGCAAATGATGGGTCGGCGTATTTAGAATAGGCTGGCTGGCAGCCTGGCGGGTAACGACACAAAATCAACCCCGAAAAAACCAGCCCCCCCCCCCCCCAAACCCAATGCGGACATAAAAGTCCAAGCGCCCAACCCCCGCATGGTACACTCTTTCTACTCTGTCCAACTCTTCTTCCTGAACCATCCCTCAGTTTCCCGTAAACAACCTGCTTGTAATTTTGCATTCCGCATGTAAGTTCCCAGGGATTACCCTGTGTCTATGCAGGTTTTACCTGGGCCCAACTTATCTAGTTTTAGTCTAGAATAGTCAGTGTGGGGAGTTAGTCATGGCCCCAATCGCAGTCATGACTGGCCACTCCCCTCCTAGCACATGATGCATGTTACCCCTCCTGCATGGCTTAAACCCAGCATGAAAAAAGCGTGTAGACTTCGGCCTGAGACGCACTTGGTCTCCTTTCTAACCCGGCGCCTTCCCAAATACACTTATTTTTTTTAGTTAGGTTAGGTAAAGAAAGTTTCAAAACAATATTTCACTAAAAATTTGCATTAAAATCCGGCCTTGAAATTTTACTCACTTCGCATCCAAGAAGTTTCTCTTTAATAATTGATTATTTTTGACGTGACAACGTCTAATAAATTGATGAACGCCGGCTGCACGCACGAAAAAGTGTCCCGTTACGCACATTGTTCCGTTACGCTGTGTCCCGTTACGCTCATTGTCCCGTTACGGTGTGTCCCGTTACGCTAATTGTTCCGTTACGCTGTGTTCCGTTACGCTGTCGGCGAGTGCAGTAATAATAGGTTATGTTACAATTGACTAAAAAACTATGGTGATTCATATAATTGATGATAGATATTTGATTACAGTATATTTATATGAAAACTTGTTCATAATTATATTTAAACCTTATAGCTAAACGCCAGTTTTTAAAATTAATTACAAGTCATCTACACGTAAACTGTTTCGTCGACTGTTTATAAAGTGAAGTGAAAAGTTAATGTGGTTTTCATTGCTTATTACAACAACAATTTCGGCAATAAAGGTTAATTATTCTTGCATTTCAAAAATCTGATTACTAGTATAATTTCAAGTATTTATTCTTTTATTATGAAAATAAAAATGATTAAATTTTATTCATAAAAGTATGCAATCATTTCATCAATGTTTTGTTATGACGTTGTCACGTTAAACTATTGTCCGTAAAACGACTTTACAGAAAACCAATTTTTTTTTGTTTGCATTCGCTGCCACCCATCACATTTATGCCCCCGTTGTTCGCGGACAGCCTGCTGTGTGTTCGGAACTAGGAGCCGTGACGAGCATTGGTCAGCTCCTAGTTGGCGGGGCTCAGGAGCGGACGGACGGAGGTCGGCAGCCACGGGCGAACAGCTGAGCGCCGCCTGCTTCTGGATTCAGGGCGGCTCGTCGCTCGTGCCAGGGGAGCTCAGCGCGTTTAGCCCCGGCCGGGGGGGAGAGCGCGCATAACGCATCACCAGTCGCAATCGTTTAGGGTCGACGCGACGGTCGATCACAGTTGCCCGCCGCGCCTCTCGACTTCAAACTGGCCATGTTTTTTTTTTTTTTTTTTCCAGCGGCTCGATTCCCATTTCCCCTCCCCACACTCCTTCCCCTCCTACACCCCAGCTGCATCATCCCTTTCTCCCACTCCCCTTTTGCTCCCGCCTAGACATTGTTTTTTGCGTGCGTGTATACAGTGGCGCACACAGGATTAACTTCTTGGGGGGGAGAGTCACCTGGAGTCTGGAATACCATCTCCCAAATAATTTTTTTTAATACGTTTAACGGGAAATACGCTTTTTCAACCATACTAATACTCATTGAAGCTTTATAAAACCTGTATTACAAAAAACCTATTTGGACAGCTACATAATTATTCAACTGAAGAAAAAAAACGTTTCAGTGATTACTGGATTTCAAGTTTTATTTATTTAATAACTTAGTCCAGATACTAGAGATAGACTATAAGTTATTAATAACCATATATCCGTATTTTATAGGTATTTAAAATAAATAATAGCCTGAACATTTCCATCAGACGTAATTTCATCGAATACATATTTTATCCTCTACTCAATCCTCTTTTATGAGCACTTTCGTTTCTTCCTCCACGACAAGTGGGAGGGAATGACCAAACTTGATTGATTTATGCTGAGTTTTGCAATGATTCCCCAGTAAATGTTTCAGACAGTATTTCACTTGTACCAGGAACACTTACTGTACTTACACTTGATTGAGAAAGTTTCTTGGTAAATGTTGGGATAGCGTATGCCCTAAAACGCTCATTCCTTGCATCATTTGGAACAAAATGTCATATGGATTGGGACATATTCCAAATATTTACAGAGTATTCGTAACATTTTAATTAATTAAGTTTAAATTAATAACCAATTCAGAGGAAAATGCGGTGATGCACTAACGCACCGCGTTGTTTACATTCGAGCATCATTATACTGCGTGCAACAAGCTCAGGAAAGATATTAAAATATGTATGCTGTACGCTTATTTACCGCACGGCCATCTTTGATTGGTGTAGCGGCATGCACGATACGTGTTTGTGCAGCCTATTGGCAAACAATGTCCTTCACGCAACCCCAAACGCAATAAGCTGGATATTGAAAGGCATTTGCAATTTATTGAATCACTCCGTCAATGCTGAAAATTAGACCCACATTTATCTGTTATATTTTGCTTCCAAATGATGTAACGAATAAGCCCTGCGAGTGGGGATAGCCCCTTGTGAATCAATTCGTACGCAAACATATTTTTAGCTCTTTATTTTAGAAACTATTTTAATTTTCAGGTGCGAAAACCAGAGCGCTTGTGTCCGTTTGGAAGTTAAATTTTCTGGTCTGGCAGATGATTCGTTTCCGAGATCTCTGATTTATATTGCTAGACCTATGGACGAGAGATCCTCAGTTCAGCGTTATGGTAGACCGATAACAATATTCTGTGACAGGAATGTCCTAAATGCACTGTAAAATCACGGAAATCCCTTTGGCAACATAAAAAATCTATGGATGTGATAATCGAAATTTCCAAATACGGAGTATACATTTATTTGGCTTCTGAAGTCAAGACGAAAACTGTCAAAGCTGTATGAAACATTATATCAATTAATGTCGAGAAATAAGGCTCGTACGTCTTCAACTTTTAACTGTATACAGAGAAAAAGGCGTGTTGGATACAAACAAATAATTATTAGTATATAGCGAAAAAAAAATAGTTTCTATTTTAAAATACAGGTTTGTCCATAAAATAATGACCCTGTTTCAGTGGTATATGACAAAAGTTTAATTTAGATTATTTGCAACTAATCATACATCAAATTGTAGGTAATATAACCATGTTTTTCTTAAAAATGTTCAATATTTTTCCCCATTGTTACACGGCACAAATTCAACCTAAAGTCCAATTCTTCCCACAGTTTGGTTAACACGTCCGGAGTAATGGGAGCAATAGCTTCTTCAATTCTGTGTCTCAACTCTGGCAAATCATTAGCTAGCGGCGGAACGTAGACACGATATTTTATAAATCCCGAAAGGAAAAAAAAAGTATGGCGTTGTGTCAGGTGAACGTGGAGGCCAGCGAAAAAGAGCTCTGTCGTATCGACGTGTACGACCAATCCAACGGTCAGGGACTTCAACGTTCAACCACTCTCGTACAAAGAGATCCTAATGGGGAACGCACGTTGAACTGAAATTACAGATTCACTCTTAGCATATTGCAGAACACAAAACGCTTTACGCTCAGGAGTCACCATTTTGCGTAGGTGGCGCTGCAAGTTCAATGTTTTCTTTTTGAAATACCATCATTAGGATATACACCACTTAACAAACAGTGCCTCTGATTTTAGGCAGCTGTTTCAAACTGAGTGTTGTCATTAACAGTTTTTTGTGAATGTTGCATACCTGACAGGCGTCGAAGTATTTCGTACTACATTTTATACAAGTTTTTCTCGAACATGTTAGAGTAAAGGGTGATACAAAAAGGTGACATTTTACATTATTTTTGACATGTATAATAATCAGCCTTTTCAAAAACACATTCATCCACGTCACAATAATTTAGAGAAATAAGGGTGTTACCCTAAATTATTTCAATTAATTAATTTCAATTAAATGATTTTTAGGCCTCCGCTTGCAGTTCCGAAGACATCAAATGTTAAAATTGTAATAATTATGCTAGATTTTGACACGTTTATTGATGTATCAAGTAATTTTTAATATTTAAAATAATACTTTCATAAGAATAAAAATAATTATACATTAACTAACAATTTTTTAATTATTATAATAAAACTTAAAAGGGTTCTAACTCACAAGGGGGGGGGGGAAATCATTCATTTCTAGCTCAGTTTGTTAAATATATTAGTTCTTCGGAAACAATACAATAAACAGCCGTTAGAATTTTTTTTTGTAGTTTGTATTTTATTTCTTAATTTACTTTTGATTAATTTCACTGCTCTAAATGTTCTTTCAGTATTCTGCTGATGAAAAAGGAAGCCACAGAACAGTTTTGATACTAGCGTTGTTAAAAGAGGAAACATTTGCTTTTCTACAGCGTTTATTTTATATATATATATGTATAATTGTAATATTAGTTCGTTCATTTAGATTCTTAAACCTCTGAAAGCTCTTCACCGATTGCTTTGAAATTTTTACACAAGGTTTCAATCGGAAACGCGCGTATTTTTATATACCTATGTCACACCTGTGACAAGTAAAACTATAAATAAATATATAAATAGGTAAAAATATTTATTTTTTAATATTTTCATTGCTCTTGAGTGACGAATAGAGTCAGAGGGATGCATATATATAGACATATAGAAGAGATAAAGTAAAATATAGAGACACACACATATATATATATGTGTGTGTGTGTGTGTGTGTGTGTGTGTGTTGGTAGAGATACAGAGACATAGAGATGAACAGAGAAAGATAGAGAGATGCTTTCTATATGTGTACCTACTTAAAAAAAAAATACAAAAAAAAAAGATTGAGGCATTGCAACGCATGCCGGGCATTGGCTAGTTTAAAATAAAAGGACAAACAATGTGTAAGTAAACGTACTAAAACACTATAAATCTATAAAAAGTACTAGATGTAGCAGTGCAGACCTTGCAGTCGGCTTCCCACGGGGAAGGAACACGCAGTTTGCGACTCTTCAAGCGCTTGGGAAATTGGAAAAAAAGGGGGGGGGGGTGCGCAAAAAGGGGGGTTGATTAATGCTCATGCTGTTCGCGCGGCTGGGCGAACCCTCGGCAGGAGACATCTCTCTCCCTCCTCTTATTTTGCTTTTCCTTCCTCGCTCGTGGTGGACTCCGATTCCCACGGCGTGTGTTTGTATGAGATTCGTGTCATAAGGGTGGTTGTGGGAAGGAGGGGTAGGGTAGAGCATGGTGATATATCACCGAGGGAAGCAACAGATAATGGGGTTCCCTTCAGCTGAAGAAGACATCATGTTCTCCCGCGCCGTTCGAGCGAGAGGGCGTCATCTATTGTCTGTACCACGCTTAGAATGCAGTGTGAACGTAAATGGGCGATCACTCTCTCTCTTTCTAACACTCGTCGACTGCCGTTAGCGCTGTCCTTGTCTCTGAGTGGTTGCCAAGTATCATAAGAATTTTGAATTGAAATTACATGATAATATTATTTTTTTTATTAAGTTAACGATGCAATTTTCGTGTGAATTCGAATAAATGGATGTGTAGGAATTGTTGTTTTCGTTAAAGACAAAAATAAATTATATATTACAGTATTACAACAATGATATTATAAATCATTTTAATTTTTATGTGGATTCTTAAAATGCTTCTCGTGCACTCATAATTCTAAAGAAGCATACCTCCTTAACGTTTTCATAACGTATTAGGGATCTGGCAACAGCGCGTGCCATAAGCCGTGTACTGCAATCTAAGAGTGAGACAGTCTATAGCACGATGCTGGTTCGGTCTGTGTAAAAGTTTTTTTTTTTTTATTTATCATAATGCCAATTAGTTTCTCTCGAAAGCAAAGCGCACCTTTAAATTATACTATTCGGTGCATTATTCCGATGTTGGTGTTAGAATAAGGACTAATTCAAGATAATAGCGTCGTAGCCACTGCCTATAGTCGGTCTTATGCTCAGGTTGCAGTACAGAGTAAATGGCAACCACTGTTGCCACGTTCATACTACCCGGCTTGTTTCCATTAAAAATCCTAATTTGTATATCATTTTTAACTATAATAAGTTTAATATAAAATTTAATTTTACTAATTGTAGATTTTTAAAACAATAAGTAAATGCCTATTGACAGTATTATTATAGTTGTAGTCATGCTAACGAAAACATTCAATGTTAAATACCAATTTTTATTTCACAAGGGAAACTATTCGTAACAGTCGGTCGCTATTGTCAGCAAGGCATTCCATAAAATTTTGTGATTTTTTTTTTTAAATATTAAGTGATATAACATTTTTGCTGATAAAAATATGTTATACCAATATGGTGACTTTTAATTACGACCTCTTAGAAATGAAAATTGAATGTTATAACATGATGCTGTTGATAAAAGACAACAGATTTTTTTTAAATTTTCATTCCAAAGTTTACTTTATACAACACAATGTTTCGGATACATTTAAAATCATTATCATTACATTGTGAAGTTGTGTCTATAATATTTGTGCTCTATGGTGTGCATCTGGCAACAGAGCACGCCAAAATAAGAAAAGCGTTAAAGGCAGATGTGCAAACTAAGGATGAGACGCACTATTTTTCGCGAAAAGGTTTTTTTTGAGACTGAGAGTTAAAACACTGTAGCATCGTCTGTGTTTTCGCAGCCATTCAGAGCGGAAGCAAACGCGTCGTGAGTGGCCGAGTCAAATAAGGCATCTGCTTCTCTTGCAGACGGTCACCAATTATTTGATAAAAAAATTGGTATGTGGCTGTGTCATGTACATGGACGTGTGTTGTACGTGAATACGTGTACGTAAAAGGAAATATTTTCTATACAAAATATAACTTCCGCTATTTTTTTTATTTTAACACCATATATATTCACTTTAACTGTTTTACACTTATATTATATATGCAATCGATAGATTTTGACGAGAGCTGACGATTGAAACTCAAACGAACGTCGTAGCTTCTCCGAGTCAAAAGTTATACTAAATGGAAATCTCGAAACGCAGCAAATATGAACTCAAAATGGCGGCGCTTCCCCCTCCACCGCGCGCGATGCGTCACAGTCCTCACTTAGCGGGACGAATTCTTCGATCCGTCAGCTACGCAGTGGTGTGATAAAATTTTGGATGGAGATGATAGATATGTAGCCTGCAACACCAAACTGTATCTCCCGATTTTGTTATCATTATTTTTTTTGAATTGCCTCCCACTATGGAAGCAAATTTTAAAGACGTATTTACATTTTAAAAAAAAACCACGCTGGCGCGAGAAGTCTTACGAGTGTTCAGATGTTTCTGGAGAGGAACACGCGGCGAGCCGAGAGGCAGTTAGGCCCTGCTTGCGCGGAGCTCGGGCGATCTCGCCTAGATGGCCGGCGCCGCGGGCGGCCTGGGGCTCGCTCTGCCGTGAAATGGCGCAACCATGTCCAGGGGGTGGGGGTGGGGGAGGATGCAGGGAGCCAGGCGTCCCTGGCCGCGCAGAAAGGGCTAAAAATAGCCACTCCCGGCCCCCGGAGTAAAGAGATGGGCCGCCCCGCCCCGCCTTGCCGGGCAGGCCAACCCGCAGCGCGCGCCACTGCCGGAGCAACAGGTTGTTCGCGTCGCCACTCCTGCCCGCCGCGCGGGTTCATTAGGGGCGCCAGTCCGTACCGGACCATTCGAGTGTCGGCAGGGCTTCCATTTACTTGCCTCCTCTCTGGCGCAAGTGTTCATTCAGACTCCTTGCAGGTTTGCGTACGATCTCTGGCTCCTTTTCATCTCCTACTCCACTTCCATCTTGGAAGACGTCCAGATTTTACATATCTTAACGACACACGTTTATTGAAGTTTGACTTTCTTTTTGCATGCCGCGGATGATTTTTAACGCGCACGCGCGTTACGGCCGAAGTACATGCATGTATATATGCATGCATACAACTAACTCTATGTCCATTGTGCTGTAAAATATTTTTTTTTCTCGTACAAAAGTTATTTAAACAAATTTCGATTATTTTTGTAACTATTAGAATAAAAGTGATTGGGTGAATTAAATAAATTTTACGTGGTGCTGAAACATGAAGCACATATAGGTATGTCCGGAAACAGATGGCGCCCAAAACAGTAAACCACGACTGCAGTCGGCAGACCGCTGGCGAAGGAGTGATTGGTAAAGAGAACTTTCTTACTCTTACGCCGAAACACATTGTAACGCATTGAAAGAAATTGTGGTTAGTTAATAAAAAAAATTCTAAAAAAAGTTTTGGTATTTTTTTGTAGTTCCTGATAACTGGATCATCGTAGAAATTACACCGGATTAAAACATCAGACATACTGATTATTTCATAAGCTACGTTTGCTGTGGACATAAAAAATTAATTTATGAACGTTTTGTTAACCATCTGATAAGATCTTAGTGAGTTCATATTCACTTCAAGTAAACGTATTCCCCGTAAATGTTCAAATATTCCTGGATAATTAGCAATCAGTATCGTTCGCAAATAACATTGCAGTAGTAGCTGCAGCCGTTAATGCTGTTAATTCAGCGTGTGTCATGTTAACTTACGCCAGAACACAATAATTATTTTATTTTGCAACACTATCTAAAGTTTTTCAAGTGAATAATATTTCTGTACATTATTTTAAAACAAAAAGTTTATATAATTTCAATATGTTGTTAAATTTCTTAACTTGTATCAAGAAACTTGCACAGTGACTGATTAAGTAGACAGAACGTTTTTACTCGCACTTATCATGTACACAAAAATGGCCATTCTGAAAAGAGCAAAGCTGCGGTTAGCAAATAATCATTTTAAGGCCGTTAGATGGTGACTCTTTTGTAACCTGTGGATGAAAATCTGTACATTCTATCCATTGACAAACGCATACGTAAAGAGCTTGACAACTTGCCCCTGTGACCACTTCCCCCGGTCACCCGTATTTTCCAAGTAAAGAGTTTGACAACTTGCCCCTGTGACCACTTCCCCCCGTCACACGTATTGTCCAAGTAAAGAGTTTGACAACTTGCCCCTGTGACCACTTCCCCCGGTCACCCATATTATCCAAGTAAAGAGTTTATCAACTTGCCCCTGCGACCACTTCCCCCGGGTCACCCGTATTGTCGAAGTAAAGAGTTTGACAACTTGCCCCTGTGACCACTTCCCCCGGTGTCCCCTATTATCCAAGTTAAGAGTTTGACAACTTGTCCCTATGACCACTTCTCCCAGTCTCCCCTATTATCCAAGTAAATAGTTTGAGTACTTGCCCCTGTGACCACTTCTCCCAGTCTCCCATATTATCCAAGTTAAGAGTTTGACAACTTGCTCCTGTTACCACTTCTCCCGATCTCCCATATTATCCAAGTAAAGAGTTTGTCAACTTGCCCCTGTGACCACTTTCCCCGGTTCCCTGTATTTACAAACCCGTTGCTCTCGCTGTGCAGCCGGAGCTGTACGCCAAGGAGATGGTGCGGCAGTCCTCCACCGACAGCTCGGGCACCGGGGAGATGGAGTACTGCGGGAAACTGCACTTCGCGCTCAGATACGACTCGGAGATGGAAGGCCTCATCGTCAAGGTGAGCGGCGCGGTGAGAGGTTCTTGTACACCCCCGTCTGACCAGGGGTGCGTTCGAGTCGGAGAGGTGGGATGACAAGTGCGACGCTCACCATTGTCTCTAGCGTAAAGGCTGTGGACTTATAGCGTATAGTCTTCTCGTCGTGCATAGGGCATTCTACCAAAAAAAATACGGACGATAGTTTAATGTGACAACGTTATAACAAAACATTGATGAAATGATTGCATACTTTTGTGAATAAAATTGAATCATTTTTATTGAATTATCACTATTTTGTATGGATAAAAAGAAGGAGTGAAATGAAATCTACTATTTAATTGATAAATTTACTTTTATTTGCACTCTATGTTTATTACTTTAACGAAGATATTATTTTAACTATAACATTTATACATGTTTGCTATTTAACTTCTTCCAATCTGTGTTATTCTGTTAAGGATAGGACGATGATAGGAAAAGTAGGGGAGTGTTTCAAGTTTAATGTGCCTCGAAAAAGTCAAATCGATGGTTGTTCCAATCGAGTGGAAGAGAGATAGATGCGGCGCAAGCGTACAATGAGCGTAATGGTACACAGCGTAACGGGACAATGTGCGTTAAGGGACGCTTTTTCGTGCGTGCAGCCGATGTCACGTCAAAAACGATTCGTGCTTTTACTAGGAAAAGTCCTTGGAAACTCAGATGCCAACGATGTCACTTGTAAAACTACAAGACAGTGCTTTGTACAATTTGTAATATTGCGAAGCTCTGCTTTGCAGTTTTACGAATGATATCGTTTACAACAGTGTTTCCACGTATTTTCCTTGTAAAAGTACAAAACATATTTTTTATAGTGCATCTATGACATTTTTTTTTTAGATAAAGGCGTTAGTGTCTTAAAGTTCCGGTCAGAGTATGTAATAAGCAGATACCTGCAAAGTTAGCGTTATTTTCTGCACTGTAAAGGTTTTTTTTATAAGGATAGTACGTAGATACCCAGATGATAACGATATTACTTGTAAAATTGTAAGGCAGAGCTTTGAGAATTTTCCTTGTAAAAGATAAAAAATTAATTAAACCAACATTTTACAGTGTGTTACAAAAATGAACTCTTCGCTCTTGTACATAAATAATTCGGTGTCTGTTTTACTTGGGCTGCTGGCACAGTTTACTCTCCGGAAGAACGGCATGCGACTGTATCATTTGAATTGTATGATGTTGTTGGTTCTTATGAGCGTGCCAAAAAAATCCCTAATGTTGAATTATTACGCAGTTCATGTGTGTAATGGTTTTCATTCCAGGCTCTCGCCGGATGATGACGTGAAATTTGCAAGTCTCAGTTAAGTCGTAAGATTTTTAAAACATGTTAGCGAGTCTTTCAGTACCTAATCGCTAATGACGTGTAACATCTAACCTCGGCAACGAGCGAAATTCATGCGTTCTCGTGTTGTTGATGTTGTTAACAAACTTGTAACATGAAACTTGAACACGAAATTCAACGTATAATTCTTTGAAAAAATACCGAGCTTGATAAATATACGCTTTTCAACCAATTTAGGGACGAGAATCACACTTAGTTTCCGCACCCGCAGCTAGAATTCATTGCCGGAGCAGCTACGTCAACTATTAGCAGACCGAAATTTAAAACTATATAATAAAACAGCTGCAATAAAAACTAAAAAAAAATTGAAAAAAAAATTGCCGAACCCCCAGCATGATACCATATTTTCGACAAGTAATTTTATTAAATTCCCGCCCATCTTGTTAAAAATTTACTAAACAGTTAATACTATAAAGTTAACCTTTGGCTTTGTGAACTTTGGTTCGTGCCATCCGCCACAGATGGCAGCTTCGTGGTTACACATTTCCGTTCATTGCGTCTGCCTTTCCATTCACGATGACTAGAGACCCGGAAATTTCTCATATTCTTCTGGCCTCAGGATAGAATTCAAAGTTATAGGTGTGCTCGACACATGTTTACTTTCCCATTGGTTGATTTCTTAGCGAGAACATTTTTATCCTTGTTATTTGGCACTACCTGATTCGCTTACTTTTCTCCTAGCTGGGCATCATTGGCTCACGGTCGTAGACGGGCGTGTCCAAACAATTGCGTGCCAATAATGGACACAGTGCGACAGTGTGAAGGTTTGAATTCTAGCTTGCGACTAAATGAATGCGCGAAAATTCCGGGTCTCGAACGATAACACTCCCACAAAATACTGAGAGTTAAGATGTTACACGTTATATTTTTTTTGTGTGTTGGCATTGATTTGGAGGCAGTGAGTATTGTCGAAGTCCTTGACCACGACAGGTGCTGGAGGCTCGTGACCTGCCGGTGAAGGACATGACCGGCAGCAGCGACCCCTACGTGAAGGTGTACCTGCTGCCCGACCGCAAGAAGAAGTTCCAGACCAAGGTGCACCGCAAGAACCTCAACCCCGTCTTCAACGAGACCTTCATATTCAGGTCAGTCTGAAACAATCCGTCGCTTCCGTCCGTCGGTCACGTGACATGCAGCTGATCGGATGGCCCGAAGATTTCCGTCTGTCCGTCCGTCAAAAAAGCTTGACAAGCTCTGATTTTTGACGGACGGACGGATGCATTATGTCTATGCAGGGCCGGATTTACTGCCTGTGGGCCCCTAGGCTGAGTCTGTGGTGCGGGCCCTCTCTAAGGGGAAGGAGTATCCCCTTCCAGTGAAACAGTGGGAGCCTCTTTGCCTGGGTCTGGGTGGGTAGTTTATTTTAATTGACCTACAAAACTCATATTTTTGATCAATTTTCTATTTTGAAAAATTAGTTTATTATTAAACTAGACAATTTAACCAAACAGTATTTAGAGGTTAAGGAATTAGTGACACCTAAACCAATAAAAATAATCGAAAATATCTAAATGCTGACAACTCATATATCAGCTTTCCACAGAATAGTTTAGTTCGGCGCAATTAATCCACACAAAACAACTGGGCACTATGTCGACGCGTATTTTAAGAATATAAGAAGATCCACATCGCAGTATAATTTTTTTTTTCTTGTCGTGTGGTGCGGGCCCCCATTTGTGGTGCGGGCCCATAGGCAACAGCCTAGATATCCTGCGCGTAAATACGGCCCTGTGTCTATGGATTTGGCCGTGGCTGTCAATTGTCACCAGAACGCAGGCCAGTTTTGTGCAGGTCGTTCAGATGTTTTGTATGATAACATTTCGGGTCTTAAAACTCTATTTCAAACAACAACTATGAAATATTAATACAACACGTACATGAAAACGATATAAATAGCAAATCGAGAGAAAGCATGGATTGTTGGCAGCACTTATTTGGGAAAACATTCTGCCGAAGTAGGAATTCAAGTTGTTGATCACTCGGCCAGATGCGTGATGTTGACGGACGAAAGAGTGACGGAGGCGACGGGTTATTGTAATTCCGCATTTAGTCCATGGAGAGGGTATCTGCTATAAACTTTAAGTCACTCTCGTTAGCCAAACAAACTGTAGCTGCTTAAAGTCTAATGCTAAAAGTTTGTCTAACTGCTTGAAAGGAGCTCGCTAGAAAGAATCGTAAAAATGCCATCATGAAGTGAGTTTTTGGTGAACAAAGATGTTAACAACATGCCAACAAGGATAATAACAGTAATAATATTTTGCTATTAAACGGGAGGTTTCGTTCTCAGTTTGGCTTCAGTTTCTAACCTGACTATCTGTTGGTAGGCCTAATTAGTGTTTATTGTCTGCTGCCGACGCGAGAAGCCATTTCATTTTCTAGATTCAGGTTTAAAACCTCACCCGTTTTACGCAAGTATGCTTATTTGAGCGTTATTTACAATCCAAACATCGTTAGCTATCATTAAAAAAAAGGAACACAATTTATTCACTGGAGTACAAATTCATAACGTCATTGGCGAAAAAGTTCCTGCTCATTGCTGTAAAATAACATGGGCTCATTTTTTTCTCGGCTGATTCCTTTTCCATTTAATACGCTCTCTGCTTTAAATTATATTTAAATAATTCCACTGGAGCTAAAATTAACTATGACCTGCAGCACCTCCTGGTAATAAAGTTACAAAATGGCAACTGCATATTTTAATTGAATCAAGGGTTTTAATTATGGTCATTGTAATTGTTTTGTTTTTTTTAGAATATCTGCCATAACGTAAACTAATTATAGGTGAAACCATAATGAAACATGTGATTTTGCTTTTAACAACCATCGTACCAAACCTTAAAACAAAAAAAAACACATTTGAATGAACTTGAAAAAGTGTAAACATTTATTGTCGTGAACCTTAAAAAAAAAACACACGTCCCTCATTGGAGATACGTAAGAACCGGAAAAAATCACGGGTGTAATGACCTCTAGGATAGCCTCCATTATTCTCTGCATACCTCAAGCTAACCGAAATATTCATTGAGTGCTAACTTTTGAGAAGTCTCCACTGGGTAGCTTGTGATTCGATGCTTCTTTGGTTAATAGTCTCTCCTTGACCCATATAGTTCCAATCAAACTGCGAGCCAATATCAGGCAGTATCAGCACAAAGGTACACATATTTGATTTTCAGCCTATCACTAAATGAATCCATGAATTTTTTTTTCCTGTCCCTAGAGATACGGAAATTTCGCGCGTTCATTAAGTTGAATTTAGTGTGCAAACCTTCACACTCTCGCACAGTGTCCATGATTGGACGGTAGTTATTAGGGCACGCCTATCTGCGACCGCGAGCCAGCGATGCCCCAGCTAGGAGAGAAGTAAGCGAATGAGGTAGTGCCAATCAGAAATGTTAAAAAATGATCTTGCTAATAGATCAACCAATGTGAAAGTTAACACGGGCTGAGCACGGCTATGACGGATGCGCGACACTTCTGGGTCTCTGTCCCTAAGCACCACAGCTGCGCCGCAAAAGGGCCGTCAGGAAAAGGTAGGAGTAGAGACCTGCCAAATTCGCGGATTCATTCGGTGATGGGCTAGAATTCAAACACATATACCTCTTAGATAATTTTTTGCTATTGGCTTACTGTTCATCTGGACGAACATCTCAACCAGGTATAAAACCCTCAACCAAGGAAGGATCGAATCACAGACAAACCAGCTGAGACGACTTACACAAGTCGGCAGCCGATGAAACTTGCGTTATTTGCCCGAGTGTACAGGGTGTGTGTGTAAGGCCTGAAAGGCCGTCGAAACCGCGAATCTTGGCAGGTCTCTTAGGTAGGGGGTGTCACTCCGTGTTTGCAGCGTGTCGTACGAGGACCTGCGGAAGAGGTACCTGCAGTTCTCGGTGTACGACTTCGACCGCTTCTCGCGGCACGACCTGATCGGCCAGGTGGTGCTGAAAGGGCTCCTGGATAACGCCGACCTCCAGCAGGAGCTGGAGTACACCATGAACATCCTGTGCGCGCCGCAGGTGAGTCCCGGCCTCCAGCTCTCAGCGCGGAGAGTGCGCCTCTGAGCGAGATCTGGGGCCTTCGTGCAGGGTTGCGGCCATGAATTTCTCAAGTACAACCCTTATGTAATTTTTTTATGAGTAAGTTTTCTTTATTATTGAATTTTAAAAGATAATTGATTGTTAGAGCCACGGAATTTTCGCGCATTCATTTAGTCGCAAGCTAGAATGAAAACCTCCACACTGTCGCACTGTGTTCATGATTGGACCGCAGTTATCTGTACACGCCCCCTTACGACCGTGAGCCAACGATGTCCAGCCAGGAGAGAAGTAAGCGAATCAGGTAGTGCCAAATAACAAGGATAAAAATGTTCTCGCTAAGAAATCAACCAATGGGAAAGTAAACATGGGTCGAGCACACCTATAACTTCGAATTCTATCCTGAGACTAGAGGAATCCGCGAAATTTCCGGGACTCTATTGATTGTCACACTAAGATTCCAGGAAATTAGTAGACTTCCGGAACTCCCAACGTTTAAACATAGAAATAATAGTAATGAGTTTTCTCGAGAAAAGAAAACTTAATATTTTAGATATTTATATGTTGTTTTTAATTTTTCTTAAGTGAATTGTTTGCTGTTTTTTTATGTGTATGTTATTAAATACATAGTACACGCATGTCAAGCCTGTACGAAAGGCAGTCGTACTTACCACGTGTGCCAAACCGGCATTAAATACAGACTACTTGGAAACAATTCCTGCCGCTTCTGTGCATGAGTCATGTCGGGGTATAATGGGAGGAAATACATTATTGTGGCCCACTAAGGGCTACAATATCCCTTCCAAAATATTTTCTCTGTTAAGATAATTAAATTAGATTGCTATAGTTCTGTAGCGTCCCTCCTCCCCCCCCCCTTTTTTTTTCCTTTTTTCAACCCTTGGGGTTTCAACTTCAAAATTTTAACTAAATCGCAAAAATGCAAAAATCGCAAAAACATAATAATTCTAAAATCTCAAAAAGGGAAATCGAAATATCACGTAGGGAATTGTGAAGGAACATCAGTAATAAATTAGTACAGCGATTATTGGCTATGTGTAACTATGGCAAGTACGTACCGAAACTATCGGACGATCGTTCTGTTTATTGTCCGACTCACTGCACCGCGTCACCATCGCGGTGGACGAGCGAGGATTTCCGTTGAGTAGCTCCGAATGTAGACGGCCTAAAGAAAACTAAAGATATCACTAAGAATAACAGTATATTGGCCGTCGACGTTGCAGTCGTCATCTTGAGGGTAGCAGTTGTTTTTCTTTTATTGTGCTGTTGCCCCTTGCACTTATATATATACTTACCTGAGTAGGGAACGCGTCCTTTTTTGCCTGGATCTGTTGGCCAGCCTGGGGCCCCTATCCTCCTGATCTGGTAGGTGGTATGGAGTCTGCAATTTTGACAGAAAGGTCGGGAATATTTTCTTCCAACTTTCTACCAGGCTAAGTTAATTCAGGTACCTAACAACCACTTTGTCAAGAAGTATATAAAAAAATTTTTCGAAAAATATTTTCTATTTCAATGAGAAATTAAAAGTAATAACAAAGCAATTCGTATTAAAATAAATAAATTGGGTGGATAGGGTCGCCAGTTGTGCCACTACCCTCTCAACCACCTTTTCCCAGAGTTGAGGCCATTTCTAGAACGTCAGGGAACAGAGAAAAAACGAATCACTGAAAATAAAACCACGGGAAACGTTAGTTCCCCTTCCACTTTACCACTTTCCCCCCCCCCCCCCACTTCTCCATTTTTCCAACCCAGCATGCCCACAGTCATTAACGAGAGCGGTCAAGCGTTTGGCGCGCCCTTTCAGACAACAGACAGAGTGGGCGGCAGCTGTAGAGAGAGAGAGAGAGAGAGAGAGAGAGAGAGAGAGAAAGAAAGAGAGGCAAACGAGAAAGCTAGACTTGGTCCGAAGGGCACAGATTTTCAATGTCGACAGCAAAGTGATATACTTCGACGATCAAAGCGCACTACACAGAAAGGGGAAAAAAAAAGAAGGCCTTTATTTAGATGCTCCCATATCGAGCGATAAAGTCGTAGTTTGTCTACCCGTCAATATCCGTTACCGATTAAATGGATTAAAATCCGTCTACTTGGATAGTCAAAATATAATCCACTCCTGTGCAAAATATATATTTTTTTCTTCTAATTTTTAGCAAATATTCCTTTGGAAACCAGTTTCCAAGAACTAGTTTGTAATACTGCAAGAAAGATGTAACTTTTAACAACACATGGCTATGTTAATTTTTCTGCATTTATTAAATACGTTTTTAGAGATATAACTCAATACTTCGTAAGAAAATTGGGGCATGATTTTATATTTTAATTGTTTTTTTCATTCAAGCATACCTACATTTTGTAAACCATGGAAAAGATAATTGAATGTTCAACAATTTGATTTCATTTTGTTGTATCATGCTTGTTATTTACGCAGTTAATAATGGAAAGCTATTAAGTGAATGGTTTGCAAAAAATCTTTAACTATTGGAGGAACTGGGACAACACAAAGCATAAATGCCCGGGTAAGAATACGAATTCAGTTTTACTGCGAACACTATTTTAGTACCTAGTGATACAGGTCTCCACGACGCAAGTAAGTTTATATCAAAATTTTATCAATGAAATTATTTTTTAAATTTAAATTGTTTCCTAATTTTTTATCATAATAAGTACTTACGGATCTTTAAGATAGCGGCCGTAATTAAAAGTGAAACGTTCGAGAATCCAAGATGGCGAAACTTTTTTATTGAAATTTTATTCATTACTTTTTATAAAGTTTAAAATTTTTTCTGAATTTCCATTAAAGCTTTTCAAGATGTTGGCAGTAACGAAAAGTCTAAAGCACAGGAGTGGGGCGTTAGATTCCAAAAGAAAAAATGGCTGAATGTTCTAGAATTACAAATGGCTGAATCCAAATTGGCGGATCCAAAATGGCCACCATGGTCAAGGTCATCCAAGATAGCCGCCGTGACGTCATGGTGGTCGGTAATTGACCCTATCCTCAATCCTCGTATCGGCACCAGCGCCAGTAGCCCCCAAAATATACTATTCATGTGTCTGAGTTCATCTCTAATTAAAAAAACAAACAGATACTCGTATGTTTATTTAGGATTGAATGCCTTCGTTTCCACGTTTTAGTTTTTATTGTTTTTTTATTTTTACTCACTCTTTTAAATTGTTTGTTGGTTTTTTAACCTGTAATAGTAAAAAATGAAATGTTCTAATTATCAAATTTTTTACGTAATAAGCTACTTAACTATTTTGGGATTTGTGTAACTGTCATAACTTGATGTTTTAAATCGCATTACTTTGCTATCGACTTTCTGATTTCTTACTTCCAGTATTCACTACCATATTTGTATTCTAACATGTATTTTTGTACTATGTAAATCCAGAAATCAAGTCAATTACATTTTGCTTATAGTGAGAGTTCATCACTTTAGCGGAAATAAATCTTTAAATAGCATATATACATTAACATGGGATGCGGTATTATTAAAATTGTTTCAAATGCGTTGGTTATTCCAGTTTTACCATCGTGTCAGATATAACCAAGAGATCATTACCAAAAGTTAAAAGCAAAGATGCAACTTTTAGCCCGTATACAAATTTTTACCTTCATATACAGATTGACCATAGCTAATTAAAAATAAAAATGTTTTGTCACTTTGAGATGAAACATTCGCTCCACATCGTCCATCCTTTCCTTTGTATCTTTTATCGCGTTCTTTATTCGTACCGTTAAAGGTCAGATGGAGTTCACTGAGACGTTCAGAAAGTCTCCTTTAATAGACGTAATTATCGAGAACTTATTTTCCATTACGTTTACTCTTTTCTTTGTAACTTTGTGATAACAAATATCACAGTAGGTGAATACCTACCTCTGAAGAACGTAAATAATTTTCTCGAAGATATTTTTTTTTTCTATTTATTCCTCCAAAAACGTTGAACCAACTCTAACTAGCAACTAGCATAATTTATTCTCCGTGTATCGTTTGTATCCTTTCAGTTGAGTATTCTGCATGGAGATTTGGACACAGCACGTAAGTGAGCTTACCTTTCCGTCACACTCGATTTTCTCATTTCTCATTCTGCGTTTGGTCGTCTGCAGCAATTCAAAGCCTGCACTGCAAAAAATATACTCCAAAAATCGGGTTTCTGTTTTTGCGAATAAAGGTTTTACTCAATTAATTTCGTACGCACATTCTACCTGCATTTACGCTACTTTTACAAAGTCCAGATTTACTAACATTATCGAAAATTCTAAGAAGATTAAAATCAAATCCGGTGTTGCAGCATACACTGAACGTAGATTGAAAATAACATAATTAACTATTTATTTGTTGAATAAGCTGGTTTTACACTTTCTGCTGATGGTTCCCACTTTTTTCCAATGGCATTATTTTTTCTCATAATTTTTTTATCATAGTGGCTGTCAAAATTGAACCTTTTTAGTTGTATCAAATTCATCCAGGGAGTGTCCTATAATGTGCAGTCGTATTTTAAGCGTACCTGCGGCTCAGCACATTTACTGTTTCATATTTTAATTAGGATTTTTATCATCTTTCCCGAAATTTAAATTTTGCTACACAACAAATTGGTTCACTGCAGAAACATGGAGAGTTTGCTAGTACTCTTGCACTTGTGAGAACCCGTCAGAGTGCCAGCACATTTTCATCTCGCGAATCACAATTTTTATACACATTTATTTAGGAGACGTCACAGTAAATCTTCCCGTTCGTTGTCATGTCGCTTATGAGCAACTTTTGTGGAGAATTGCTTTTGAAAGCAGAGCAGTATTGTGAGGGCTGTCACATGCCAAATAATAGCGAGCTTCAACGCCACTTTTAAAAACAAAATGTTCATTCGTCAACCATATAACGTACATATTTTTTAGTCCATCTCACGCTTAGATTTCAATACAGAGCAAATAGCACCCATTTTTCTCGGCTTATCATTTAAATTATTGTTTTATATACAATCTATAATAATAAAAAGTTTAATATCATTTTTTATTTTACTTATTGTTGGATTTTCTAAGAACATTACAGCTTCTTTTGACAACATTAGTAGAATTTTATATATTCTGAAAAATATATATAAATAATAAACACTAATTATTATTGCACAATAAAATATATTTTTAGCAGCCAGTCAATATCAAATACCAGGCATTCCGTTAGTTATGTGCTAGTGTCAAACAAAGCTAAATTGTTTATATACTAAGTGATATAAAATAAATTTTTCTGTTCACATAACGAAAATGTGCAGATTGAGTCAAGTTTATTGAGAAGTGGATCAAACACATAACCTTACAGTGAATGTTCAGAATGTTCAGAACTGTACGTGTTCTCATGATCTTATTTACAATCTTCCAGTTATCATCAACACCGTCTCTCGAATCACAACTGCTAACAACAAGAAAATTGAAACCATTAACAACTAGCATATCAATTCACTAAAAATTTCACAACTTAGAAAACCTTTATAAAACTTTAACATATATCGGAAATAATTTATTTGGGCCTTAGGTAAATGGCCGTAACAAAAAAAAAGGCTTTCATAACTTTATGAGCATTATAAATCATTACTTCAATATTAATTACTCGTGGGGTCCACTATGATAAATGTTACTATTTCCCACTGGCAACTTTGCAAATGAAACAGCTCTGTTATTACCTGTCCTTAATACAGGCATATTGAATAAAATACCGATAACTAGAGACAGGAAAAATTAACGAATTATTTTCGCGGTAGGCTAAAATACAAATAGTTATACCTCAGTGCTGCCTCTGCTATTGGCTCACAACTCACCTGGATGACTCTGGGCCAATGAGAAACACCCAACCAAAGCTGTATCGAATCACAGGCTGCTACGTTGGAACGTCTCACAAGACAGCAGCCAATGAGTGGGTGACATTTGACCTAGTGTACGTAGAACTATGGAGTTCATCCTACAGGTCATTGAACCCGCGAATTTTTCCGGTCCCTACCGATAACATATGACCATAATTCAGAGACATCAGACAAGGAATATTACTATGCTCTATTATCCTATGTGTCTCAGTACTCAAATTTAATATAAACATACATATAAATCAAACTACAACAATGTAGGTATAATCCCCCTCTGAAGCCAGGGACTTTTCAATTGAACACTCACCTCAAAGTCCTCAAGGAAACGTCTCGTCCCGGGTCTGCGATGATTCACCCACTCACCCGCCGAGTAGCACGCCCCGATCCCAACAGTGCTCGACCTGAACCTCGCTGGCGGGGACTGCTGTCAGGAACTCCACGACGAGTCCTCTGGGAGGATAACATCAACACTCAGACGAAGGACTGGCCACGAACCTCCCTTCGTTGACGCCACAGCGACCGCTCCTTGACTCCGCCCTGGCGCACTTGTTCGAGGACGTCTCACTGCCGTGACGTCGTATGATTACTAGAGACCGGGAAAAAAAATAGCCGGTTCAACGACCTCCATGATAGACTCCACTATCCTCTACAAACTCGGGCCAATGCCAACTGTTCATTGGCTGTTGACTTGTGAGTCGTCTCGGAAACGGATTGCCTGTGATTCGACACTTCTATGAGGGAGGGTCTCTAATTTCATAACTCCAGATTAACAAAGAACCAATGGCAGAAGCAGCACTAAGGTATCATTATTTCAATTGTAGCATTTCACGAAATGAATCCGCGAATTTTTCAGGTCTCTAATGATAACCAACACAGCTCCGACATGATGAATCTTCCCCCCCCCCCCTCCCCCCCCCCCTCACTCTCTCTCTCTCTCTCTCCGGGTGTTCGAAGCAAGGGCACTCGCCGTTAATTGGTCACAAAACTTGGACGCGCCGCCACACAGCGCGCAGCTTTCATAATCGGTTTACTTCCAGCGGTTAATTGCGTTCGGCTCCCTCGACGCTGGCGGAACGCGGTTACGGCGGGTTCGCTGTATCGCGAAGCGCGACCCTCCCCTCCTGCGAGGAGGTGCATGCCGGGTAATGCAGGGATAATTGCTCCCCGCCCGCAAACTGTATCATCATCATCCCTTTCGTTCGACCCGCGTGACTAAGCGTCCATAGATTACCACAATGCGTGATTGATCAACAAATACCTACGCAACGAGGTTTCGGCGTGAAGATTTACTAGCGCAGCTTTGCATGCGGTTCAGATTAGCTGCTTCATTAAGCTGCAGCCGAGAGCCATTTCTAGCTGCAGCCGAGCTGTCATCATCGTCAGGGGCAGGCGTTTTTCGAGAGAGAGAGAGAGAGAGAGAGAAAACACGTGAACGCCTATTAGACTGCAAAAAGTTATACCGCACCACGGGGTTGCTTCCTTTTAATCGTCGGTTGTCTGCGAGATAAGTCGTTGCCTTATCTGACATACATAGCCACTCAGGATGCGTTTGCTTGCGCGCTGGATTACTGTGCTTGGTGTTGTGACAGTTCACACTTACCTGAAAGAAACTGACCCAATCCGCGAAATACAGACGATGCTACAGTTTTTTTTTTTTTTTTTTAACTTTCAGCTGGCCTCGGTATCATTTCACATAACATGCATGTCCCTAATCATCGCCAATAGCTCAGAGACCGGAAAAATTCTCGGGTTCATTTCGAGAGATGATAGAATAAAAACACATTTGCCTTTTTTACTGCTTCTGTAAATGGAGAACAGTATAACTGGAGGACTATTAGCCAAAGAAAAAAAATTCCACAAAAGGACTATCGAATCGCAGGGATCCAAGTTGACAGGTCTCACAAGTTAGTTGCCAGTGAGAAGGTGGCATTTGTCCGAGTATGTAGGGGATTGCGGAGTCTATACTGGAGGTCATCGAAATCGCGAATTTTTCCAGTATCTACCAATAGCTAAAGAACTGAAAAATTCGGAGCTTCATCTCGCGATATGCTAGAATCCAAATACGTTTGACTTTTTGCTGCTTCAATGATTGGATCACAGTTTTACTGAAGGACTCTGGGCCATTGAAAAAAAATTCAACAGAAGAAGTACTGAATCAAAAGCATCCCAGTTAACAGTTGTCACGTGTCAGTAGGCAAAGAGCAAATGTAATTTGCCCGAGTGCAAACAGCATCACGGAGTCTATCGTATAGGTCATTGAAATCGCGATATTTTCCGGTCTCTACCAATAGCAGACCTCGAGGACCGAATGCGAGACTTGGGCATGGCAAAGAAGTACCAGGCGGCTAAATGCCACTCACAACATCCAGTTTTGAAATTTTAAAACGAAAGTTTTTTTATTGGTTTTATCATTAAAGTACCTACTACTTAGGGTGGTTTGGAAGCTTTGGTTAAAATGTTACGTGTGTTGTTACCGTGTATGTATGTAAGTTTTTAAATTTTCAAAATTTAAATTTTTTTTTAAATCATGACGATTTGTTTTCAGCAATTTGTTGATAACTTACCGAATTATTATCTGTAGCTTTGCATGCACCGTCGGACTAAACTTTCCGCCCTCTCTGTCTACGGAAAAGTTCTCGTTGCTCGTCCGCCCACTCACACCTGAACATCTCTCGCCCTCTGCCTTCCACTTCCTTCCCCGCCATGACCACATCCTGCCGGTACAGTCTGGTCATAACCACCCCGGGTACACAATCCCGTGCGGCGGCAGATAGCGAGGATGGAACACGGCCAAAACCTGGACGGCTCATTTGCCGGGAGAGCGGTCAAGAGGCTTGTCATGTAGCTGCATCTCGTGCCACTAAAGGCTTGGTGGTCCGAGACCCCGTGCGGGAATTGCAGTTCAGTATATTCTGCTTCAGTATATTTCTAAAACCCACTGTTATTCCGCGAGTTCAATAGGTAGTAAAGTACACAAAAAAAAATTCTATATACTTATTTCAAAAGATTCCTTTGGAAACGAGTTGCCAAAAATATAGTCTGTGATATTTGTAATACTACACGAAAGATATTGTACAAGACATGGCTATGGTTATTTTTGCAAATATGAAATTTGTTTTTCGAGATAATACCGACTATTAATTACGAACATTTTCGCATAATTGTATATTATAATTGATGATTAATTTAAGCATAACATTTTTTAACCATGGACAAGATAAAAGAACACTCAATTATTAGACTTTATTTAATGGGCGCAATTAATATTGGAAAGCTATTCAGGTGAACGGTTTACAAATAACTTTAACTGTTGTAGGTACTGGAAAAACACAAAGAATAAATGCCTGGTAAGAATCCGAACGCAGTATTAATGTCAACACTATATAGTAGTGAAACAGTTGTTTTCATTTAATTGTTAAAAATTTACAAATATCTATAATTTTACATGAATATTTCTGTTTCATTTACAAAACAAAATTACAGTGTAGATTTTAAGCACACATACATCTAAAAAATACCGTTGAATATCGGACTACAGTGCTCTTGACACGTCCTCGACGACTCTGAGACCGTTATAAATAAGGGAATGTATTTTTCGCGAAATAATGTGCTCGCACGTTAGAATACATCAAAGTATGTCAGCGCTAGCGATTGTTTTGTTGTAATAAAACGGCGGCCGTAAGCAAAATAAGACATTGCCCTATTTGGCCGAGTCATTTTGGACGCGTTTGCTTCCGCACTGGATGGCTGTGATTTGTATGCTGACTGTAAACATGCACATTGCTGCCAAGTGATAAGTGATTTTCTGTATTTATTACATATTTGGACCTACTAAGTGGTATTTATTTATTACGGAAACAGACAACCCAATGATATGTGAGAAATATCGTGGGTACGTCAGTGTTTTGTAAGATAAATTTTGAGTCGTCTGTTGTCTGAATGTAGGACACAATAATTTTGGTAAAATCTGTTTTGGTAACATCCTGTTAACCTATTATATGTGCTACAAAACAAATTTACACTCAGAGAGATTTAAGAATCCAAGCATGCAATGTTTGTTTTACCAAATTTAAATTTTAATGAAGCCCTTCTGAATGGAACCTTATATAAATTTAAATTCTAATATATGGTTACAGTTTTTTTAATATTGATATTTTTATATCTGAGTCTTTTTCAAACATAATTTAAAGATGGATTATACGTGGAAGTGTTTCTTTACCAGTGTTTTATTGCATGCGTAAATATGGTAACTGATGGGTGTGCCCGGAGGTTGGCATCACTGCATGCAACCAGAAGAAACCCAAGCTCCAACTCGCAGCTGGTCGCAACAGACACCTATCCCTAGTAATGAGCTCGGGGTTTTTTTACGTGCACCCAGAGAGTATTGAGAACACCTTGGGTTCGCACGAGAGAGATAGAGGGGTTTTCACAACGCCGAAAGTACAATAACGCCGAATACCATAACGCCGAATGCCAAATTGACCGCAACGCCGTCAGCTAGAAAACTGCTGTGTACCACAACGCCGAAATACAGTAACGCCGAAAAATGTTGTTTTGATGAAGGGGGGGGGGGGGCACAGGAGCAAAATGAAAAACAAATGAATGAATTTGTGTGTGTTTCTTAAATGTATTTTAACGCCGAAATGCCACAACCTAACCTAACCTAGGCTAGCCTAACCTAACCTAACCTTACCTAACCTAACCTTTGCGGCAGTCCTGCAATGACATTTTTCGGCGTTAATGTATTTCGGCGTTTTGGTAATTCGGCGTTGTTGTACAAAGCAGTTTTCTAGCTGTCGGCGTTGTAGTCAATTTGGCATTCGGCGTTATGGTATTCGGCGTTGTGGTGCGTCCCCAGAGAGAGAGAGAGAGTAACGAAGCCCCGCTCTTCTCGCCCGCAGGAGAAGGTGGATCTCGGCGAGCTGATGCTGTCCCTGTGCTACCTGCCCACGGCCGGCAGACTGACGCTCACCGTCATCAAGGGCAGGAACTTCAAGGCGATGGACATCACCGGCAAGTCTGGTACGTGCTCTGCCTTCTCTTCTATTCTCTTCTCTTCTCTTCGGGAGGTCGTTCCCGACGCTTCTTCCTCGTTCCTTTACTCAACCCACAACTATCCCCATCCACACTGGGCTTCAAAAGAAGATTCCTTTGGAAACCAGTTGCCAAGATATAGTGTGTAATGTTACCAGAAATATATTGCGTATTTGTACAACACACGCCTGAGGTTATTTTCGCATGTACGGAATACAGTATTCAATAATTTGACTTTATTTTTGTTTATTACGACTCTCATGTGCACAGTTAAAAGTGGAAAGCTATTAAGGGAGCGGTTTACAAATAACTTAAGCTATTGAAGTCCTCTGACATCACAAAGCATAAATGGGTAAGAAACCGAAATCAGTATCATTACGGCGAATACTGTTTTGTAATGATATTTTTTTCATGTAAATTTACATATTTTACAAATATATTTAAGTTTACACAAATATTACTGTTTCGTTTACAAAAAAATATATAAATTCAGTTCAGTTACGCTACAGACGTTTCCACGATGAATGCATCTGACATAAACTAAGTGTTCTCCTTAGTGTCAGATAACTGTACCTTCGTAGAAACTATGCTCAATTTAGTTTTTAAAAAAGTAAAATGACAGGTGGAAGGATGAAGAGTGTTTTTTTTTTTTTTTTTTTTTTGCAGAATGCAAACTGAAGCAGTTTTTTTGAAGACATTGTTTATATTCCAAGATAATACTTGAGTTCATTTTTAAACTAAATAACATAACTGCTAGTGTATTTACTAATATATCTGAAAATTTATGGAGATTCTTGAACATATTTAAGAAGTGTTCTTGGTAAATTTTAGGTGGCAATTTTTAACAGTGCAGTTATTCTATATTTTAAGCATGTATTCATTGTTCCTGCATGGTCATGCTAGTAAAGAGTTATAAAATACTTATTATTGTTTAAACTCAATTGGATAATACTTTTCCCACACAAAAAACATATATTTTTAGTGAAAACACAATCCTACTTTCACTAAAAATATGTTTTCTATCGCCATAAAATATTTGGTGGGGTATATATTGACAAATAATATTTTGTGGAGGTCAAGAGACTGTCTTCTTGGAGCTTAATATACAAGTTGTTTCAGACTTGTAGAAATACCACTGATTATTCCCTTCCCGAAAATAATAAAATTGAGATGAGTCACCCAAGGTTATCCTCCAATTTAAGGGGGAGGGAAGGTTGACATGTAAAGTAAGACTCCGCATGGGGAAAGAGTCAATTTTAATTGTACTTCTAAACATACCCTCTAGACATCTATTATTTGTCCTTACTATACTTCTAGTAGGGTTGTTACATAATTGGCCATGTGGATATTTGTTTGCCATCATTTTACAAACACGGGCATCAGTATTTTTCTATAAGCAAAGTGTGGTATTATTTTAATGGTCAGAAAAGTATGCACAATTTCTTAAGGTTATTAAGCTCTAGGTGGTAATCTCACATGGGTTCATATCAAGATGTATTGCAAGTTCCTTAAGTGCTTTCAAAAATCTGTACCGGTTGTTTTATGCCTAAACATTACTATGAATTTTAGACTTTATAACCCTTTTAAAACCACAGTTTAAAAACTCAATCCGGTATCAGCAAATTCTTAAATGCGTATCGTTAGGGGCAGGAATTTTTCAAAAAAAAAAAATCTGAACGCCTATTAGACTGCAAAAAGGTAAACCCGCACCAGCTGTTTCTTCCTTGTGATTGGCGGCTGTCTGCGAGAGAAGACGATGCCGTATTTGTCCGAGCCACTCATGACGCGTTTGCTTCCGCACTGAATTACTGTGATTGGTGTTCTAACAATAGACATTTGCCTCAAAGAAACTCACCCAATCACGAAACACAGACGATGTTACAGTGTTTCAACTTTCAGATAGGCTCGGAATATTTTCGCGAAATGTGCATGCCCCTACTTTTCCGGCCTCAGACGCCACTCGGATATCTTGAGTAGTTTTGAAATCGCGTTGTTTTTTTTTTTTCTGAATCCCTGAACACCGTACGTGTGTGCCCGGGTAGGGGGTGATCGTATACGTTCCGAGGCAAGTGAGTAAACTCGCCGTACTCCGCGGCCACGCCTGTGTCCATGGTGACGCTCCCTCCAGGACTGGAAGTCAAGGACAGATCCCCTCCCTTCCCGCCTTCACACTCTTCCAGCATATTTATATTCTCTCTCTCTCTCTCGCCCCGCTGACGTCACCGGGTCCCCCAGCCGCATATCGATCACGCGCAGACGGCTCGCGCGGAGAAACACGCACGGAGCGTGTTCGAGTGTTCGGGGTGCGGAGTCTCGGGTCTCGCCGAGAGAAGCGGCCGGCGCCGAGAACACTAAAACACTGAAATCAGCCCCGTGGACCCACACGGTCTTTCAGCAATCGCCACAGGGACGCGCAGAATCTAACCTGGCTGACGAGCGAATTCTCGTGTTGCAAAGAACACTTACATAATATGAAAACTCTTGTCACGAATTTTAACGTAGAATTATTTTTAAAAATAGTGCCGAGCGTGGTGAATACACGCAAATTTTGTTTTAAACATTATTTCTTGACGCGAATCACGCGTAGTTTCCGCACCCACCGCTAGAATTCATCGCCGGAGCAGCTACGTCGACTATTTAATCGTTTTGATTTTCAGACCGAAATTTTTGACGTGACAACGTCTAATAAATAGATTAACGCCGGCTGCACGCACGAAAAAGTGTCCCGTTACGCACATTGTTCCGTTGCGCTGTGTCCAGTTACGCGCATTGTACGCTTGCGCCGCATCTATCTCTCTTCCACTCGACTCTTAATAAAGTGAAGTGAAAAGTTAATGTGGTTTTCATTGCTTATTACAACAACAATTTCGGCAATAAAGGTTAATTATTCTTGCATTTTAAAAATCTGATTACTAGTATAATTTCAAGTACTTATTCTTTTATTATTAAAATAAAAATGATTCAATTTTATTCATAAAGTATGCAATCATTGCATCAATATTTTGTTATGACGTTGTCACGTTAAACTATCGTCCGTAAACCGACTTTACAGACAACCAATTTTTTTAACTTTACAATGAAAGGGCTCTGATAAAAGCGGAAACGAATTAAAAAAAAATACTAAACCCCAGTTTTGGATCTGATTTTCGACAAGATATTTTTTTTTAAATTCTGCTCAACGTGTTAAAGTTATTTTAACAGTTGATACTATAGAGACTGGTGGGGAGGCCCGCGGTTGGCTGCAGCCCGAGTTCGCGACACTTCCTCACCCGCTGATTGGCTCGCGTCGGAGTGACCAGGAAGGTCAGTCAAATGGGCGGGAAACAGGAGCGTGGTTGTCGCGAGCAGGCAAAGCCCATACGCCCCAGATGTTCATTGTGTGCCCAGTTTACAGCAAAAATACAGAACTGTGCGAACCAACTAAACTGTTAATTGTTTTTTCATCGATGGTTGTTACTCTAAAATTATGTACGTACGCTTAAATTCTGTACCCATATCAATGATGCGTTCAAACGTGTTTTAAACTTAATTGGACACAGCTATAAAGCCAATTACAAATAAACACATTCCGCCCATAAATCGCCAAAGCTATAAGTACCTAAATGGAAACTAGTGAATATTTTCAATAAAACTTATCGACCGAGCGAAGTAATATATCTTAAATAAATTTTAGCGCATTGGCGTTTGTGTGTATTCATGTGACTTTGTCCGACGATAACTTTCGAACCGTTGATTGGATTTTTATAAAATTTTGGTAGGCAGGCATGTAAGGCTAATAGAATTTTCCGGCACGTACCTATTTGAGCTAAATCTTTCGAGAAGTTGTTGACATACTTGGATAAAAAAATGTGGGTAGAAAGGATGAGGTGGAAAAAAAATTCAAAGTGTGTTAATCAGGTCAAGTGGAGTATTCTATAAAAGTAACTTGTACATCTCAAAACTATTTTTTACAGCAAGAAAGTTTTCGTTTTTAGTCATAATCACTCTAAATATAGTAAAAACTTAATTAAGTATGCTGCAATCGACGCAAGATGGGGTTAAATTTTACAAAGTCAAAAATTAATCAGGTTATGGGATACCATTAAAAAGGCTTTACGTTATGAACTATCATTAAAAAAAGTTTAAAGTACTAGTGTATCATTAAAAAGTTTTTTTACACATTTAGTTTTAAAGCTACTTTCTGAGATAAATAATGTTCATTGAAGTACAAAATTCCCAATATGTCAAAAGATGGATCGCGCTGACGAAACCACAAACCGGTGTTACGTTAACTTAAAAAAAAAAAAGCACAGTTATCTACGTTTCGTATTATTTTGTCATTGGGTTGTCGATTGCATTGTAATTCTTTATTATTAGGTTCATATTATTTTACTTGAAACATATTTCTTGGTTTGTTCTGATAACAAGAAAAAATATTTTAACTTTGGTCTGTACTTATATACACTAAAACGGAACATCGCGAGGTCTCAGTTCAGGGGGAACTACTGGAGTAATTCAATTACAACTTGTTTCTCCTGCCAGTGGAGTTCCATTGCTGCGAGTGACAACTGGATTATTGTGCTTTCTAGCTGCGACTTACACGTTTATAATTTTGCTATGAGGTCGGCATGCATAGATTTGTTTTTACTTTTGGTTTTTTTCTCAGCGTGTTTTCTTAACATTTATTTTATGTTCATTTTTGTGCCAATACGTTTCTACACAAAATACTTTAAGCACAAACACTGTATTCGTTACTGGATGTAAATATAAGGTTTTTTTGTGAAAAGGATTTTTTTTAAATATAAAAACTTTGCTTATAACCAGACAATTATTTGGTTCCAATGCCAAGTCGATATTTTCGTTCCGCAAACCTTCGAAATCGATTCCTGTTGTATGCATTATGGCATAATATTTTTCATGTTATTTTTGTATTGCATTACCTTCATAAAATTGTATACTACCCTACTTTTTGTATGATTATTAGTAATTATATTTTTCGTCAATCCAACTATTAATAATTCCAGCTGCGACAGGTTACACCGTTACCTATTAGGTAGAATTCGTTGAACTACTACCTAATGAAGATGTCACCATGGTGCGACTTCCGGAAAAATTTTATATAGTTATATAGTTTTTCATTTCATGGTCCATAGACCCTAAAACCATCGTCAACTGAAACGGTTATAAACTTATATTTATATGGACACGATACCTGCCGTAATTATGCACAATCACTTCCAAACTAATACATGAAATATAGTAACGGAAAATTTCTCGGTCCATTCCATCAACGGGGTAGAAAGGGGGAAGGTTGTTTGAAAAACAGAAAAATCATTATAACTTCCATAATATTACAAATATCGCATCCGTTTGAACATATTATAACTCGTAGGAGTAATACCAAAAACTTTAGTCTAGATACATTTTTAATACGACCAACCATAACTGCAAGGGGTGGAAAAAAAATCAAGGGCTGGAGAAAAAAAAATAATTCCCTTACTAGGCACACTATCAAATATGTTCAAATAGTTTGTAAATTGTATAATTTGTATCGAAAACTTTTGTCTGAAACAATTTTTAATAAAACTAACCATTGTATCAAGCGAATGAAAAATACAAGAGCAGAAAATTTAAAAAAAAAATAAATACGATTTCCGTATCATGCACACTATTAAATCCGTTCTTTTTTATTATAAGACTTTAAAATGTTATCTACAACTTTCGATCTAAATATTTTTATACGGCCTAACATTATAAAAAGGGGTGGGAAAAAAAAATAAGTGTTGAAGGACAAAAAAAATTCATAACTCCCTTAGTAGGTACATTATCGAATCTGGTCAAAGTTTTTGAAAATCGTCTAATTTTTATCTAAAACTTTCGTCTGAAATAAGTTTTGATAAGACAAACCATTACTGAAACGGTTGGAAAAATCATGGGTTAAAGGATAAAATATCCATAAATCTATGAGTTAGCACACTTTTAAATCCGCAATTTTTTTTGTAAACCTTTTAAATATTATTTAAAAATTTTGTCTGCAACATTTTTTGATGCAATCAACGATAGCTGCAAAGGGTCAAAGGACAAAACATTTAAAACTCCCTTAGTTAGCACACCATAAAATTCGTTAAAATTGTTTGAAAAAAATATAATTTACATCTCAAACTTTTTTCTGAAATAATTTTTTACACAACTATCATTGTTTCATAGGGTGGAAAACAGATGTTAAAAGACAAAAAATAATAATAATTTCTCCATTATTAGGTAAACTATAGAATATAATTATATCAATAAATTGTAAATATTCCAAGAATTATTTTCTAAAATTTTTGTCTGAAACCGTTTTTGATGCAACGAACCATTACTACTAGGGGTTGAAAAAAACAGGGGATGGAAAATATATACAAATAAAACTTCCGTGCCATTTCACACTATTGAATCTGTTCTTTTTTTTAATTGCTAAATTTGGTCTAAAACTTTTGTCTAAAGTAAATTTTTATGTAACCAACCATTACTGCAAGGAGTGGAACTAAGAAGGTTTTAAAGACAAAAAATTATAACTTTTTAAGTATGTGCACTATCAAATCCATTATAATTTATTGTAAAAATCCTAAAAATTATCTTACATCCTTTGTTGAAACAATTTTAGAAGAGACAAACTATTACAGTATAAATATTTGGGGGGAGGGGGTGTAATTTAACAAAACTATGCCTTTCTTACTATCAAATTTGTTCGAATATATTTTGGACCATATAGATATTATTCCAAGTCTTGGTCCAAAGCAAGGGATAAAAAATAGTGTTTGAAGGTAAAACAAAAATCTACTTTCTTAGTAAACATGATATAAAAAATCTTTCTCATCTATTCAGTGCTAGATGCATTGAGTTAATAATATTCGAAACATTTTCGCTGCTGAAATATGAGAAGTTTCATCGATTATTTTGAAATATTGGAGAACATATAGGATGTTTTTACATCAAGTATTTTTTAATGTTCCATAGGTTTATATAAGTTTAAAGAACATTTCCAGAATAAGTAGTTAATTCGAAATCTACCTACGCTTGTAGGCTCTGCCGAAAGGGATGTTTCTTAATTTGTACCAGTTCATGTGAGTTCCTTGACATCTATATTGCATGGTAACAATGTTTTTATAATAATTGTACTGATCAAAAAATTGTAAAAATATAAAATACTATTTCAATTCTAAAAATAGAGCTAAAATCATGTTTCAGCGTTGCACAGCTACACAAAGAAATGTGGTTAAGTGTGATCCAGTTTGGTTTTGTGGTAGAAAATAGTACTATTTAGACATCATTGAATAAATTACCATCCTTACTTTACGTAAGAGCAAAAAATAAATTATTTGTCATTTGAATCAATTTATTGTGTCTGATATAGTATTCGTTATAAAACTTCTTAAAACAACTTCTCGCTATCAAACTAAAATATTAGCTGGGTTTTTAAGAATATAAAAGATTGAATACTTTATTTAAATAATTTTTTTTTTTGGTCAAGCAACATTGTTGGTTTTCTCTATATGTTATAGAGAAATAACACGAAATGACAAAACATATGAATCATTAGTGTATTTATTTTTCTTATCCATTATTGTGGTTTCTCTATGGCATACAGCGAAAACCAGCAATGAAGTTTGTCCATAAAAATATTTAAATCAATCTTCCCCGTTGCAATAATCATTCAAATAACTTACGGTGAATACTTGCGAGAAAAAAAAATATATACCGTGTGTAGACAAGCGCCTGGTGCTTAGTTGAGCAACTTCAACAACTGTTCCACATAATGCCTACGAGACAAGGGGCAGCGCAATTTACACGTGGCGACAATCTGAAAATCACAGAGTGACTGCATGGAATAATTTGGATCTTTATCATTATCAAAGCAGATTCCTGCTCTAGCAGCCTTTAGTGCAGCCTTAGTTGCTTATTAATAATAATAAATAGATTCACTTTTAGTAATATAAAATATTAATTTCCATAATTGATATGAGAACTTTTTTTAACGTGAATTTAATAGTGGAGATCTCTGGATTCATGTTAGTAGTATATTTTTTATTTATTTTGACTGTATTCACTTTTCAATGTGTTGAGAATAATTGCTTGGTTTCCACATCTACACTTCACAGAATATTTTTTTTCCCCTATTTATTTTTTCTATATTTATGTTGTTCATATTTGTATTTGTTTTATACTTGTACAGTGCCAGCCTTGTGTGGACCATGTCTGTTGATCGAAGCTGAATTTGTGTATAAATAAATCAGTTCTCGAGATTGACTATCACCAAGAACTGACAAAAACAATAAAACACACTTCCTTCGTCCTCTTAAGACTCGGTCTTTCACACGCCGGGTTGTTTAATACATTTGTATGTATTCCGATATACCTCTTGAATTTGTGGTTGTGTCATAAGTATTGTCACCATATATTCACAATAAATTTATTTTTGTGTTGTAAAATTTTCATCCAAGCGATCATAATTTTGAAAATTTTTGCATAATATTTTACAACTATTAGAAATATTTTGTAGTGATCTAATCAAAAAATTAGAGACCTTAACGTAAACTACAAGGTAGCTATCATAATCAATTTACAGAGAAAGCTCTCAAATTATAATAATGCAAATAAATATGAAATAACCAACACATCTTTTGCGACAGGCAATTTTTAAATCGTTCTAGCAAAACCTTGGACCAGATATTTGGACGTTCAATTATTGGTTTGACTGCATTCAATATTTACAATACCTCAATTTCAATTGGTTTCACTGACATAAATGATGTGAACTCATTTAGTTATGACTAATTATTTTAGAGCCGAAATCTGAATTTTCCTTTTTAAAAAGTATTTATTTTCATCTATGTCCGCTTGAAATTAATATCACCGCGTAAAAAAACTAAAAACAAATGGTATTATTTATGTTTAAGAAATTTTCAGAGTGAATATGTGCAGTTTTCTAAATAAATTCGTTCTTTATAATAATAATAAATAAAAATAAATAATAATAAATAAGTCCTTAAGAAGGAATTATGCATGTTTGTTTTTGAGTATACATTTCGTTGATTAGGAAATGGGTAAATAAATGTTGACATCAAACTGTTAGATTTTCCAATATACTTTTCGAAAGTAATTAGTTCAAAATTTTAAATATCTGATGTCACAAACCGTTTTCATCTCTGTTGCAGTAATGGGTGATGCGTAAACAAACGTAGGATTTTTTGTTTGTTTGTTTGTTTGTACGAGAACACAACACATTTCACATCTCGTAACAGTCGTACAGATCGCGAAAAAACAAAAAATATTAAAATTAAACATAAAATTGGAAAACTCGTTTCGATGCTACGTGTAATATTGTTTGCTGTGTATGTGTGTGACTTTAATTTTGAAATGTTTTTGCGCACGGGGATTAAGCCGCGCTGGAGAGAGAGGGGGAGAGAGAGAGAGAGGACGAGAGGCGGCCTATTGGCTGCGCCCAGGACGTGTGTTCCGCGCAGGCGCAGCACCTGGGCTTGAGAAGGGGGGGAGGGGGAGGCACACGTGGAAGGCTGGCATCGGGGAGGAGGGTAAGGGCAGGTCAGCACGAGGTGAAGGTCGCCCGCGGGCCCTACGAGCCCTGGGGGAGGGGGGTAGAAGGGGAGGGGGTTGCTGCTGGGAGTCAGAAGGGAGGGGGTGGGAAGCAGCAAGCTGCCCCGGACGGCAATCCCGGGAGAGCTCCACAAGCCCGGCACACCTGTGGCCGGCTCAAGGTCAGTCCACACTCGCTGGAGCAGGCCGCGTTCCCTTTCCTTCTTACGTCGCGCGGAGCGACACGTGTGCGTCTGGGCTAGAGGCTGGGCTCCCTGCCCCTGGCTGAGGGCAGCTGTAGTCTCCATTCAACCGGCAAGTCCGTCACGGAAGAAAAAAATGAAAACATACGTCTACAATAGCAATGTCCTAAACTGTGTCCGAAGGACACTCATCGCTGATTGTTCCACGTGACCCTCTGACGTCATGCGTCAAGTGGGCGAAGGTCCGAACCTACCTGGTCCGAAGACATTCGTCAATTTGAACTTTTTGTCCCAACCTGTGTACTTCGGACACAGAAAAAGAGCAGAACACTCACGATATTTGAATTTCGGGTTCCCGTTTGAAAACGTGGTGTTTGGTTTTTGTTATTGAAGGAAATTGAAGGTGTTGTTTGTCACTTATAACTTACATAACTTTCATAAGTTCAATCTCTAACTACAAAGCATCAAAACAATAAACAAAAACATTTGGTTTGGCACATTTACTGCGCTCTGGTGACAACTTTAGAAATCAATACATTCGGACATCGGACATCGCAATTGTGGACAGGGCAGTTTTCGGTGAGACAATGTGACGTCACTCACATTCGGATAAGGACACGGACCACGCACAGGTTCGGACTATTGTAGACGGGCTCTTATTGTCTAAAGTGCTTCCCTAGGCTGGTATGTGCCTTCCAGATTGAAGCTAAACAACTGGTTCGTTGCGAACAAACGAGAAAGCGAAGCATCTTGCTAATATTTGGTCTGACAAAGTTATACGATGACTGCAAAACCTGTGGCTGACTTGCAATATTTTCATTTAAATAATTAAGGCTAACAACCTTGTATCATATATACATATTTAATGTCTTGAAGGGATAAGATGGATTATTATTAGTTTTCGTGTCAAAATTGACAAAAATGGGTTTCCGTGTATTATCGCTCTTTACTCTACCGTTTTTGAGACATCCCAGGATAAGAATTAGAAATTTAAAAAAATCTCCAACGCCTGACATCTATGTAACACGCGAAACAGTATGTATGCCGGAGCTGCATGGTATCAGGGGCTCAGATTATTAAGTGAGTTTTGCGTCAATGAAGGTATTTAAAAGGAAAAATAATAATAATAATAAAACTAAAAGACCTGCAGATAGTGCCTTATACCCACGTAACGCCATACTAGCTATTCATGCAAAGATAATGATTTTTTTTTTTTTGCTGTTTAACATTCTGTTGTCAAAGTCTCCATTCTTGCAGAAGCACTTAGCAAAATGTCTCACGTTATATTAAACAGAGTGTAGACAGATGAAGGCGCGGTCGAAAGCTATGTCTTTTCAAAAGTTTCTTCCAATCTTAGCGGACAGATGAAACTATTTTAGTACGAAACACTCAAGCGATAAACCACCATCTCTGCTCGTAAATTAACTTGCCACGCCAATCATTGAGATCGAACCATTGACTCTTGAATTTACCACGCCTCAGCAGACAAATACTCTTAAGGGATTTTATGAAGTCCAAGTCACATAATTAAAGCGGAGATTATTTGGCGGATTCATTGGGTTGCAAAGTATCTTGAGCCACGCACACAACATCTCTTTAACGTTAATTATTGACGCGCCCTTTACGACCTGCGCCGGTTACAAACAAGGATCATAAGTGATTACTGGATCACGCGTAATCCGCCAAAGGATGAAACCTCGTTATCGAACAACGGGCTTGATTGTATATATGCAAGTTGAGATTAGCCTGGAGTGAAATAATCGTGTCTCTACTCACTATACGCAGAAATGTTTATCGTTGATTAACACTCAAAGAAAAAAAATTGCCAGTCTTTACCTGGACAGTTAAAATAGAGTATATAAAGGACAACATAGCGGTTATGTTGTCATGTTGTCATGTATGTTTTGTTTTTTTCGCGAAAAGATGTCGAGACTAGACAAAAGGTAATACATTCTAGCGTCGTCTGTGTTTCGGGAATGGTTGAGTTTCTTTCAGTTACTCGTTTACAGTTAGTGCACGAATCACAGTAATTCAGTGCGGAAGCAAACGCGTCCTGAATGGCCCGGTCAAACAGGGCAATGGCTTATCTTGCAGACGGCCGTCAATCACAAGGAAGAAACCGCTGGCGTGGGAATGCCTTATTGCAGTCAAATGGGTCTTCAGATAATTTCTTTTTTGTGCGCAAATACATGGCCCTAGTAAGAGGTATGGCCCAGGATATTTCACGGATTCATTTGGTCGCAAGGTAGACTGCAAACATTTATACCATTGCACTCTTTTGATGATTGGCCCGAAATGTTCTAGTACCACTCCCCTCTTCGACTGAGCACCAGTCAACTACCAGCTGGCAGTATGTAGAGAGTACAGGAGTCACGTCGACTCATTCAGAAAGAGAGGTCACGCAATTCATATTATGCCAATATAAAATCAAATATTGATATATTATACATAATACTGCGAATTATAACCCAACATCAAGTAAAATATAACGTTCACTAATTATTTTGGAGACCTAGAAAAAAACACGTAATTGTTTGTAAACAGGCTAGAATGTATAACATTATACGTTTGAATGAAATTTTCATTGGGTCATAGATATGTAGTTAAGCATCCCACCACCAAAACAAAATTCAAGAAACCAGTTGTAAAATATTACTGAAATCCAATTTGATCAAAACCATACGCAATCAGTACAGAAGTTAAATTGTAGTAGCATCCGATGAACAAAATATACTAACTTCTTTTTTTTTTTGTATATAAGTACGTGAAGCTTAGCCAGGCGACTTTCGCAGGTCTCTGACAATTATAAACTCTACGGTATTTTTTTTTTTAAAGAAAATTTACGTTTTGTCCAAATAGCAGCAATGTTTATTGAGTTTTTAACTAACATATATATATTTAGGACACAAGCAATTTCTTCGGATTAAGACATGTCTACTTGATTTTAACTATATATCTAAAAAAGTTTACTTGAAGGCTGTAGATAAAATTCTCGTTCCCACTTTACTACACGTGGAGGTGATCAAAGATGGACGTTCTACTAGAAGGAAAAGGGGGGGGGGGATGATGGGCCTAATAAAAAGCCTGGCGTCGAGCTGGTGCTATTTTTAGAATTTCGCTCGTGCTTCCTGCGACGCGGGGGAAACAGGTAGAGGTCGCGGCTGTGTCGCAGCGAGAGAGGGGGGAGGGGCAGGCCGCGCTCTCAATGACCCAGATCCCGGCCGCAGGGCAGGGCCGCTGGACCCGACACACGTGCCGCGCGCGTGGGGCAGGCCCGCCTGCCGTGAATGGCGGGTCGGCCCAACAGGTGGACGGCTCTCTCTATTCATGGAGATCTGGATTCCGGTCGGTTGTCGGACCATCAGCGGAGACGTATTCTCCCCGAAGTTTCCCCTCCCTTATCAACCCGTATGGTGAACAACACGTATGGCAAAAAATTCACACACATAACTAAATTTTATTTATTTTTTTTTTTAAATCTGGCATTATGAGTCAAAAATTTTTTATCATTGATATGTCTTCCGAGTATTCATTGTAACCGGCTTTAGAGTCTTGATTTAAGCGCACGATACACGATAAAAAAAACGAATACTAGAAAGAGGGTGAAAGCATAGTACTAACGACGCAGAGACGGGAGCATACAAACGTAAATATGTGTGAATGGTATCTCCGAACTCGGAACGTCGATATGAAAGAGATAAAAGTATTTGAATTGCAAAAAATTAAGATGGCGCACACACAGACATACATGCATCCCAACCCCCTTAGCACGAGAATTTTTCAGCTGCATCTTCGTAACTAACCGCCCTAGAAAATTAAAAATTATTTAGTGTTCCTCTATCAAATCATCTAAACGAAAAGTAGTATTGAAATTTTTCATAACACCAAATGTGTGGCCATAATTTATGGGAAACAAGTGCAAAAGTGTGCAGTTTCGAAGGTTTTCTACGTGTAGTTGTAAGGCAAGAGGGAATAAAGAAATTTTGCCTAGGTAAAAGATGTTGTACGTTTTGAAATATGATACCTTAAGTTTCTTGTAATTCGAAAGATTGATCACGGTCCAGACCTATGTTCTGGTTGGCTGGAATTAAGGGATCACAAAAAAATTATTTTAAGGCACGGCTTTGCTCCTTATGTTGTGTTATTTACTTTGCATATCATTATTTTTGTTTATGGACCCTTTTTTATCGGATTTTTTGCTATACAGCAGGGAAAATTATATTTATCGGGAAATTTTGTCAGCATTTTTGCTATACATTATCTGCTATTTCTGATAACTCTGGAAAATATTCATAATTAAAAAATTTTACCTGGCTATTAATGTTCTGGTCGCTCACTGAATGTATACTTGGAAATCTCGTACAAAATAACTTCTCTGATCGCAAATTCCAAATTATTTTTCCGTAAAAAAAATCTGAAATTAGAAAAATGAAAAACTTTATCAAGTTTCACTATTCAGGACGTATCTTAAATACACGTCAAACTGTTGTTCATATTCAGGACTAGCAGAGGAGGCAGAAATGTCAATGACCATGGATCAGGAAATGCTTCTATCACTAGAGCCGTTACCTAATACAATGAGATACACTGAATTTCTGTTATGTAGATAGAATGCCATATCGGAAAGGAGCACAATAACCATGCCGAAACTTTTAAAGTGTAACAGTGTACCGTTACAAACTTAAGTCAGATATATTTTTAAAAAGTTTTTTTTTTTTAGATTTAAAGCTATAGAAAAATTTCTCTAATTATTGTCTCATACACGATTTTGGTTATTTCATTTAATTGCTATTACTGATATTAACCTTTGTGGCTCTTTCTTAAAATATATTGTAACATTAATTGGTAGGGACAGGAAAAATTCGCGGATTCATTTCGTGTTATGCTAAAATTAAAATAATTATACCTTAGTGCTGCTTCTGTCATTTGTTCACTGTTAATCTGGAGGACTGAGGGCCAATTAGAGACCCCTCACTCATAGAAGTGTCGAATCAAAGGCCACCCAGTCGAGGCAACTCACAAGTCAGCAGCCAATGAACAGTTGGCGTTTACCCGAGTGTGTAGAGGATATTGGAGTCTATCCTGAAGGTCATTAAACCCGCGAATTTTTCGGTCTCTATTAATAGGTTTGCATTACGATTTTAGTTTTGAATATTTTTCACCATGTATTTACTAAGTGTAATCAACTACTACACATCTGTATAGTATTTGTTTTTTTGTTTAGTTTTTTTTATCTAAAATCTGTAAAAAGTCAATTCAATGTTTCATTTTCATCACTTGCGTGACATTTCACAGCTCGCAAATAACGTTTGATAAATATTTGTTGACAGAATTTACGACTTAACTTAACATTTACCATACTTACAGCAATAGCACTTATAAAATAATAAAAATTAGATAATTAATTAAAAAACACTATGGTGAGTCAACCAATCACATTTATTGTGTTTTCTCACGCAATAGTGAAAATTAGTCTGTCAGTTAGGCTAACTTGTCTCATATTTGACAGTTCTCAAAATTAGTAGACTACACTGTTAATTTTTTTTTGTAAATGGAACAGGAATTACATTATAAAATTACAGTTATTTGTAAATATGTACATTTACATGAAAACAACTGTATCACTACAAATTTATTGCTAGCAGTAATATTGGGGCATTTATGCTTTGTGTTGTCTCAGTACTTTAAACATTTAAATTTATTTGCAAACGCTTCCATGAATAGCTTCCCAGTAGGTACTAACTGCGCACATTAATAAGCAAGATAAAACAAAAAAAGTGCGATTTTTTTTAATATTAGATTATAATTACATGGTATAAAAAAATTGTGCTTGAATGAAACATCAGTTAAATATCAAATTATGCACCAATGTACAAAGGTAACTAGTATCCAAAGGAATTTTTTTTTGGTAAAAGTACAATTTTTTTTTATTTTGTGAACTAGTAGTGTACGTATCATTCCACAATTGTTATGTCTGTGTGTGTGTGTGTGTATATATATATATACAGGGGCGCAACAACTTAATTTCGAAAGGGGGGACAATATACCTTTTTATAAAGAACCATCGATCCCCCCTATTGAAGCGGGGGGAATTTGTATTTCAAGGTGGAAAATGGTGCTTTTTAAGCAGTTTTATTATATAAAAATTGATTACACAGCACTTTCTTCGCCCCCGTTTGCCCCCACTTCAAGGTTTCAGAGGGGGGGCAAAATACCCTTGTCCCCCCCCCCTGTTGTTGCGCCCCTGTTATATATATATATATAAACCACGTGTGGTTGTCGGTGCTCGTAAAAAAACAAAAAAACACGTGACAGTATTTC